>NW_026262690.1:7572500-7960000 GCF_021869535.1 Mytilus californianus
CGGCAACAAATCATCCCTCATCATCTAAATACGAATTAAATAGTAATTATCAGAGATCTGCCATTAATAGTATTAAAGTTCTCCAAATAAAAAGACTCCAACAAACCCATTACGCAATGACATGATAAAAGCCAACCCGACGAAGTTTCTGACTTGGAACACAGTGACAGTGCGGGACAGACACATGTGGTGGATTAAACTAGGATTTTTGCGTATCTTTAGGTATAGAACCACTAATTCGGACCCGGTCTGAAAGAACTTACTAGAAAGTAGGATTAAAGTATTAAATATAAAATTTAAACAAATTTTAGATACTTCCTACGAATTGCTGTAACTTTGTCAACAAGTAAGATATTTGGGTAATTTTAGTATGAAATGAATTCAAAGCTTAAGGACTTGAAATCAATGTAGAACCATTGTTGAAAGTGTTTTTTTTTATTAATAAACATTAAAATAGGAGGGCATATTTGCCCTGTTGTTCAGATAAGAGGTACCTGTTTTTGTGCCACCAAACTTCTGGGAACCAGTGCGCTCTAATATGTAATTGAAATAGCAGACTTTAACATAGCAATGGGGCTTTGAATTAGTGGTTTTATTCCTATAATCCTCAATAAGTGGCCATACTCCAGAACAAACATGAACGAATAATATTGAAACCGGTATCGCTAATTTCATAAGGTTATGTCTACCATTCAAACGAGAAAGGTTTTTAAACTCAAATATACTAGTACGATTTATAACAATATAATTTAAAAAGATTAAATATGCAATAACCGACTCCTCCGTAAAACCCACCAAAAAACAACAACAACACACAAACACACACTCACATTCACAGTCTGTACGATAAACTTTTGAATCCACAGCCACATTTAATATAAATATGATAATTGCATAATTTATAAGCCTTTTTTCATTTGTTTGTTTATGTTTGTTTTTAAGCCATTGGCCCATATGGGCGTAACGTGCTTTTCATTAAAGTATTAAATATAATAAAGTGAAATAGATCTAAAATATCATTATCTTAAACAAAGAGATGACTGAAAAGTAATTTGAATTGGTGTCAGCTTTAATACTGAAAACTGAAAATTTAATTCAGATTATCGCATAAAGATAAACGTTCATGGTATATAAAGGTTTAGACTCTTTCTGGCCTTTTATTATTTAGAAATGAGTGATATGTTTTGTTATTTTTTATGCACTTGTCTCGAGTAAAAGTTGACTGCGTTTTTATTTTAAATACATAAATATATATAAAAATTAAAAATACACATTTAATACTTCATTTATTAGTTCGAAGCTCATCTTAATATACTAATTTTCCATCACAGTTACTACAGACAGTATACATTTGCCAGCCCAGTACCATGACTTCAGTTACTACAAACTATATTTACCGTTACGATAACACAGGTTAAACTTGACGGTCTAATTAATGCAAGCAAAATTAACCGATATAATAACTGTAACTTCAGACTATAATTACCATTATAGTAACTGCGGACTCTATTTACGTTACAGTTACTGCAGACTATATTTACCGTTACAGTAACTACAAACTTTATTTAACGTTACAGTGACTGCAGACATATACCGTTACAGTAACTGCAGACTATATTTACCGTTACAGTAACTGCAGACTTTATTTACCGTTACAGTAACTGCAGACTATATTTACCGTTACAGTAACTGCAAACTTTGTTTACCGTTACAGTAACTTCAGACTATATTTACCGTAGCAGTTACTGCAGACTATATTTACCGTTATTATATACTTACTGTTAAATGCAGGTATATTGTATGTGTAATACAATCAATGCCAATCGTGCTGTATCAACCATCCGTGATGATATCGATATCAGTCACGGTTACAAAAGCTTTATCAAACCCCTAATCTGTATGACGTCACGTCATCAATATCAGTTACGGTTGTAAAGGCTTTATCAAACCCCTAATCTGTATTGCTTGAGAAAAAAAAACATGTACTAGAGGTATATAATAAAGTGTATATGATATGGTTTTTTTCAATATCTCTTCCCGTATCAACCCTCAACCAATATAATCCCTCGAGCAGAGCTCTTGGGATTATAGTGGTGTCTTGGGTTGATACGGGTGTGATATTGAAAAAAACCATATCATTTCCGCTTTAATTGTCACTGACATAAGATCACGTATAAACACAAGTATCCCTTATCTATCATATGATCGATTTGAGTTATCGTTCATGGTTTTGATTATAACAATTATTTTTCAGTATACTTTGCAGATGAACGCTCCAATATTCTATATTTTACACGCTTATTTTTTTTCTTTCGTGATCCGATGTACTTTCTTTATCTATCTATTTATTTATATTTTTTGGGTGGAAATATTTATTAGATAGATGATTTTCTGACAATTTCAGGAATGTCAAAATCAGCGTTTGTCAGAATATCGCATCCATATAATTTCTAAAAAAAGTATTTTCTATTTATCATAAAACGTATAGAAAAAACTCCCTATATAGGCTGTATTTTAAAAGGTGTGCTCGATTAAGGATTGTTCTGTGTAGTTTTGTTTATCAGGAATGCTATACGAGTCCTCATACAAAAGACATTTCCAGGCAAACTATTTTATATCCCTTGAAGTACATTCACTTATAGTATTTAATCTTTTCTATTGATAAACAATTTATATGGGGTCACCGAATTCGTTTTACTGCATAAATCATTGAAGTGAATGTGTTAGGTAAGAAACATAGATTATAAGATTTCGATAAGAAAAAGTGTTTTGATCAGGACCCGTCTGTAACTGAATACTAAGAAATAAACTATTCACCAGCAGTTTCATTAAAATGTATGGATTACTTGCGCAAACATATTATTATTTCATGATAAAATTCCACAAATCTGAATTTTTTAACAGACAAGACCTTTGTGCCAGTGTGTGACCAAGAGTATGGTCGCCTAAACTATCCCCCTTTGTGGAATGAGTGGTTCGTTTAGCGTTGCTGGATGTAACAGTATGTAGTCTATACAAGACCCTATTCAACAGTATAACCCATGCTTAAAAAAGGTGGTCCGTTTGTTTGTCTTAGATGTATAAATACGCAGCCACGCTCAGTCTGAATAGAGACGTTAAATCATATATAGGGAAAGAGCAATCATTAGCTGTACACGTTACAGAACAAATAAAACAGGGATCCATAGGGGGACTGTTACAAGACTAAATGTCTACCCCTTTTTAACATGCTCTCATTTACTAGTTGCGTTGAAATTCATAATGTTATCCTAGTCTATATATTATTGAACTGTTTTTTTTTTATTTGTCCTGAATATGCATGCATTTGTAATCACTTGATGTCATACAAGCAATCAATCAATCAATCAAACCTGTTTGAAATTCTTTTTGTTTTTTTGCACTTTTAAACTCTGAAAACTATATTGCGATTCTGATTTGCTATTAACCGTCAACTCCCTATTGACATTTCGGTTTTTTAACCAAGTTGAGGCTTTAACTGCCAAGATTCAAATTGTTTGCCTCATTAGAAATAAAATTCAAGTTAGCTACTGTCGATGCGAGCACGCTAATACAAGATCGTATATATCGTATTAGGTCACTAGCACACTATGTAACGAATTTATCTTACCGACTATCTGTATTTGTTGAATTTAGACTAGAGTTGTCTCATTTGCAATCATACCACGTCTTCTTATGTTTATATGAAAGTGTTCAAGTGTTCAATTTTAAGAACCTACTTCCATTGGTCTGCACAAAAAAAAAATCATGTCAACAATAACAATTTAATATCAACAACCTTGATATAACAATATTAAACATCACTTTCAATACATTCAAATAAGCAAATAGTGCCAAAGTCATAACTCAACTACTAACCGTGTATTGAAATAAGCCCCGCCTCCCTACTAACCTAATATGGAATATACACGGTCTCCACGCGGACGCTTTTAACCAATCATATTCGTAGAAATGTATAGGAGGTAAGATAAATATGTATATTCAAAACATTTGAAACGAGAATACGTAGCCTTAACACATCGTGTTCCCTCATATTATCACATTTCCATGTTCAGTGAACAACTAAATCCGGGTCAAACTCTAATTTGGTATTTAATTTTAAAGGTTTTATATTTGGAATAGGACGGACGCACAGACCAGAAAATATAATATTTCCTTGGTATCATAAGTTGGTCACAAAGCGAAAAGGATCATCCTTCTTAACAATACCGCAATCAAATATTCCATGCATGTCCGTTTTTCCTACGTATTTGCATAAGTTAAACTCATGAACATTTTACAAAAGTAATTTGTGAGTAATAACGTTAAACGCATACATTTGTACAGACTCTTCCAAGAACACATGTATCATTATAATAAGGACAAGAATTAAAAAAATAACTGATTAAATTTAGGAAAGTGTATTCTTGTTTTTTCTTGAAGATGCAATCCTAATTAAATCCATTTGAAAATATGTACTAGGTGCATGAGTAACCTCAATTTCTACCTCTGAAAAAAGTATCTTTAGTATAATTAGAGAAGTAAGCTTAAAAAAGTAAGTCGTGTACACCTTTTACATTCCGGTGTGTTTGAAACTCCTGATTAAACCGTATAACTTATAAATCAAAATAAGAATATCATCTCGCTTCAGATTTCATTATTTTTATTTTTTCAAGCTCAATTTTGATTTAGTCGTTTTAAAATTCACCCTTTGAGAAATAAATATATAGGTCAAGTGAAATGACGAAGGAATGATCGGTGCATTTGATTACCGGTAACTGGATTAATTATTCCCTCAAAAGTTGTTGTCAATAAAATTATCCCGAATTAAATAACAAAATATATAAAGAATTAAAATTGCAGATTGGAGTAATTTTTTAATTGCATCTTTTCCAACAAAGTATGTGTTTTCAACGAGCCGAATATCCATGCAGTCTATGCTCCCTTCCGTCATGCTTCAATGCAATAGGCAGAGATACGTTCAGATAGGTTGGTTATGTCGAGTAATGTCATTTTATTGGAAATCTCTAATAAGACGCACGCCACCTATTTTGCCCCCATTGTTTGCTATTTTAAATTTACCAATTATAAACATTTGTGTGTGTGTGTGTTTGGGGGGAAGGAGTGTCAATATACCGTTTCTTATATAACAGAGCGCACTGGTTACTGGAAATGTAGATATACAAAAACATGTACTTCATATCTGAGAAACAGGCAATAAATGACCTCCTTTTTAGATTTCTTTCATATAAGTTCACCAGTCCTTCACCTTTTATTTGATACCTAAGTTATAGTATTACCAATATATATTCTACATAGTTTGATATTTATACCTATGCGTAGCTACTATTTTGTTTTAAATATATACTACTTTCCGTGATTAATCTTACAAAGTTTACCCGAATATTATGTGCCCTATACATACGTTATTTCCTACCAAGTTATCTATTATATATTTCGATGGCCCTTTGTTTGTCCAAATATTTGTATTGTTTTGCAAGCTTCATTGTGATAGCCGGGCTAAATTATGACAGTAAATGTTTGATTTCATTCCCAGATTTGTTTTATTGATATTAATTCGTGGCCTTGTTCTTCAATTCTCAGTTTTGGCTTGATCGTCAGTTTGCAAAGAATTACAAACCGGTGCTAGAGTTCTTAAACTTGCAGTGAGGTGAGATTTTTTGCCCCGTGTTCAAGGCCTCACTGTGACTTTGAGATGAAGAACAGCAATAAAAGCGTTTTTCCATTTCTTTTTGTGTTTTTTGCTGTTCATGTACTGTTTTTAGTCATGGATGGACACCGATATCCTTTCTTTTCTATTATATATAACAGAACAAGGTAACCATACATATATTGACTCGCTGGTAAAGTTTGTTAAGGCGGCACTTGTGCTTACTAACTTGTAAATACGGTAAAGTTCCTCTCGACTTCACTGCTCAGATTGAAATGCATTTACATTTAAAATACATGAAAATTCCAACAACAATGTCAGACCAGTGTCAGATACAGATCATTGTGTTGTCTGGTTAAGGATCTGTTGTCTGTGTTTCCTTGTTCCCAATGATTAAGCTGTATTAATTCATCTAGTCTCCATCAACAAACACACAATTTGAAAGAAAGGGACGGAAAATAATAAAAAAACAACAGTGTAAGGAAACATAAACAACATATTCATAACCAAACAACTCAATGACAACAAACACACAATTAAAAGAGGGTGGAGGAAAAATACCCGAACCAACAATATTGTATGTAAACACAGACAACAAATCCATAGCCAAACAACTCAATGACAACACACGCACAATTAAAAGAGGATGGGGGGAAAATACCCAAACCAACAATATTGTATGGAAACACAGACAACAAATCCATAGCCAAACAACTCAATGACAACAAACACGCAATTAAAAGAGGGTGGAGGAAAAATACCCAAACCAATAATATTGTATGGAAACACAGACAACAAATCCATAGCCAAACAACTCAATGACAACAAACACGCAATTAAAAGAGGGTGGAGGAAAAATACCCAAACCAACAATATTGTATGGAAACACAGACAACAAATCCATAGCCAAACAACTCAATGACAAGAAACACGCAATTAAATGTTGTTCATGCATGATCAGCAGGTAAAACAGTACACCCATAAAAAGACAACCCAATGACAACAAACACACAATCGAAAGTAGGATGGACCAAAATTAAACTGTTAAGTAATGCATTACATCGCATATAAGTGAATGTGTGGCGCAATAAAAACTACTTGTATCAAAATATTAAGAATTCAAATCTTCTATCAACTGATATGATACATGTCTTGTTTTTTTCCCCAATGAACTTGGTATCTAGTAGATACAAAAAATGTAATGTCATAAGTTAGAAAAATAACACTTGGTATCAAAATACAAATTATCCTCTACATCATTCCGGCAGGGAAATTGCAGTATTTTTCATTTTGGTGGAATAAGAAACTGT
This sequence comes from Mytilus californianus, assembly GCF_021869535.1. NCBI lineage: Eukaryota > Metazoa > Mollusca > Bivalvia > Mytilida > Mytilidae > Mytilus > Mytilus californianus. Next base: position 7,579,479 of record NW_026262690.1, read on the forward strand.
GACAACCTCGTCGTTTTAATTGCTATCATATTCCATCGCAAACATATTAGAAAAAAAAACGAAAAGAAACAAAAACAAAAACCAAACGCCACAACCCAAAGCTATTTGAAATTTGATAAAAAAAGACAACGAATTTGATGACGTCTGTATATAGCTAACATAAGTATCAGCTCAACTGCATATTTAATGTGCACATCTATCTCCGTAAGAAAATTAGCATATACACATATAAAATGAGGTAGTTTTAGGCAACGATACAAGATACTAGGTCACATGTAATGATATCAAATCTCATGACCATGATGAATCTCCAAGGCGACAGACTTAAACCACAACAGTAAGTTTAAGTTAGAGTTAAGAAAGAGTTTTTCTTTTATATTTCCACTTGTTAAAGTTCTTATGATTAGACGGAATACATTTTAAGAGACTTTAGAGCTAATACACCTGTACTGATATACATATTTGATCATAGTTCGATACAATCTATAAGATTTCCGTCTCTGTCTTGCAAAATGTGTATAAATTTGGTAAGTTTAAGTTAGAGTTAAGAAAGAATTTTTCTTTTATATTTCCACTTGTTAAAGTTCTTATGATTAGACGGAATACATCTTAAGAGACTTTAGAGCGGATACACCTGTATTGAAATACATATTTGATCATAGTTCGATACAATGTCTCTGTTTTGCAAAATGTGTATAAATTTGGTACTCGGTGCAATTTTGGTACTGGCAAGTTATCTATAATTTGTCCGTATTTCGAGTAGCTTTAAACAAAATGTGCATCGGTCAACGCTTTAACACTCCATTTAAATTACAGAAAAAAGCATTCAATTCTCAAATATTACTTTTTTATTTCGGGGAATTTTGGCAATTCTGGCATTTTTTTAATTTCTTTTTAATTTTGGCAATTTTTTTGGTAGTTTTTTTAGCCAAATTTTAACCCGGGTGTTAGTATATAATCTAGGGTGGGTGTTAATCACACCCCGTTGATTAACCGATCAGATTACAACATTCTTGCTTCTCATGAAATAAATACTTATATACCTGAATATAATACACAGGTATAAAGGCATAATTTTACAAAAGTTGTTCAAAGGAGCTCATTCGATCAAATCAAGTAAATCGACTGTATATTAGTTTCTGAAAATGTACCAAGTTTATAATAGATGGAATAAACTATGTAAAAATACTCTTTTATGTGCTAAAATCTGATTAAAAATAACCAAATAAACGTTACACAGTACATAATCCGTTGGGTTTCTCGTTTATTGTTTTACGTTATTTCATGTTTAGGCCTTTTATAGCTTGTATGGGTTTGGCCATTGTTAAAGGCCGCATAGTGACCGATAGTTGCTAATATCTACGTCATTTTGTCTCTGGTGGATAATTGGCATAATTGTTTCATTGTCGATCAGACAGCACCTCCTTAATCTTTTTAATACGTTTTTATTTTTACACATTTCACCCCTATAAACATGACAATAGAAAAGCAAAGACAATCAATAGTCCAAATACAGCTAAAAAGAGAAAAAAAATCAATTGTAAAAAATCAAAAAACCAATAAAAACCAAAACATAAAAAAACAATTGATGACTGATGACTCTCTAGTTTTTCAGTTAACACCAAAAATGTATTCATAAATAAAAATAGTTCAATAGTTTGCGAATTCATTTTTTAATCCAAGGAGTATGCAACAGTGCTGTTAGACAAATTGAAGACTTTCTGTCATCAATCTTTTGTAATGAAAGGTAGCGAAGATGTTATTGAAAATATGCCACTTTTACAAGACCAGAGCTGTAAACAAAAGTACAATGATCAGTTGGAGAAAACTAGATATCCAAGATGGCTGACGTTGTGCCTTGGAATATGTGTTGTTTTCCTGCATTATTTTTCCTATCTTCTGAGTTTATATGTGATGAATCAGTATTCATATAAGGCATATTATGAAAACAAACATCCAAACTCTTCACTCAAATCATCAGGAAATACATCCGCGTGTGAACAAAACACCAATACCACAGAATATAAGCAACAGATTGTTATACAGAAACTAACTTCCGAATGGGGTATTTATTGTACACTTGCCAGTAACATTCCTGGTATTATCTTTACAATCAATATTGGATCATTAAGTGATACTTACGGAAGAAAACTATTTTTTGTGGCACCTCTTATTGGGACCATTCTTAAAAATGGTCTTTGTTGTGTAGGGATTTACTACAGTTTGAATATAGAGTTTTTTTTATTATATTTTACGGTATAGAAGGGTGTACTGGAAACTGGATATCCAGCATGTTAATGGTATATTGTTATATTGCCGACCTAACAGAGCCTGGCAAACCCAGGTCGCTTCTTTATGGTATTCTAGAAGGAACTATTGGCATAGCAGCATTTCTTTCATCGACATTTTCAGGCTATCTTATTAAATGGACAGATGGATTCTTTTACCCGGAAGTAACATCAGTTGGTTTTGTTTCACTTGGGCTTGTCATCGTTGTTCTTGTACTTCCTGAGTCACTTCCGGAGCCAAAAAGGAGAGATAAGGTTTCCTGTTTGGAGAATATGGGAAGAGTAACAGATTGTTACAGACCAAATTTCTCCCCTCACGGAAAACAGTGGATGTTCATAAATCTATTATTCATTTTTATTTTGGCGTCGTTTGCGAATTTAGGGCGAATTCAAGTAGAAACGCTGTTTCAACTGAATTCTCCTTTCTGTTGGGATTCAGTCAGAATCGGTTGGTATGGCGCTTTAAAGATAGGAACGTTATCTATCGGGGGATTGATAATGATCAAGACTTTCCATTTTTGTGTGACCGATGAATATATTGCACTAGCTGGTTTTGCCACTTCAGTGATATCTGCCATTGTGTTCGGACTTTCAACTACAGATACCATGATTTACATAGGTATGTTTCTATAAACTACATGAGGATCTAAATCGGGGATCCCTATTTCTGTATTCTTTAAATGTTTAGAGCATTTTTCTTTATCATTAAAAAGAAATTTTCATGAAAATGATTTTACTACTAAAATTTTTTGTAATATGATGATTTCTTTATTTTGTACATAGTTAATTTCTGTAATCAATATTGTATTGCCTAATTCTTTTATTTTCCACAGTTATTCCTAATACTTTTGAACCGCATTATTCTCTATTCTTGATATTTTTGCTCATGTTTCTCTATTCATTATATTTTTACCATTATTTTCTATCTATCCAAACCCTCCTACATATACCATGCTTTACTTAGGTATGCTTCTATACACGTTTTACAGGACCGAAAACATTTTTTTTAAATGTTTAAATAATCTTGTTTATCTAAAGATAAACATTTATACATATAAAGTAAAGAGTTTGTTTTAGCTTTAAAAGGATATTGACAAAGTCCTTTTAATTTCTCGTATTTTGTCTATTGCCTTTCAAATCTTGAATTATTATTTTTATTATCATCATTTCATGGAACAAATATATATATAAAGCATGAGAAAACATGTTTGTTTATTTTCAGCTGCAGTGCTTAACTTTGGGAATACAGTGACTTTGCCCATTGTTAGATCAATAATGTCACGTATGACTCCAGCTCATAAGATAGGTGAGAAAATATAGTTAAGCATACCATTTTAGATCAATAATTTCGCGTATGACTCCAGCTCATGAAATAGGTGAGTAAATATAGTTAACCATAACAATTATTAGACCAATAATGTCACGTTTGACTCCAACTCATAAAATAGGTGAGTAAATATAGTTAACCATACCAATTGTTAGATTAATAATGTCACGTATGACTCCAACTCATAAAATACGTGAGCATATATAGTTAACAATATCAATGATTAGCAGCTCATGAAATAGGTGAGTAAATACAGTTAACCATACCAATTATTAGATAATAATGTCGCGTATGACTCCAGCTCATAAAACAGGTGAGTATATATAGTTAACCATACCAATGCAAAAACTTGATCTGTTTCTTGTTTTCTACGAATAATTGAATGAAAAGAAAAAGTGGACAGTAGTGTAAAAAAAGAAGAAATAGACTTAATGTTAACTTCTAAACAAAATCGAAGAGACTTGGTCTTATTGTACTTTCCTTTTTAAACTTTAAAATTACTGACATATATCTGCACTTTCGAAAACTAAAGTGACAATGACACTTGCAATGGAACACAGGAAAACTCATATATGTATTATTATAACACAAGCTTTCTTTAAATATTTGTTGTGAAATATGTGATATAGCTGTATTCTTGCTGATTTTTCGAAACTTGATAAAATGCATTTTGAGGCCAAAATATTTGTAGCAAGCTTAAATATAACTTCTTGGTTATAAATGAACCATGAATCTTGATGAGAAAAGATTTATGCGGCGTGAACAACAAAATATATCACTGTTTTGCAACAATGTTGACAGTGTTGATCCTGAGTGTTCTCGAGACATTTTGCCACAGAAGGTCTGCAACGACAATGCTTACAACTTTACCGCTCCACACTGCAGATTTAATCCGTACTAGAACTATTTTATCACACCTTCAGTCCAACATTACAATTATCTTTCCTCTGCTAAATAAATATATCCCACTTACAGTGTTTTCATTTTAAACAGGTACTTAAAGAGAGGCGAAAGATACCAATTCAAACTCAACGCCATGGCAAAAAAAGAAAACAGACCAAAAGACAAACAACAATAATTATATACAAAACACAACAAAGAAAACTAAAGACTGAGCAACATGAACCCCGCCAAAAACCAGGGGTGATCTCAGGTGCTCAGGAAGGATAAACAGATCCTGCTCTACACGTGGCATCCCGAGTATTGATTATGTAAGTACAAACTCGGGGATAAGTCTAATCCGGTAGGTCACATTCGGAGAAAAGGAGGAGGGGATTGTGGTTATGAAGATTGGAACATATCCGTCGTCATCTGTGAAACAGATATTCCATAACGGTCAACCAACTTGTGACGGCGTTTGTAAAAATTTCGAAGGGATGATTTCAACTTCACCACTTGGAACTCTTGGTTTACCAAGAATTTATTTTACTTTTAAATGATATTTCTATTGTATATTTGTATATTATCTAATGTATTTGTGGTCTATTTTAGGTTCAGTTTTAGCTGGAATTGCCGCCATTGAGTTTATATGTAACATGGTAAGCTCTCTTTTGGCTAATGCTGTGTATGATGCCACTGTGGAAATATATAGAGGATTCACATTCTTTGTGATGGCTGGTTATGCTGTTGTTGGTATTGTTTTGTGTTGGTACGTATTGATCTATAATGGCTAGGGATACTTTGTTTTTGGTAATTTTTTTTATGTTGGTTCGTATTGATTTGGTGTGCAGTTGTTGGTATTATTTTATGTTGGCTAGATATGCTGTTATTGGTATAATTTATGTTGGCTTGATATGCTGTTATTGGTATTGTTTTATGTTGACTGGATATGCTGTTATTGGTATAATTTATGTTGGCTGGATATGCTGTTGTTGGTATTGTTTTATGTTGGCTGGATATATTGTTATTGGTATAATTTATGTTGGCTGAATATGCTGTTGTTGGTATTATTTTATGTTGGCTGGATATGCTGTTATTGGTATAATTTATGTTGGCTGGATATGCTGTTGTTGGTATTGTTTTATGTTGACTGGATATGCTGTTGTTGGTATTGTTCTATGTTGACTGGATATGCTGTTATTGGTATTGTTTAATGTTGCCTGGATATGCTGTTATTGGTATTGTTTTGTGTTGGTTAGTATTGATTTGGAGTTATTGGATATGCTGTTCTTAGAACAATGTATTTGTGGAATTGTTTTTCAACGGTAGATATTGTTCTGTCATGCGTTTCTATGCTGTTCGTGGAATTTTTTTTAAGTCAAATATTGTATTGTTATGGATGGGTATGCTGTTTTAAGATTTGGGTTGTGCATGTAGTATAGGTTTTAAAGGTAGGTGTTGCATCGTCATGGTTCAGCATGCATTTTTGTATAGTCAGTTATGACATGGTTGTAAATGTTAATGTAAAATATTAGTGAGTAAGAGGTAAAAGTAGTTTTTGATGTGTAAAATTCGTTAATCAATTCTAACTAAGCAAACGAGAGAAATTCCTGAGGTATTCGAACGATAACCAACAAAGCGAGTTTTGAGGTCGACAAGGAAAAGTCCACAACTTATGCAAATGGACCTGCGTAAGGCACAATTAAGATATGTAAACGTAAAATGATGGATCAGAAAGAATGTCACTACTGAGAAGTAAGAAGTTGATAATGTGAAAACTGAAATCGCCAAATCTGCCATATTAATATGTAGACCCTGGTTGAAAGTCGCCAATCCGCGTCAATTTTAAGAGAGAAAAAAATACACATGAAGCCGTCCGTCTAGTTTCGGTAGTTTTCGTAATGTCAAGCTCACTTGCATATATGAGATTCAAGCATTCGCACCATATCTAAACGTGCAATTCAGGAACTTGGCAAGATGCTTTTTCATTTTGCCTTCATATGAGTAAAGACATGTAGGGTGCACAGTTTGAACCAAATTGAATACTAACTGTTTGTTGAAATAAAAAAGAATATCACCAATCTCACTAAAAATAATAACATATAGGTTCAATCCAACAACTCATATTTTCTCTTTTTTTCTCGATATGCTAAATGTTGAAATGTAATGTGATTTTTAAATTACGATAGGTATTATAAAACACTTCATTGTACCTATAAAGTAGCATAGAACACAAATAATGATAATGGGTGCGTTGTCATATCATTAGATAAAACAAAACAAAAACAAAAACGGAAACCCCACAATCCCCAACCCACGAAAATCCAATAAAGCAATTGTGCTGACTAATTTTTATATTTCTATTACAGTGTTCTTATAGTAGGACAGAAGAGGCACGCAGAAAAATCTAATTTGATTTCAACGACATCTATAAAATAAACTCCAAGACAATATTCATATAGTTGTTTTAAGCAATTAAAGTTGATACTGTTGTGAGGATAAATAACAAGAATTTTAATAAAGATTAGTTTTAACCTGATTTTTTTGGCGGCTGTTGTTGATGGTCAAAATATTCAACACCGTACAATTTTTCTATGATTTTAATCGATTTCTACGGTTGTTTTGCGTATACGAAGAGTCGGTGGCTAAACTCACTAGCGGTCTTAGATCTTTTGATACAATTATAGTCGTCTGATCGTGATAGTTACCAATTGTGTCCTAACTCCGATTCTAATGCAATTATTTTGTATCAATGGTTCTGATTGGATGACAGTAAGCGTACAATTCTCTATCTCCTTGTCCGTAACTAAGGAAGCCGACATTTTGAATTGCGGAATGTATTGACATGTAATTTCTACAATAATTAGCAAAACACTCACATGTTGCACCTAGAAATCTTCTTTTTATCAAATTTTATTACATTCTGAAGCGGTCAAGAAGCCAGAAAACGCCCGGTGTTTACGTTTGACGCCGGAAGCATACCTATGACGTCACCTAGTTTAGGGGCCAAAGAAGATAACATCTTTTCGCGGAATTTTCTTTAATGAAAATTTTACACTGAAATAATGATTGAAATTGAATTATGTACTTGTTTTGCATTAGAATAGAGATAACTGTATTGCATTTGAAGCTTTGCGGACGTCCATCGGTAGTTTTATTGTCGCAAATACCCGTTTACCTGTCTTCGCTACGCGTCGCCAGGTAAACTAAATTTGCGACAGTAAAACTACCGATGGACGTCCGCAAAGCTTCAAATACAATACAGTTATCTCTTATTGTGACATTTTGACTGAGTGTAATGGCGGGGATGCATATATAGCAGGTGACGCTTGGCCTGTCGCCGCATCCGATCTCGCCCCTTTTGGAATCTATTTTTTTGTTGCCTTGGTTTGTGTTTCTTTAATCGATTTACGGGATTCGAACATCGGTAAACCTATGCCGCCTTAATGTGTACCAGTTGGTTAAAGACTTGTTCAATCATTTCCTGAAACAAACTGTTGAATATGTGGCATTCATGCTGACAACATACATTGGTCTAGGAACACTCTATCTAAATAAAAGAGTTCTAGACTTTAGAAGTTTAACAACTCTTTGGTGTTTATATGCTGAAAAAACCATCGAAATATTTAATTATTGTAAAAACTGGAAAAGCTGTTTCGCTTTTTTATGATTATTTTTTTTCTAATTTTTGTATAGTGTTTTTAATAACATTAACGGTATCAATTTTCTGCACCAGATGCATTTCGGCAATAAATGTCTCTTCAGTGATGCTCGTGGCCAAAATATTTGAAAATCCAAAGCTTATTAAAACGATGAAGAGCTATAAACCAAAAATGACAAAAAAGTTTAGCCAAAGCCGGACAAGGAATCAGAGCTTTGCATAAGTTAGATATATTCCTTAATTCAAAATAAATTCCAAAGTTTTGTAACAGCAAGACTTGATTAAGACCCTCAAACATGCTAAGAAAACTGCCAAAAATAATACTAACATTGCTTCAATTCTAGCTACATATACTAGTATGAGCAACAGTCTACTAGCACATGTAGATATTTTGCGATACGGTGACGTGTAGAAAGAGGATAGCAATAGTAATTATTACCAAAATGATAAAAACAATGGTAACTTTTAAGTCCAATTGTTCATGTTTATGACGTCACAGTGAAATCATAACTCATATTTCTACACAAAAGTTACTTACAGAATAAGTAACCATCGTTTATTTTTTTCTATTAACTGTTTACTTCAAATTGGGGGGTTGGGGTAATACTTTTACTTATCTTATTATACCCTGCATGCACACGGGCAACACGAGCCCTACAGAACCCAAAACTAAAAACGATTAATCAATCGGACCAAAATTTCCAAACTGTAAATAGCCTAAAACAACTAAAAATGAGAAAGTCAGAACAACGATACCAAAATAATCTACACAAAAAAAAAAAAGAATGAAAAAGCACCATCACTTTGAATCAAAAGACATGCCCATGAGACAATAAGAACGGACTTTTGAACATTACGAATTTTGTTATAAATATATCAGGTTCACTTGAATAAAAGATTTGAGCCTCGTTTGACGACACCAAACTCCAAGGACATAATCGTACAATGTAAGAACATGGAATATATTTTAAGTCATCATAGATATATTGGCTGGTTGTCAACAACTAGTGCTGCAAGTGTAAAACTTCTTCAAGGCGCCCGATCTCAATCGGTTTAGTAGTTTCCAAGACAGCGATTTTTTCTCCGGGAATATATTACCTTTTTTAACATGAGCTGTTATTTATGAGAGTAATCACCAAACGAGGTTACATCGAAGGGAAAGAAAATCCCTATTTACAATTGAAATCACGAATTAAGAAGATCTAGGTAGGCATCTATCCAGCTTTCCAAACGCTAACCTTAAATACTTGCTCGCCATGTTATATAACACTATCAAAACTAGAGGTGGACAGTTATTTAGCTGTTATATCATGCGTAGTAAAAGTCGTATTCACAACATTACACCAACCTCTTTTCCGTTTGAGCAAGAGCTGTGAACTTTTCATCTCATTCTTAAAAATAAGGAAGGGAGTTGCACACATTCTAATTCAAGATTCAGTTATAATCTGATAATATCATGCTCGAAAAATGATTAAAGGGCTGCATTAGACGTAGAATGATAACAATTAAGGCAATTAAGATTTCATTTTTGACCTCATGTGTAATGCTTCTCGAATTTCATTTGCATTTTTTAATCTGAAATAGTTAATAGAAAGAACACTTCATGAGCAAAACGGTAGATGACATGTGAAGCAGGATTTACTTAACCTCTCGGAGCACCTGATGTCACCCCGGTTATTAGAAGGGTTCGTGTTGCTTAGTCTTTAGTTCTTTTATGACGTGTTTTGTGGACTGTGATTTGTCGGTTTTTATACCAAGATGTTGTCAGTCTTTATACGACTGACGAGTTTTTATTCTCCCTTTGATATCATTCGTCTCTTTAATGAAGACGTTACTGAGATCACCCACAGTTTTTATGTAGAATAGTTTATCTTTTATCTTTTAGCCGTTTTCCTTTTTTTTGCCATGGCATTGTCAGTTTATCTCGACTTATTCAAATTTTGAATGTCCCTTTGATATATGCCGCCTCAACTTTACAAGAGAGGAAAAATAAAAAAACCGTAACAGATGATGGAGATTTATTTGTTGCCTGAAATACAAGATAGAAAGTGTTGCATTTTTGTCTCACATATTGCATATTTGATATCAACCTGATTTTATTTGGAAGATTGTTAACTTGCTGTGAAGCATTGGCGTTTTTCTTGAACGAGGACATTTCAAGGGTAAAGTTATTGACTACCACATTAATTTCTAACTTTTATCTATGTATTTCATTTAAATAATGATTTCATGAATATGTTTTTGAAATGGAACAAACAGTTATTTCGCACTGAAACGACGCGTTCACATACTGACAAAAATACCACGTTATTATACTATATGGTTACATTGATATGTATGTACTCGTATCACATGATCAGATTAAAAATAGGATTGTTAGTAGAGTATAGTATGTACTGATATGGTGTCATTGTAAAGTGATAGGATTCTGTGTCACGAGAGTAAATATTGATGTCCACATCGGTATGCTACATCAAACCTGATAAATCATTGGAAGTTATGCAGAGAAAGTAGGAAACAATTCAAGAAAAGATTATTTGGATGCACTAGACAGTAACTAAGGTTTTACTTTGTTAGAACAACTATTCTTATGATCCAATTAAGTTCATCATTCTTTTGTAAGGTAAAAGTTATATGTTATACTTAATCTTATATTAAGAAGAGAAAATATATTTTGATACTTTTACAGGAAGTTGAAATGAAAGACATTTTTAGAATTATTATAAAACAGCAAAAAAAAAAAACAAACAATTCCCCTCCCAACATAAATATATAAACTTTTTTCATTTTATAATATACAGAAAATATTAGATCGACTCTTAACATGAATGAATCTGAGGTATCTTTTATTCAAAATATGGGACGTGTTACAGACGTATATAGAAAAGGGTTTTGCCCTGATGGAAAACAGTGGATGTTCATAGTTTTACTATTAATTTTTATGATGTCCGTTTTAGCAAATATTGCAAGACCTCAGATTGAAACATTGCATCAACTGAATTCTCCGTTTTGTTGGAGTTCTGTTAAAATTGGCTGGTATGGTTCCATGAGATTAGGATTATCAAATGTTGGAAATCTTGCTATGATCTATCTGTTTCATCTTTGTACGACGGACGAATATATCGTTTTAGCCAATATGCTGACTTCCTTGGTATCATTAACTATAGAAGGACTAGCCACAAACGACTTCATGTTATACTTAGGTAATTGTTATTTCATCAATTTCACTTCAAACAAAAGAAACAATACACGAACATTTGTTTTGCTGTCACTAATTTTTGCGTCTACAACTTAAATTTGAGTTTATTGAGTTATTTATAAGATATATATAGACAAAAACATAAATTAGATTTCAATTCAAGAACATAAGTTTACTAATATACTGACAAAAATACCACGTTATTATACTATATGGTTACATTGATATGTATTTACTCGTATCACATGATCAGATTAAAAATATGATTGTTATTAGAGTATAGTATGTACTGATATGGTGTCATTGTAAAGTGATAGGATTCTGTGTCACGAGAGTAAATATTGATGTCCACATCGGTATGCTACATCACACCTGATAAATCATTGGAAGTTATGCAGAGAAAGTAGGAAACAATTCAAGAAAAGATGATTTGGATGCACTAGACAGTAACTAAGGTTTTACTTTGTTAGAACAAATATTCTTATGATCCAATTAAGTTCATCATTCTTTTGTAAGGTAAAAGTTATATGTTATACTTTATCTTATTTTAAGGAGAGGAAATATATTTTGATACTTTTACAGGAAGTTGAAATAAAAGACATTTTAAGAATTATTATAAAACAGCGAAAAACAATTCCCCTCCCAACACAAATATAAACTTTTTATTCTTCATTTTATAATATACAGAAAATATTAGATCGACTCTTAACATGAATGAATCTGAAGAAAAACCTCTTCTACAAACAAAGGAAAGACAAAAGAATGCAGCGATTAATCTTGGGATGCCAAGGTGGCTAGCTTTAAGTTTATCTATGCTGGTAACAGCACTTCACATGAGTTCAGTGGTTTTAACTATGTATGTGATGAACCAGTATTCATATCAAGCTTATATAAAGGAAAAATATCCCACTTCATCACATAAATCCACCGGAGGTCAATCAGCATGTGAGCTGAACACAAGCACGATAAAATATAAAGAACAAGTCGTTATACAAAAACTTGCATCAGAATTAAATATTTATTGTAGTCTTGCTACCTACAACGTGATCGGTGTGATTTTTACTCTAAATTTAGCAACGTACAGCGATGTTCACGGAAGAAAACTGTTCTTCATTGCGCCTTTTATAGGAACATTATTGAAAACGCTTCTTTGCACAATCACCATCAATTTCAATCTCAAGTTAGAATGGATCTTTTATTTTTTTGTATAGAAGGATGTACCGGGACCTGTGTTTCAACTTTGAGTATGGCATATAGCTTCATGGCAGATCTAACGGAACCCGGAAAACTTCGGACGTTTGTTATTGGTGTTTTTGAAACGTGCTTGGGACTTTCTGCTTTCATTACTACAATGGTGTCCGGATATCTTATAAAATGGACAGATGGTTTCTTCTATCCTGCCCTTATATCAACTGCTATGGTTCTTACATGACTTGTAGTAGTCATTTTTATACTTCCAGATACACTCCATGATTCCAAAAAGCGCTCTGAGGTATCTTTTATTCAAAATATGGGACGTGTTACAGACGTATATAGAAAAGGGTTTTCCCCTGATGGAAAACAGTGGATGTTCATAATTTTACTATTAATTTTTTATGATGTCCGTTTTAGCAAATATTGCAAGACCTCAGATTGAAACATTGTATCAACTGAATTCTCCGTTTTGTTGGAGTTCTGTTAAGACTGGCTGGTATGGTTCCATGAGATTAGGATTATCAAATGTTGGAAATATTGCTATGATCTATCTGTTTCATCTTTGTACGACGGACGAATATATCGTTTTAGCCAGTATGCTGACTTCCTTGGTATCATTAACTATAGAAGGACTAGCCACAAACGACTTCATGTTATACTTAGGTAATTGTTATTTCATCAATTTCACTTCAAACAAAAGAAACAATACACGAACATTTGTTTTGCTGTCACTAATTTTTGCGTCTACAACTTAAATTTGAGTTTATTGAGTTATTTATAAGATATATATAGACAAAAAACATCAATTAGATTTCAATTTAAGAACATAAGTTGACTAATATAAACATATAAAAGTCGTCATACGGCTCCCTACAATGGACACGTCCTACATTTTATGACAGGGTTTAAATTGCGTTAGTCTACGAATGGCGTAAATAAATTAAAAGAAGGTTTTATCCACCATTTTTCATCGGAAAATGCCTGTATCAATAACTCATCAAAGAGAGCAGGCTGATAATTTGACATGCGAGGTTCGCGATTTGCCTACCTAAGACTCATTACTGTGTCTCGAATCAAAACAGACGGAAGGCCAGATCAAATACGACATTTGTTTTTTTAGTCGTTCTGTTGGCTGATATTATCGATTGTTTGGTCTTGTAATGTTTATTGGTCGTTATGGTTACAAACAAGAAGAACCTTGTTGTATCAATACATGTTTCACGCAGAAGGAAGCGTTGTGTCGATTTAGACGTTTGGCGGGAAAGTCAGTGGTTGGGTCCAAGGGTATGGGGGTGTTTGAGAGGGAATCTTGTGTTCGGTATCGGGAACATTTAGAGAACACCCCTATCCAGTAAATATTGTACTCGCCCTGGGGTATATAAGCGGGTGAGGAATAGAATTCGGGTTCTGTCGATATTCTCATTAAGAAGACCAGTGTACAAGAGTAAGGCACGTTACATAGCTGTAATTAAGTGATATTGTCGAGGACAACTTGTACTGGGGACAACTTGTACTGGGGTACAAGTTGGTCTAACATAGGAAGTTGGCAGAGCAGACTGTCCCATACGGAGGACGGACTGCAATAACCCGCACTGTCTGGTAGTGACAGACTGTCCCACTCGGAGGACAGCTGTACCAGCAGCATTATCTGGTATTGACAGACTGAACCAGCCACACTGTCTTGTAGTGACAGACCGTCCCATCTGGAGGACAGGCTGTAAGATTGTATTATATTTGTATATATATAATTGTTAGTCGTTATTTTATATCGGCAAAGAGCCCGTGTGTATATTTTAGTTCATTGTGTATAACATAGATAGTTAATAGTATTGCCGTATTGTTTGTGTACAACTTGGATCCAAGAAATTACTGAAACGGACGTTTGGGATATAAACGCCTGGTTACACGTTACATATTTGGTGGCTAGCGGTTGGGATTCAAGTTGTCTATTGAACACTTTTTGATTGATTGATCGTCATTTAATTTATTGTCAGTTGACATCAGTATTTATTTAAAGGATTAAAGTAATTCAACCGTGAGACATAGTTGTAGTTCACGGCTGAGTTGTAACACGAGTGTATTATTTAATAAAAGATTATAACACTATAATTGTTTTATTTGAATTGCACTATACTGCAATGGATATGTCAAATATTGACGATCAAATTGCTGAAATAAGTAGACAAATACAGTCTCTTAGTGAAAGCACAATACAACATGGACAAGGTTTTATATCTTCTACACCTAGAGATCAGGGTATACGTCCAAAGGTTGTTGAAAATAAAGAACATGATTCTGGCGTAGTGACGACAGGGCCGTCTCTATCAACACCTGTAGGATTGGCCGTGGGAGATACACTACCTTTGCCAGATGAGGATATTATATCAAATCCTCACATGAGTACTAGAAAATCCATGGGGCAAGATAAACAGTATTTAACAAAAAATCAAAGTACTGCTCATACTGTTTGCTCTGGTTCGAATGATGTTAAAATCAAACCATCAAAATATGATGGCAGTACTTCTTGGATGGATTACTTAGCACACTTTGAGATGTGTACCCTAGTTAATATGTGGTCTGAACACCAGAAAGGTTTGTACTTGGCCGTGTCACTGATTGGACAGGCTCAATCAGTCCTTGGTGATTTACCAAAGGAAAAGAGACACATATTTTCAGACCTAGTAAACGCACTAGAGGAACGCTTTGATCCATCTGGTCAAACGGAACTCTATCGTGTTCAATTCAAGGAATGTCGACAAAAAGCAAGCGAGACTTTGCCGGGGTTAGGTCAGTCAGTACGAAGATTTTCTAATCTGGCCTACCCGACTGCTCCGTTAGAATTAAGGGACACGCTCGCCAAAGAACAATTTATAGATGCGTTAGTAGACTTCGAAATGAGACTGAGAATTAAACATTCTCGTCCAAAAGTTCTCAATGATGCTATACGGTTGGCAGTTGAGCTTGAAGCTTATAACACGGCTGAGAGCAAAACACTGAAAAGTATGGGTCATTTACGACAGACTACTAGTGACGAACGGACAGACGCACCTAATAGTCTTGATACGGCTGTATCTATGGAACAAATGACGACGTGGATGCAGACGATTGAAAATAATTTACTGTCCTTAACAAAAGAGATTAAAGATTTACCAAGGGAGAAGATAAATAGCGCACAAAGTAAAGGAAACAGTTGTGGTCCCTGTTTTAGTTGTGGAGAAATAGGACACTTTGCAAGAAATTGTCCCAATAGAATTAAGATACAAAGTACTCGGGGAACAGATAACAACAGAACATATACGGACGGATCGGTTAATACACTGAAGTCTGAAGTTAAGTCTTCAAACAATGACAAAGGCGCTGTTGTTGTTTCAGCATCAGAGGATGCAAGAATGTTTGTTGAGTTGAGCATTCAAGATGTACCAGTCAAGTTTGTGGTTGATACGGGAGCTACGATAACTTTAGTCTCTTCGAGAGTGTATGATTTAATTCCTGACTTGTGTAGGCCACATCTGAGTAAAACTAGGTCACAGATTAATTCCGTCTGTGACAAATATCTAAGCCTTCGAGGTAAAAGTAGTTTTAAAATGGATTTTGGTAAAGAGAAGTTTACTTCAGAGGCCGTTGTAACTGACCTACAAGTAGATGGTATTCTAGGTTTAGACTTTATGAAGAAAAATAAGTGTTTGATTGACGTGTCTGCTAACTTATTACACATCGATAACTTTAGGGTTCCTCTAAATTTTCAAGGTACCCAACGTAGAAATGCTGACGCATTAAGTAGTGCTCCAGGCAAACCACGTCGGTTAACATCAGACAGTCAGTCAAACATGAGCAGTGCTTGTTCTAAGAAGGAACATAGCCATGCCAAAATCGTAACCAGTCAGATGCCTGACAATGGCAAAGAATTGACTCTAATGGAACTACAATCAAATGACTCGGACCTTAAACTTGTTAATCGGTGGCTGACAGAGGGTCATAGGCCACAATACAACGAGGTATCCGGTAAGGGATTCTTTATAAGGTCATTATGGAGTCAGTTTGATAGTTTAGAGCTCCAAGAGGATATAGTAGTTAGAAGCTTCAATGACCTAGAACTGAACGTTGCAAAATTACAAGCGGCAATTCCAATGTCGGAGCGCAAACAAGTATTAGAATACTGTCATGACACAAAGTATGCTGGTCACTTAGGTATTCATAAAACTCGAGAGAAAATGCGCCAGTCTTACTATTGGCCTGGTTTGCAATCTGACGTTAGGGCATATGTTGCTAGTTGCAATAAGTGTACTAGGAGAAACCACCCAATGAAAAAGAATCGTGCCTCAATGAGATTAGAGGAGGAAAATGGTCGTCATAAGAGTAAGAGACCAGCCTGGATGGCTGATCGTGAAATTGAATAAAGTCAAGATTGTGTACATATATTTATGGATGAATTTTGTTTTGTAATTGTAATGTTTATATCATGCGGGACGCATGTAGATTAAGGCGTGGGTTATGTAATGTTTATTGGTCGTTATGGTTACAAACAAGAAGAACCTTGTTGTATCAATACATGTTTCACGCAGAAGGAAGCGTTGTGTCGATTTAGACGTTTGGCGGGAAAGTCAGTGGTTGGGTCCAAGGGTATGGGGGTGTTTGAGAGGGAATCTTGTGTTCGGTATCGGGAACATTTAGAGAACACCCCTATCCAGTAAATATTGTACTCGCCCTGGGGTATATAAGCGGGTGAAGAATAGAATTCGGGTTCTGTCGATATTCTCATTAAGAAGACCAGTGTACAAGAGTAAGGCACGTTACATAGCTGTAATTAAGTGATATTGTCGAGGACAACTTGTACTGGGGACAACTTGTACTGGGGTACAAGTTGGTCTAACATAGGAAGTTGGCAGAGCAGACTGTCCCATACGGAGGACGGACTGCAATAACCCGCACTGTCTGGTAGTGACAGACTGTCCCACTCGGAGGACAGCTGTACCAGCAGCATTATCTGGTATTGACAGACTGAACCAGCCACACTGTCTTGTAGTGACAGACCGTCCCATCTGGAGGACAGGCTGTAAGATTGTATTATATTTGTATATATATAATTGTTAGTCGTTATTTTATATCGGCAAAGAGCCCGTGTGTATATTTTAGTTCATTGTGTATAACATAGATAGTTAATAGTATTGCCGTATTGTTTGTGTACAACTTGGATCCAAGAAATTACTGGAACGGACGTTTGGGATATAAACGCCTGGTTACACGTTACAGTCTTGTCAGTTTTGAAGGACTTTCCCCTTCTTACTTTGGAGATTTTACTTTTTTTTAAACATGGAAGACCAAGTTTCTGATACAAAAGTCAAAAACTAAAAGACGAAACAGACATACACATTAGTAGTGGAATTGAATTAGATTTGGAAAAACCACATTTTCTCCCATTTTTCTTAATTAATCTAGAAGCATAAAAATGCAGGTGCATGCACACCTTTTTCTTAAGGTTTAAGACTAAAGTGTAGTTAGTTTCTTACGTGTCTAAATATATTTAAAACAGAGGCCGAAGACACTGAAGGGGCAATAATAAATCCTGCGTTTAAGAAAAACCGAAGGAAGGGTAATCAGATGTCACCCATCGTGTTACTTATGACAAGTAGAAATTCCTTGAACAGTTTTCTTTGCAAATATTAAAATGATGAACTTTAACAATTTGAAAGAATTATAAAGGTCCTCATGTATTGATTCATTCCAGGTTTAACAATTTTGGTTTTGAACGTTCTTGATGAAAATAAACCCAGAAAAGCGCTTTAAACAGATCAAATTGATAAAGTGATATCTTCATTTTGATAGTGATGGATCCTTTCATCTGTTTATTGTTTATACATTCTTGTTTCAATATTGATGTTGGCTGTTAAATTTGAAACAAAACATTATATCATTTTGTTGAAAGCCTTAGGTACCGGTGTTGGTAGTTCTCTTGGTATGGCAATGAGTAGAGCAATCATGTCTAGGATAACTCCAGATAATAAACAAGGTAAGTTATATGATACATAAGTATAAGATTTCAAATCCAGGCCTTCTTTTACTAGGGGAGTCCCTGTAATTTAGGGTAAAGATTCATTTATGATAATGGCTATTTAAGGGTTTGTTCTAGGTTAGGGTTACATTTTAAGGTTATAGTAAGTGTTCTGGTTAGTTTTGGGTTATGTTATTTTAAGTAAAGGATAGTTTAGTGTAGCTGTATATAGGCTTGCACTACTAAAGTAAAAGAAGGCCTAAATTATGTCCAAAGGCAGTTAGTTATCTGTTAAACTGGTTTACAGCTATTGTACTGTGTATGAATATTGTTAAAAAAAAGCAACCAAGAACTTTAAATTTCATTTAAACTGATGTGACAACATTGACTTAAGTGCAAATGTCCTCAACTGTCTTGAAACGAACTTTAACAGAATGTCATTATTTTCAACTTAAGCTGAGAAAATATTCATTCCATCAGTGAGGTATTGTTGTTTGTTTTGGTTAATTACCTAATTTCGTCTTTCTTGTATAGTTAAGCCTTATCAACATCACCATATATGTTATGCTTTCATAATATTGCAAAATGAATTCATCCTTGTCAAAAGTATTAAATGCTGTAATTAAGACTAATTTTCGCTTTGAAAAAATAATCTGTTGCCAGATAAACAAATTTCTGTGTTTATTTTATGTTTGCCTTCTTTCTAAAAAAAATGGTAATTCTTTATCAAAAGATACTATGGAATCAAAAGATTTGTTACAATATATGTTTCAGGATTACTTACAAATACTAACAAGGTTTGGTATACTACTAATGTTTAACGAGGTTGTGATGAGGTAATGGTATTTTCTGTATCCAACTAACAAATATTAGAATTTTCAATAAAGCCCGATGATATTAAAAAAACATATACAGTGTCGTAATATAAGTATTTTACTTCCATCATTTAGGTTCAGTTTTTGCCGGAGTAGCTGTACCTAAAATTGTATTTAGTTTAGCCAGTAGTTTTGGAGCAAATGCAATTTATGATGTTACCGTTTCAATATATAGAGGACTCACATTTTCATCATGGCAGGATATGGCTTCATAGGAATTATTCCATGTCTGTAAGTTATATTTGTTAGGCCGAGACATTGTAGAATGAAAAATTAACAATTCAAACTTCAAGGAATATTCTTTTATGAACTTTGCCTGTTTATGTACAAAAACTTAATGAAATAAATCTTCGAAACATGACTTGTCATATCCAGAAACACAAAAACCATCTTTTAACATGATTGTTTTTAATTATGATTCTATCTGGTGACTGATGTAGATTGACCTGAGAAAAAAGAAAGTATTTTATAAATAAGCCAGAAAATAACAAAGGGATAATATTACACTTTTTAATTCTCTATAACGTGGAACCTTTGCCAAATTCCAAAATCATAAAACTGCAAAACTCGAATCTCTCAAGTAGAAATTGTGAAATAGTTTTTAAAATAACGACTACTCAGTGAAAAATTAATCCCGGCTATAGCAGTAATTTAATGTAAAACTTGTTAATTTTGAAGAATGCATGATGATATTCAATTTTTGGTATTTATCTAACATTCTTATTTGATTTTATATAGTATTCAGGATTTAAGACCTCTTCGGTATCAATTCAGAAACACAGAACCTAAAATTTTACTGCGTTTAGTTAAGCATCAAAGTGATAAATATGTTTTCATTCTTTCCTTTCTATCCAGTCTATGCTTTCTTTTCTACGACGAACTTCTGGAATCATTTTACCATAGTGAATACATAATACCCTTTATATATGTATTCCTTATTCTTAACGTAAGGTACCAGCCTTGTATTACAAATCCAGTTTCCAGTGCACGTCAAACATGGAGTGAAATGAAAGTCCATTTTTTTTGAATTTTTTTCTGGAGTCAATTTTTTCCGTTTGATTAAAAGTTTATTTAGCTGAATTAAAACATCTATTGAGGTGTAAAAAAATGTTGCATCTTTTGCGGAATATCACGTTTACTGGAAGTGGTGCGGCCTAGTAAAAACAGCAAACAGAAAGTGGAAAAAAGTAGTTTTGACTTCAGGGTTTCATAACTTTTTTATTCTTTCGTGACATGTTGCACTTTTTTCCCATTAAATTACAATTTCACATTTCTACATACATGATATGTGGTATTTTATTTTTTTAAAAATTTTAAAGATCAGCTGATTTGCACGTAAGCCTATGGGGCAGTCAATTACAACTGCAACCTTCATCACGATGCTTGATCTTTTGAAATTTACAAAATATTTGTTACATTTGGAGGACACGTATTTAACAAACAATCGGCATTCCTCTTTTTCGATTTTTTCTTTTACTCATTTCATGCAAAGCTCATACTGATGCTCCTGAATAAGAATGAAAAGAAACTAGCATTATCAACTTAACGTTCCGCTTTATAAATGATGTTCTTATACTACATAATTCAAGTTGGTTATCTAATAGAACTTGAAATAAAGGAGACCACAGATAAATGTATATCTGCCTCATATCTGGATTTACATCTAGAAATTAACAATGAGGGTTTGTTGAGAACAAAACTTTACGACAAAACGTACAATTTTAGCTCCCGCATTTTGAACTTTCCGTTTGTATGTAGCACAATTCCAGCATTGCCTGTATTTGGAGTCAATAGCTTCCTGTTGATATTCCAGAGTTGTAGGTTTGGGTACCTATCATGATTTCCTTAGAATAGGGATGTTATCTACAAGGAGGCTATTGAGCTAAGGCTTTCAAGTGACAAAGTTAAAGTAATCCCTTTGAAAGTTTTACGAACGCCATCACTAGTTGATTGACCGTTATGGAATATAGGTGATATAAATGAAAACGGATATATTCCAATTGTACCCACAATCCTGTACTTTTTTCTTCGATTGTGAAATCATCAAATAAGACTTATTACCGAATTTGTACTTACCATGAGAAATATGACGGGTAAAAATAGGGCAGCAGGATCTGCTTACCCTTTCAGACCACCTGATCAACCCCAGGTTTTGGTGGTAAATGAAAAACTCCTTCTTATAAAAACGCTACGTTTATCCATGAATCGAGAAATTCAGCCTTCACACGGACTAAAAATTTATTAACAATAACTAATAATTACTGAAACGATCTACTTATTCAGTTTTTAAACCCAGAAAATGAAGTCAAGAGCAACGGATATTTATCAGACGGAAACTGTGTCCCATAATACATATACAAGAAAAGAAAGATTTTTAAAGCTCTATTTCCAAATGAAATGTTTCATACAAAAACTTTTTAGCCATTCTGGTGTCCTGGTGTCTCGTATTGGGGATATTCATCGCAGAGGAGACGAAAATCATTCTTGGAATGGATTACCTATCAATGAGTGACAATATTATTGAAAAAATGAACAGATAAACCGAGTTTGTCTTGAATCAACAGAAGTCCAATTTCCTAATCATTTCAAATACTACTATTTTGTAGAATTCTAATCATTGGACAGAAAGGAAATAAAATGTCAAAGGATACAACAGCAATAACAATACATGTGAAAGAAGATGATAAACGATTGGTTAATGGTTATCAGATTCAGGATCAGAATTATGAAAACAGTCACCATTTCTGAACATAAAAGTTACTATTTAATCTTCATACATAAAAAAATAATTATAAAAAAATCTTTTATATTATAGTTTCGGAATTGAAGTAAATCAAAGCTGGGGCAAAAGCTAACTGCGATATATCAACAAATATACATTAAGTGGATACAAGTCATCTTCATAAGTTTTAAATCAAATTACCCCGGTATTGGTAAATAAAAAAACAGAGGCATATGATTATGTTGATCGTCATCAAAGCACTGGGTCAATACCACTGCTAGTGGAACTCCATACGATGGAGAGTATCATTTAGCTTATTGGTCAGTTCGGTCATGATTCTTAACATATTTTGTTGTCCTGATTAAACACAGGAAAGATCTCCGGACGCACTAAGTTTATAAAGTGATGTTTTCAATTACCAAAGTTTTTGTTCGTTAATTCATTGCATTGTGTATTAGATATTACATGTGAAACATTTGGAAAAGATTCGGTTTTAAATTTTTATCATTTGTTAAATTTTGATAAGGATTTTTCCAAGCATTCGTTTATTATCAATAATTGCCTAGTTACAATCAAGTGCAGTATATATGCGTAATATTTCACAATTGGTCCTTCATGTTCCTGTGAAAATTGTAAAAATGAATACAAAGGGTGGGTTTTCTTTTCTCATATCTTTACATACGGTGTTTGTGTTTAATGACAGTCCAGCTAGTGATGTCATTAGACGCATATGCGAAAATAAGATGTTTGCTTAATATCGGAAATAGTATCCGCGGAATGTACATACTGAACAATTATTCTTTAGGAATGAAACCATGCTAAACTCCATTAATCTCGTGAAAACGATGGCAATAAATAGTGCCTCCATAGAGACATATTATATCTGCCTGAGAAAATAGCAACGTTTATTTTGTCTATATCCCACTTAAATTGCTTATTAATCATTGTATGGTGTCAAGAGAATATGTTCAAGTCAAGCCATTATCTAAACACTATTAATCAAAATAAATCCTCGGGATAGGATGTATAAATTACCAGGAAACTATGAAACCAATTAATTGCAATACTCATAGAAGAAGACTCTATATTAATACTGAACGAATAACAACGAGATAAAGAACAACGATCAAGAGTTGTTGACGTACTTTCTAAACTATGTTGAAGACCTTCCTATAGGTTACAATACACCATTAGATTTTATGGGCGCAGCCATTTTATGAGCATAACATGGTATTCAGAATTAAGAGTATAGCTAATCCTGATTGGTTGATATGTGCGCCCGTTATTTTTTGTTACTAGAGACTTCGTGCATTCTGCATTATACCAAAGGCCAAATAAATTATTTTCCTTAGCCCTAACGGAACTGAGATGTCTTTTAAACGCTAGGATGAGACACGTATTTTTAAGTGCAAAATTGGTAGGCATGGGAGATGAGTACAAATCACGCTAAGAAAAGCAACGCGAACCTATATTTTTTGGACCAAAACATTCTGTCCTAATAACTTTTCTTTAATTCTAGCAAGATTTCGTTAAAAAAATCAACTTTCTAAAGTCTGTATCTCAAAAAAGGCTATCATGGGGAAATTAATTGTTTATTTCAATCTTTAATCACAAAGTGATTAAAATTGTTCTAGAGTT
Source organism: Mytilus californianus (assembly GCF_021869535.1). Lineage (NCBI taxonomy): Eukaryota > Metazoa > Mollusca > Bivalvia > Mytilida > Mytilidae > Mytilus > Mytilus californianus. Next base: position 7,603,251 of record NW_026262690.1, read on the forward strand.
GTCTCTCTTTGTCTGTTGTTAATTGTAATTCACAAATACCAAAATTAAAATACTACAGACTTTCTGTATATTATACTCATTTGTGTAGAGGTTCCATCCTCTGTTTTTCATTTATAACTTTTACAACTTATACAAAAACAATCATTCTAATTACACATACATTTTATTACACCAACTTGTATTTACATTTTCATGACTAGAATATACATTTTTACTTTGTGGCATTACTTTGGCTACAGAGTATTCTATAATATTTTGTTGAGGCGCCAGGGTGACTACCGATTACCTATACACAATGGCTATCAGCTGACCTATGTTGACATAGTGTCATAAAACCCCTGGTAGTTAAACACGGTTACACCACCACCTACCATGGGGAGTGACCGGGGAAAACACTTGTATTACCAATGATCCAGTTATTAGTGCTCCACCTGTTGGCAGGTGTAGGCCTCCCTTCTATAAGACGAAGTGGAGGAGGTCCCAGAGTTACCCATCTGTAGACCCCACCGTTACCACTAACCACATTTTCCAAACCTGCAAATTGTAGAACTTGTCAGGCCCAGAGCAAGGGCCGAGTGAAATAATCCCCCAATCACTACCAGTCTCCCTGGACCGCCACATGAGAGCCCAAGTCAGCTACCAAATCTGACTTGGGTTCTCACCTCCACAAAATTTTCATTATTGAAGCATTGGAAAAGTTGAAATTGTTGTGCGTAGGAAAGACTCAACCCCCCTTGTATATTATTTAAGAAAACCTGATTTCCAGATTGTGATAAATGAGTTCCATCTGTTCTGTATAAAGACACTTCACTTGCCCTAATATTCTCATGTAAAATAGCTTTACCCCCATTTTCTATTACAAAGTTTTTGACCACTGAGTTCACTCTTTTTCTCTTCTGTTCGATTATTGCGCCCGCATTCAAGGGTGCAAAATGCCAGTATCTGCGCTGTAACATTGAAGACCATGTTATAATAACATTTTTAAATAAAGCCTGGTAACGTAGGATAGAACATTTTTCAATTAAACCCTTACCTGTCAATTCTAAATCTGTCAAATCATTAGCTCCACAGTGAATAATAATAAAATTGGGAGAAGGTAAAAATTTTCTTTTTGCATCCAGCAGGGAGTCCAAATTTTTAATCTGTAAACCAGGTTGCCCAATCCAGTATGTTGTAACACCTTTGGACTCCAGTCCCAGGTTGGTCCTCCCATATTTCTTCGCCTCTATATTGGCCCAATGAACAAGGGAACTCCCAACAATCCATAAAATCTTGGGACCTGTGAAAACTTGTAGCTTGTTAGCCTTTTGAAACTAGAAAAATTGCAACCTAATATAGCGAGAATAAGCATGCGATTTCCATCTACCTAATTTTATAATTACCTCCTCTGAGACCCCCTGCCTGGCTAGTTCCATGGCTCCCCCAATTCTAAAACTATGTGACCTAAAATGACCTTTACTAATATGAAGAAAATGTAAAGCCTTTTCCAGTATACTGCTGAATTGGTATCTAGTTAAAGGCATACCATTATAATGAATAAACAAATCTTTATTGTTACAGGTAGGTCGTGCCTTTAAGTATTCGTTAATGAGTCGTATCGGACAGTAGTTTTTTCTGTTCTCAGGTATCAATAAAGTAACGGACTTTCCCTTTTGGTCAGTTTTTGACCACCTTACTCTTAGCTCCAGGACTTTTTTCTTAACTAAAATATCAGAAATTGTTAAGTTGGAGCCATTTATAACAGACTTAGTTTTTGAAGTAGTGATTTCCCCTACCCTTAGCAAACCAAAGAAGGCAACTGAAAAAACTGCTGAAAATAAAGCAGCTTCATATTTATTCTTACATACTTTATCTTAACAACCTATCATATCTGCTAACAATTGCACTGTAATTGGTGCTCTAATGTCATTACGTTTCCCTCCTTGAATTCTTTTTATTCCTTCTAATGCCTTGCCAATTATAAAGAATTTTGTAGTTTCCTGTATGCCTTGTATTTTATGATGGTATGAAACTCCTGATATATAAGATGATAAAGTACCCCCAGAAAGACCTTGTACTGACAAAAAAGCTATAAAATTTAGCAAATCGTTGACTGGCACTGGCCAATGCTGTTTCAATGTGTAAGATGATCTAAAATTACAAAGTTTTGACAGAGCCAAATTGTATGATTTTTGTGTATTTTTGGACACACCTTGATTGACAATATAATCCGCCACCTGACTTAAATGTTCCAGATCTGTGTTGGAATTTTGGTTGGCCACTGGTCTGCTTCTGGAGCTAGGCTTCTGAACTTCCCCCACTGAGAACGAGAAAGACAATCAGCAATTTGGTTTTGTTTTGAAGGGATATAAATTGCCTTAACTGACGTATTGTTTTTTAAGTTCATTAAAACCATTTGTCCTACTCAGTGTTCTCCATTTTTCACTAAGGTAAGGTGGGTCTTTTGAAAAAATCACTTGCAACCGGTCGATTTATTTTTTTTATACTTTTCCAACCGGTTTTTTTACTGTGGGTGTTGTCACAATAAGAATGGTTAGTATTGTATTCACATTTAATGGAATTGAATAGCAGATGGCTTTTGCAGGACACCCTCCTCCTGCCAAGATTCTGACCTATTCCTTGCTTTAGTGCTGTATTTTTAGTACACAGAACAGTAACATCCTTCTTCTGTGACGATTAGCCATTTAAAGTCTTGTTCATATTTCTCAGCTTGGGAACAACCTCTCAATGCAATGACTATCCCTTTTATGAAGGATACTTTTCAAGAGATACAAATGAGCACATATTTATTTCATTTACAGAAACTTTTTCCAAAGAACTATACATCTATTTGGTATTATATGGTCAATACATGTCTAAGAATTTTGTAATAATCTTGGACTTATATCTACTTTATCATTAAAAAAAAACGTACCCTCTTTTAGAAAAGTTGTTCCAAATATTACATAACTGTACAATGTCTCATGTTTGTTGCTTATAGTTATACTATCATAAACTATTTGATTCGATTTTATAACGAGTTTTCCCCCTTTTCAGTTAAAAAATTTTAGTTTTTGTTTTTTCTTTTCTTCAACAATAAGACGACCTCTTGTCACTCATTTAAGGAATATCCCTCATTAGGGGATTGTTCCCAAACTGTTTACCTTCGCGATCGCTCGCGTACCTTTTCCGTTGTTTTGATACTTTTTTTTTTCAATTTTAACAATTTCAATACAACTATCCGTTTTAGTTGACTTATTTTGCCTAAAGTTTTCCTTATCACCATCGTCATCTGCCTTTTTCTTCCCCCGAATAATAATAGAAAACATTGAAATTTGACGATCCGCCATTTTTGTCAATTAAAACAAATCAGCGAGGCGCGATTAGTATTCAAATTATGGTGCGGAACCGAAAAAAATCTGGATTTTGAAAAAAAAAGCTGACCACCTCCTAAAATGGAAAGGTGGTCGGCTTTCAAAAGAAGGTGGTCGGCACTCCCGGCTTAAATGCCGAATGGAAAACACTGTAATACTAAAGTCATAACTCTACTTGATTTGCTAGTTTTCATATTAATGATTTGAACAACCGCCTGATTATCAACGTGAAAAATAACTTATTTGTTATCAAAATATGATTCCCAGGACATAAGTGCTGCTAGAACTGTAAACAACTCTAACGATGTCATATCTCTGATGATTCCAGTTTCAACCCAATGTTTTGTCCATATGCCTTGGGCCCACTTATTGAGGCCCCCATTGACATCATTTTATTAAGATAATATTCACCCTGAAATTTTATCCCTAACAAGTCAAAATCCTGCCGCTTTTACATCACACTGACTTAAACGGGCAAATGTTTTGTGTCTATTAATCAAACATGCTGCTTCGTCCACTGAACTGTACTGCACTGAACAATGATCTTTATCAATAAAATCATTTATTGAATTATTCTCAGGATAGGATAAATGTTGAATAAGTCTAAAATCCCCATCCTTTTTTGGCACTAGTCCCATTGGTGATACCTGAAATATGGGAAAAGGCGGGTATCTGAAAGGACCAGCAATGCGACCAAGTTTAACTTCCTTCATTAATTTTTCTTTAATAATGTTTGGTAGCTGTAATGCACTTTTTAAATTGGAACTCTCCCTTGGTTCCCTAGAGCCAAAATATTTTAATGAAAAACCATATTTGAAACCAGATATAATTTCATGTGCTACATTGTTATGTGGGTAAAATTCTAAATAATTTTCCAAGACCGATACTTTAACAGGAGTATTTCATAATGAATAAAAATTAATACTTTTTGTTACTTCTTCCTTGGGCCCGGTTATTACATTGGGCCTTTCTGTGTTTACCACTGCATATTTCACATACATGTTTAAACCTACAACGAGGGAAGTAGGGACAGTCATTACCATTATTGTAGTATTTACATGACATATTTACACTTCCACTAGTTACCTGTGATTGTTGATGTGTTCTCGTGTTAGTGTTTGAAAGTGTAGCTGCATTTGAGTTATAATGACCAAGATTTTGTGTATTTGTTCTATAACCCTGTGATTGCACTGACACATTGTTTTGTACTGTGGGAGATGTGATGTGTAATAGCCAATATTCACCGTGTATGTTTCCCCAAGTTAAAGTTGGATTCTTTTCTATTTTTAGCCTAAATTGCTCGTCATAGGTGGCCCAGTTTTCTGACCTCGTTGCCGCTAATCTTATATCGCGCATATATTTTAACAATTCCTGTGCCCGTGTCCTGTATTTCTCAATGAAGACACTCATAAAAACCATGAATGCTGAAGTCCATTCATTTATGGACAAATAAACACCCGAAGATCTTTTTTCAATGCAAATGTTCCCCCTTTTTAATTTCAAATCGCCCTCGTCAACCTCCTACATTTCTTTTTGCGTTCTCGAAAGATAATGAAACTCTATACACTTTCCCTCCAAAATCTTTTCCTTAATTTTAAAAGGCACGTGTTCCCCTACTGTGTCATGAATGCTAGACTTGTGTGACGGGTCGTGCCTAAAAGAGGGGAATGCCCGTGCATCCTCCTCCGACTCATTACCTGATGATATTTCAGCATTTTCTTCTGGTCCTTGTGTCTCCACGTGTCTCACCTCCTGTGTTTTCCTGACCATTCTTTTCCGTCCAACTCCGTCCTTCTTTTGAGTGATTTCTTCGTTCCGCACTCCCTATCCTTCTTTCCTGCTGGTCGTCCTCCTCTTCTTTCCAATGGCCCTTGATTGCGATCCCCTGGCATTTATTTTGTTTGGCATCTTTTCGTTTAAATAATTCAACTAATTTCTGCAGCACCTGCTTTGTTGTCGACAGCAAATTAACAAGTGCCCGATACAGGAATTCCAAAATTCAGATTCCACCTGAGAGCGCCATCTATGGCCATGCCAAATATGGCAATGAGCTAAAGGCTGCAACACCCACACACCCACACAAATATTTGATTGAATTAAACCAGATTATTGAAAATATAAAATTTTGATAATATCTATTATTAATACACTTCTTAATTCAATGTCATATGTTCCGATAAATATATAGAATAAAAAAAACAGTTACACAATGAGCCTACATAAAAACCGTTTACAACCATTTGATAATCCCTTTATTTTTTTTTTGAAAAGTGAAGGAATTTTTTTATGGGGGGTATCTATGATGAGTTATTTTAAATCTGTGCGAATTCTAGACAAAAACACATCATATGCCATGTTCAATAACTCTTGAATATATATTAATAATATTTGGAACTTTGCTAAGAAACTCCAACTCCAACTCTCTCCGGCAAATTTAATCTATAAGTTATATGAATTTTGCGATTCTTTATAGGTCTTTTGGTCATATAGCTCCAAACATTTCTACGTATTTTATACATCCCTACCTTTTAAATGGTCGGGCATTGCGTTTCTGATGAAGGTAAATCCCGAAAAGTGCTTCGGACGCACGAAATGTATAAAGTTTTATTTTCATTTGAGAAAATTGTCACATTTACTATCTTTTGTCAAATTTTACAAGAAATCCCTTGATATTCAGTAATGGCGGACATATAGTATTTTTAATGAAAAAAGCGAATATGACTAACAGGTTCTGGAGACTTGTTGTAATCTACCTTGAAATTATCATATTTTTTAAGAACAAAGCGCAATTAAATTATTATTCGAAAAAAATAAACTTAACATTAACAACGGTATCAATATACCTACAAGATATTGGGGTGCGGATAACGTTCAATCTGAAAAAGCTTTTTTTCATTTCAGCCAAAAAAAAACCTTACTATTTTGAATTTATTTTGACCAATTCATAAAAAATGCAATCATTATATGAATACAAATCTAGCTTATATATTTCTGATTGAAGATACACATATAACAATTTAAAGTATTCGTCTTAAAACTCTGTTTCAAATCTACCAGATTTTGTCCTGAAAGACCGAGGAAATTCAGGTAAAGCATCCCCAGAAGTCAATGATACACTTCCGTCATCGTCCTTTACTTCTTCTGTACAATACGGAAATGGTTCGGATATCATTACACCTTTTGTGTTTGGTCGTGTATCACCGCCATAATGTGAAAAGGATGTTATGGCACCAAATCCAGTAGTGGTCGGTCTGGACATTAACCCAAAACTTAGACCTGTTATTGCTGTCATTCGCGTTATCACTCCATAGTTTCTTTGAAATTCAAAAGGAGGGGGAAGTCTCCCTGGAATGAATATTATAACACCTACAGCAATCGGCTGCTTCATGTCACGGATTATAATTCCTCCAAGTGAAGGGTAATCAAAAAAGCATTCAACGCATATTGGACGAATAGGTTTTAAATCAACAACACCCAGTTCACCTGGACGAAGGAATAAAGGATTTTCTTCAGCGCATTGGCCTGTTCGTCTGTCACATCTTTCCTTTATTTCTAGGAATTTGAAGGCAACCATTGACGTATGACGATGCACAATAGGGGTGTTACCCTTCTTTATTGTACCCGGATGATTTAAAATCATGATCTGAAAATATAAATATGGCTTGTCAAAAGTTAACATAACTTATGTATAATTCATCTTGATTTATCACAGTTAACTGTCTTTTACAAAAATCTATGGATAAATGATAATCAAGTTGTCCTTCAAGTCTCCCGAGAAAAGGACAACAATTTACTTGGTAGATAATTTCCTTAGCTCATTTCCTGAAATATTTAAATTTGGAGGACTAGAAGAAATTTAATTTTTTTATATTACCTGTTATGTTAATTTGTGTGAGTAAGTATGCTTGCTTGTTACTTTGATAAAGAAGAAGGGCAAATGAATAATTTACATGTTAACCAAACGTTGACGACATGTAGATGATTACCTCAGTCATATATTCCCATATAAGTAACTTATTTGAGGGAGGTAATCTATAGAAGGGCATGAGCACAAAACTATTTGGCGGACGGCATGTAAAGAATCATATTGGAGATTACCAAATAAATAACGGAGTCCAACTAAAGAGTAATATTTCTATGACCTATGCAGTGACGTTCGTAAAAATCTGTAATGATTGTCTTTCAACATAAAGCATATGGTTTTAGCTGATGTCTGTTGTTTGTTTTTAATTATATGTACAGTTAGCTGTTAATATTCTAACACATAACCTTATAAAGGGTGTTTAAGGGTTTTTATGACTTGTCAAGTATTATGGCGTGAGGAAGTTCCAACATAACCGATAAAGTTAAGGGAATGTACCTGAGCAGTAAACTGTGTGACAGACTGTGGAGGATCGGCACAGGTATCCCCACATACATCACCTTTTCTGATATCTTTAAGTGTATAATTCTCTATCTGTATCCCAACATTGTCACCTGGCATTGCTTCATCCATACTTCTCTAAATACTTGCACTGCCCGTACCTATATAAACGAAAGGATTATCCGCAAGTTAATTTGTTTCTGTTTGGTATTAAATTAATAATTAAGATCCATTTTGTTACATCTGGTGATCCGTTTATTTGGCAATCGCCATGACAGTCAGCAGTGTTTAAGAACATCCGTTGTTTGACCTGCTTGGTAAATGCGTTTTGTTAAAATATACTTTTTCACTTTTTTGGTCTTTTGGAAAATGTTGTTTGTGCTGTATTTAGACCCCTCTACCAAGAAATTTGTTTTGCATGCACACGTATAAAAATTGCGGTTTTTATCCAACGCAATCATAGGTTTGAACGTTGTTTTCAATTTAGACTTATATATATATATATATATATATATATATATATATATATATATATATAAATTGCGGTTTTTATCCAACGCAATCATAGGTTTGAACGTTGTTTAGACTTGTTTATATTTTTTCGTTTGGGCTTGTATTATATTTGCCTTCGGGTTTATATGATACGTTCATCCTATTTTGACTCTTTCAAAATTTAAGAGTCTATCCTAAATTGAGGTAATTTATATGGCCTTCCAAATACCGTTTCGATTCCTAACATCACTGAAGAGACATTAATTGTCGAAATCCGGATATGGTGTAAAAAATTTTGCACCTCATTTTTGCGGTATACCATCTTTTCCGCAAGTTTATTGTTTTCTGTTTGGTAATAAATTAATAATAAGATCTATTTTGTTACATCTTGTGATCCGTTTATTTGGCAATCGCCAATGGCAGTCAGCAGGGTTTAAGAACATCAGTTGTTCAACCTGCTAGTCAAATGCGTTTTGTTAAAATATACTTTTTCACTCATTTTGGTCTTTTGGAAAATGTTGTTTGTGCTGTATTTAGACCCCTCTACCTAGAAATTTGTTTTGCATGCACACGTATAATAATTGCCGTTTTTATCCAACGCAATCATAGGTTTGAACGTTGTTTTCAATTTAGACTTGTATATATGTATATATATATATATATATATAATTCGTCTAAATAACAGCCAAACAATGTTAGATCTGTAAATTTGCGGAAGCAAATTTTTTGTTCTTCCCTGGCCGGGATTCGATCTCATGCTACTGAGATATCGTGGCACCAAATCGCCTTGCACTATGCTCGACGCGCTAGACCACTCGACCACCCAGGCTCGACAAAATCAAGCTTTCGGTGGCCGGGTGTTACCTTTCGTCGTCAGTTTTTATCTAGCGTCGTAACACAGTACATGATATGTAAGGCATGAAGATGGAATATTACAGATCAGCTGAATTATCTATCGTAGAGGATCTTTCAAATTAATGTAGGATGCAGTCACAAAAATAATTATATTATAAGTACGTCTGAACTAGTGACAACTCTACGACAGATTGTATCCATCGGATCACCAGTAATGGTGATACAAGGCTGAAAACACATTCTGTATACATAACTGCATTATGTATACAGAATGTGTTTTCAGCCTTGCATTATGTATACAGAATGTGTTTTCAGCCTTGCATTATGTATACAGAATGTGTTTTCAGCCTTGTATCACCATCACTGGTGATCCGATGGATAAAATCTATATATATATATATATATATATATATATACCGTTTCGATTCCTAATATCACTGAAGAGACATTAATTGTCGAAATCCGGATATGGTGTACTAATTTTAGCACCTTTTGTTTGCGGTATACCATCTTTTCCGCAAGTTTATTGTTTTCTGTTTGGTATTAAATTAATAGTTAAGATCCATTTTGTTACATCTGGTGATCCGTTTATTTGGCAATCACCAATGGCAGTCAGCAGGGTTTAAGAACATCCGTTGTTCGACCTGCTAGTCAAATGCTAGTATACACCTGGTTTACAGTTTTAAGTAAACGCGATTCCGACTGTGTTCGGCTGTTTGACTAATGATAATACCTCTGTATATATTTTGCCCGGAAAAATTAGTTTAAGAGTGATTTGTTTACATTGCTTCAGCTACGCAGTTCATGTCATAAGCAATTCGCTCTAATTTTTTTTTTACCTATATACTCTAATGTTATATAGGTAATTTTTTTTAGAGACAAGTGCCTGTGGTTCATGTACATGTATATTAGTCCTGCATACTGGCAAATATGTTTTAATGATTGCATAATTCTTCAGTCAATATAAAGGCAAGAGTAGATTACCGCTGTTCAAAAGTCATAAATCAATTAAGAGAAAACAAATCCGGGTTAGAAACTAAAACCGAGGGAATCAACAATCAGAGGAAAACAACGGAACAACAGAAACACTGAACTGCAATAAAAACAAACGCCAACATACATAGAAACAGACTATTTGATAACAACTGCCAGATTCCTGACTTGGTATAAGACATTTTAAGAAAAAATGGTGGATTGAACCTGGTTTTATGGCAAGCCAAACCTCCCGCTTATATGGCAATATATTTTACAATATTGAATAATTTTCCAAGATTTATTCTAGAATGACCCTGTTTCAAATGTTTGTTCTTCCTTTACATCGACGAAGTATATGACAGCATTTGATGCTCTAGTTTTTATGTTTGCTATTGAAACTTTTTGTTTCAAGTGTACCTAACGGTTTATTCTACATGTCTAGAAATAGGTGAGCAAAATAAAAGTTCAACTTATTTTTAGGTCATGTTTCTGTCTAGATTGGAGTAACTGTAACCAAAGAAAGTCATGACTCTTAATCAGGTCAAAACTGACATACCAGGGGTGTTTTGTATAAAACAAACTTATCAACGTGTGGTTGTCGATAATCTCAGAAGATGTTTTGGATGAGTTGATGAGTCATAACCTGACCCGAGACCACAATTAATGACCCCGCTTTTGTCCACGAATATAGCTTCTTGTTATTTATATAATGTCTTTTTTCTTTATTTTTGTTCTCTGCCTTCCTGATTCATTTCTTAGTTTTTATAGGGTGGAATGAAAGAAGACAGTTGAAATAAATTTTTGGATGCATTATTTTAACTATTCGGTAGTTGGAATGAGTGATTAGACCAGTTGCAAAAGGTAACACTTATAGTTTTCGGAACGTCTCTTGACTTGTCCATACCAGTATGGATATGTTTTGGCTAAATAATGACCTGCATAGAAGAAATTTTCCTAAAAGTTAGATATAATGTGAGACTTGTACTGTACATTACATATACCAATAATTTTGCAAATTTGCAGGTTAATTTTTTTTTAATGTGAAAAAACGTTATAAAGAAATAATAGGGAAATTAATTGTGGTCTGTGGCCACCTTCATCTGCTCACTGGACGAATCAAAATGTGTTAAAAGGATTGGTGTTAATGAAATTGACATCTTTGTGGAATGTGAAAGGCACTCTAAGCGGATGTTCGTTTATCAAAAATGAAAATTCGTTTGATAATAATTAGAGAAACAGATTCTTACATAAATTACTCGTGGATTATCGGATTTATCCAATCTCGATAGTTAAATTATCAATTTTAAAGTCCTCGGCGAGGCTAGGACTTTAAAATTCGATAATTTAACTATCTCGATTGGATAAATCCGACCCACTGATATATATATATATCCCGCATAACAAATGCTTGATCATTAGTCAGCAATACCTCACAATTCATCTTTTTTAATAATGTAAACGAAAAGTTTTATTCATATTTTGATGTAAAGTTAGCTTTTTTCCCCATGTAAAACAGAGTTTAAGACAGACTTATGGGCAACGTTACTGTTTTTCTAATAAATGCCGCAAGGCCGAGAGATACGAAATCTGCCAACCCTTACTTTACATTTCGAGGCAAAAGTAACTTCAAAACCAAAATGTTTTGACTGGGAAGCATACTATAATATTAATTTATTTCTATAAAATATACGGAATCGTATGGCAGGCCGTTCTCGTCAAAACTATTTTTTCGAAAAATATACGCACTGAGATCTCAAAAAAAAATACACACCGAGATTAAAAAAAAATGAAAAGCGCACAATGAGAATTGAAATTACACACTGAAATTTCTAAAATACACACTAAGATTTAAAAATTGCACACTGAGATGTATATGAACATTACTAGTGAATATTTATAATTCAATAGATTTATATTTCAGTCACCTGAACTCATGCCACATACAATTATCAATTGGAACACCTCGTGTGACTTTTGTGCCTCACCTCGCATGTAAGCATAAAATTGTCCAAACACTTTTTCGACTCCCTCCGCTCGGCGCTTATTTTACATTTTCGGCAATTGCACCCCTTTTGAAAACCCTGAAACCAGAATAAGTGACCATAAAACTGAGAAGTGTTTGAGCAAACAGAGCACTAGGGCCATATACATTCGATTGACGGAGATTGATAATTGGTCGGTACTTTCTGTGAAATATGGGATTCGTCACAAACAATTCTTTAAAAAGAAACTTCTACACTTGTATATATAACGAGCTTCGACGACACATCGTGTCGTACATAGCCAACACGAATCATTTGACGTTCTACACAATGATAATACAGAATCTAGCCAACATGAATCATTTGACGTTCTACACGATGATATAATTAAGAAATAATTCATGGCAACCGTGGATTTGTTTTCATTTAACCAAGGGTTGGGCATTTATATTCGATTATTTTATCCCGAGCGAGGGATAAAATACGAATATAAATGCCCAACCAATGGTTAATTGGAAACAAACCTACGGCTGACATGAATTATTTCGATTCAATTAGGACAAATACAGTAATTTTGTATAAAATGATCGAATATATATGCCCAACCCATGGTTAAATGAAAACAAATTTACGGCTGCCATGAGTGATTTCTTAAATCTAGCCAACACGAATCATTTGACGTTCTACACGATGATAATACATAATCTAATTATATGACAATAAAGTTATTAGGTCAGATATAGGTATTAACTGATATTTAATTTATCAAGTGCAAGTATTTGGGGTAAACGGGGTCAAACGTTTGAACTACCAGTTCCAATTCCCACCACTCTTTGGGTAACTCGTGTAAGATCATGTTTCATTGTTGATTTATGTGCCGACTCTTGATAAAATCTACCTACTTACTTACTTACTTACTTACTTACTTATTTCTTTGAACGAGATTAAGAGGAACAAGGTTGGAATTTAAACAAAGCGTGTTAGTGAAGCCCGTCACATGTTTATGTCTTCTCAAGCATAAGGAACCTCGTCAGTGCTTAATCTTTATCAAGTGAGATTGAGACCATACGATCAGAAAGCCCATAACGACTGTCGACATCAAACAATAAAGGACATGGACATTACAACCATAACCATCAAGAATCACAGGCCCGTATCCAGGCTGTTTCTGAGGGAACAACAACCTCAGAGAAAAAGTGTGAAACAGTTCAAACGAGAAAATTTACGGCCTAATTTATAACAATACAATTTACGAAAAACAATCATGAACCAACGACAACAAATGAATTACAGGCTCCTGAGTAGGGCAGGCATATAAAGAATTTTGCGGGGTTAAACATGTTTGTGAACACTCAATGGTGAGACAGTGATGTAACATAAAACATAAGAACAAAGTTTAAAAATCAGTTGCAAAAGTCTTAAAAATTGTCACGAAGCACAACAACTAACATAAAAACAATAACGCACCGATATAAAAATTCTCGCAGTTACTGAAAGCCAGTTCAAAAACCAATTACAACAAATAAAATATCATGTCCTCACAGACTTAAGTATCAGTCATTACACATCAAACGGATTCAGTGTAAAGGCGTCATAAAAACGAATGAATTTGTGCAGGACAATCTAGAGCTCGTTATATGATTTTGACGGTTGTTCAAAGTGAGTGCCATTTAATAATTTCTGGGTATATCTATTTTGGTGATTGTTTATTGTTGTGTTGCTGTCTCATGTCGGTTTATCTAGCATTTTATTTGATTTATAAGTAAATATAAGAATACGGATATTTTGTATGATCGGCAATAGAAAAGAGCCTATTTTACTAAATTACAAATGATCTAGTTTAAAAAAAATAACATGAAAAGCGTATAACACGAAAGGGCTGCAATAATTTGGAGGTGGTTTTATACTTACAATGACAGAATGATGCCAACACCGCCAATTCCAGCCCATATTAAGAATGTAAGTCCTCTATAGATAGTTACTGTGGAATCGTATATTATACCAATAACCACTGTACCAAATAAACTGGAAAACGATTCTACAGCAGCCACTCCAGCAAAAATAGATCCTGAAATTTATTGCAATAATTATTAATCAATGAATACATATCTAAGTAAGTTTTTAAATTTGAAAATGACTAAATATATTGTATTTATGATTCTGATCCATGTTGATATCATTAGGCTACGTTTTATTTATTAGGCTTTATTTTGACATAGTATTTTCTAGACATAACTTTCCTAATATGTATTGTATATGATTAAATCTCCACGACTGTCTTTGTAACCAAAAACCAATGTTCTCAAGTTAGGAGATATAGGGTATACACCAATGAAACAGCATCAGGTCATTGTGGACTTTGAACTAGTTATATTTTGGTATTCATCCGCTGTAGACTTTATTTTCCTTTTTCGTGACTCTCAGACTTTATATTATTATATACTAGTAAAGAAACTGTTATATAGACTGTTTTTTACCATAACAACCAAAGACATTATATTTGAGGACATTTTTTCTATACAAAATTAGGGTATTTTTTCTATGACCTTGGATTATGGGTCCGTGTTACACTTATCAATTCAAAATTTCAAAAAGTTTTCAAATTTTAGTTTTTTGGATTTATGATCAAAGTTTTAAAATATAAAAATTCCAAATATTTTTATTTTTTTTTAAATTTTAAAAATTTACCAAATAATTAAAATTTTAAAATTATAAACTTCGTTTTAAAATTTAATAGTTAAGATATTTAAGCAAAGCAAACTTTAAGAATACTAAACTGAACGTACAGTTTTGATCATTTCGCGTTTTGAAAGTTTGAATTTTTTGATTTTTGATTTAAATATAGGAAAGGGGGAAAGGACTAAAAAGTGGATACCTGTTACAAGTGCGAAACGGAATAAGAATAGAAGGAACGAAATGAAATTTCACATTTTCTTTAAAAAAAACCCGGCCCATTTGTTAAAAAACTAAGACGTTTTAAAATTTGCATTCGAAAAACCAGGACAATGTAAAACGCTGAATTTTAAGTGGAATTCAAGGACATAGTTTTTGTCTTAAATATGAATAGTATTCAGAATATCATGGACAGTCATGAATTAAACCATTATACTTGCGAAATAGTAAGGGGGACAAAACAAAACAAAACAAACGCAAACGAAACGAAACGAACGAAATGATTAATTACCAATCAAGGTAAAAAATAAAACAAGAGGCAGAAAGGCATCAAAGCGGAGAAAATTGAATAAAACAAATAAATATATCTAAAGAGCGGAGAAAAAAAAGAAAGAACCACTTTGATTATGGTCATTCTTAAGTCGGAATAAAAAGAACAAAAAGAGATGAATCATTTTCAATTACAAAAACAATATTTAAGGAAGAGGCTTTATTTCTTTAAACAAATCGGACATCATATGATATATCAGTATCCTGAAATTTTCAAGGTAGCTATTTAAAAAAAAAAACACAATTCCCGAACCTATTTCAAACTCAATCAAACAGGTAAACTTTACCTACAATAAAAAATTTCTAACAGAAGCTAAGCATTTCAGATAATTTATTTGGAACTATTTGGTTATCACAATCAATCAAAAGATAACAGAGAATTTCGAATTTATTGGTCGTAATAGACAAATGGTATTCTAGATTGGATAGTCTACTCCCATTTAACAATTGTGTTTGTCCTACACTTTTGCCCAAACGTCACTTGCTTGATAAAGCGCCCATCAATTTAGGAGAACAGTGAAAACTGACCAACTCGCAGTAAGTCGAATAATATGGTAAGATTGAGTATGTAAATATATATGTTAAGCAATACTTATTCAACCAAAATGGTTAAATAAACGTGAATTCCCTCAAATTTGAAGTCAGATTTTTTATCTTGCTTTTCGGCTTCTTACTATCTGCATCCATATCGGCTGATAAAATCATTGAACGTACATTTTGAACGATCATCTTCTTTTATCGATTTCATGACGATCATATATTGCCTATTATTATTGTTTTCAAGTCCAAGTATTGTTACGGTGGCTGAAATACCGAATCAGTGGTGTCGTAAGGAACGTCGCCTCAAATGTGGAATGTTGTGGATTGGATTTTTTTAAGTATCTGCTTTACACTGCTTACCCGCTATACATGCTGTCTATAAGATTTAGACCAATTATTAGAAGTTTGGAGCCAGGATAATGCTAAGAGGTAGACCATTTATATCAAACTCAGCGTGATAGTCTTCTGAAAGTTTGAATTCATACCACATAAACATATCACATAAACAATTCAATCTGCATATCCATGTAATAGTTGCCGCTGTACATAACATTATATCCATATGAGCTGTGGGCATTTTGATAAATGCGTGATCTCAGTTTTAATTACGTGAGCAACACCATGCAATAGTAATGATAATGAAATATTTGTTTGTGTATGTGATGTTTTCTCTCTCTTGGAAAGGCTTGCATATACCTAGCCTGTTGCCCAGTTCAATTTAATATATTTTGAAAAAGAAAACACATTGTTAAACAAAACCGCAATTTAAATGATATAATGTTTTATAAGGTCACATCACCGATTAACATTTTAGTAAGTTGAAGTGACCATTTTTAATGGTAAATTAATTTGGTTGATTTTTGTCATATATACTTTTCCTTTATTGATTTAGCATAAGTTTGGTCGTTGGTTGTCTTATTTTATTATGTCATGTAAAGCGATAGGTAAAGTGACGGGCTGAGATATTGTATTTTCGAGTGATATTGAATGCGATCAGATCGATTAACTGCTATTTCGCAAGTATAAATTAATGATTTATTCATGACTGTTCATCTTATTCTGACTGCTATACATATTTAAGGCAAAAACTCTTTCCTTGAAATTAACTTAAAATTCAGAGTTTAACATTGTCCTGGTTTTTCAAGAGCAACATTGAAAACGTCCTGGTTTTTTTTTTAACAAAGTAGGCCGGTTTTTTTTTGTTTTTTTTTTTTAAGAAAACGTGAGTACGAAAGAAGGCATTTTTCGATTTAATGTTAATTTTCTGTACTTATACTGAAAATATTTTACAATCACCTTGCAGTATTAAGATATATAAGAATTCTGTGGGTGCTTTTTAAAACAGTCTTTAGAACCGAGTACAGGGGACTCATAATCTTTTCAATTCTATCTCATACTACCTTTGTTTTTTTACAGTCAATGATATTTTATGATTGATAAATATTACAGTGGTGAACTCCTGAGTTTAAAAAAAAAACAGAAAGAAAACTAGGGAATAGCAGTGAAAAATCAGAAAAATTTAATATAAACATAAAATATTCTACTAAAAGAGAACTCTCCGCAAAACATAAAATTACAATAACAGAAACCTTAATCTGCCCATGTACTATTTCCCATTGACAATAACATTTGAATTGAATGGAATATCCAATAAAAAATTAAAACAACACTTGACTGCATGCGTCCGAAGCGCTTTTCTGTATTTACCTACATCCGGAACACTCAAAGCTGAATATTTGAAAGCCAAGAATATATTAGAACCGACACAATTGAAGAGGTGTATGGCCTAAAGAAACATTAAAAATAGCAAAAAATCCATCTAAGTTCAACTTAGCCTGAGGGAGTTGAAACCTAGGATTCTTTATAATTTATATATAAATGGCCTATTTTAAATGATTGATTATTGGTTGCTAAACGTCCAGTTGCAAATATTTCATGCATGTTCAGGATGATTACAAATTAACAATAAATACAATAGGTAGGTCCTGTAATAGAGTCCGTTCAGGATGAAAGTCGGCAAAATTTAGATCGCCACTGGAAAATTAGGGTATTGTGGATAGGGACAGAAATTTTGACTGGCAAAATGTAAAATAACAAAAATACCGAACTCAGAGGAAAATTCTAAACGGAAAGTCCCAAAGCAAATGGCAAAATCAAAAGCTCAATCACATCAAACGAATGGATAACAACTGTCATATTTCTGACTTAGTACAGGCAATCAAAGAGTTGTTACAGGGGTCCTTAATGTGCAGAGAGCGTTGCACTCTCTTTACACCCCCATTCTGACTGGACGTAGCTGCGTACTTGTACTTTGCTCAAAGTTGGTTGTCGTACGATAACTTAAAAATGCGTAAATAACAAATACGGAACTATCCCTTAATAAAAAAATCAAATACCCCGTTTCGTTTTATTCGCTATTTAAAAACAGATGCGGATTTAGGGGGTAGGGGGCCGCCCACCCCTAATGGAGCTACATATATGATAAATGCATATACTTTTATCAAGCATCAGTCCAAACGTTGGGTAACTATGGGCCCCACCTTTTCAAAATTCCTGGATCTGCACCTGAAAAATGTACCATTATTGAAGCCCCTCGTGGCGGTATCCAAGTCAAATATACAGATATATACTATTTATAACAACATTTAGAGCAGTAATCACAAAGTTGACAAGTAATTTCTGCATATGGTTCATTTATTAAGACGATCATCGTGTGTCAAAATCAGGTCTTACTTATTAATTTTTCCGACTGAAAGAAACATATTTCTCATTTTCACGCTGTAGTTCAAACAAGTTAGCCTCTTGTTTTATATTATATTTAGTTTTAGAAAATATTGTTTTCGTTTTAATTTGTTTTGGTAAATTTCATTTCGTTTCCTTACATTCTTATTCCGTTTCGCACTTGTAACAGGTATCCACGTTTTAGTCCTTTCTCCCTTATCTATATTCTAATCAAAAATTAAAAAAAAAGCAAACTTTCAAAAAGCAAAATGATCAAAACTGTACGTTCCGTTTAGTATTTTTAAAGTTTGCTTAAATATTTAAACTATTAAATTTTAAAGCGAAGTTTATAATTTTAAAATTTTAATTATTTGGTGAAATTTTCAAAATTAAAAAAAAAATAAAAAAATTGGAATTTTGATATTTTAAGGATGTTCGCTCCTCTAGTTTTTGTATTTTTGCCAGATATTCGGAATCCTCTGGTTTTATCCATGTAGTGCCATTAAACATTTTGCCCACTAACCCCTACTTTTCTTACCATCATTTTATTACATATAGTTAAAAATGTCAGCTTTGAAAATCTTATAAAATCCTTGTTATTTTTTCATTGTTTTTGAAAGAAAAAAGGTGCCAATGTTAAATGTATGAAAAATCTAGAGAGAATTATTTCCCGCCAAATTTTCAATGGCTAATATCTCGAAAAATAGCACTGGACCCTTCATTTTTTTCTGCTTTTTTGTTTCTTTATTTATATACTATCAATTTAAAACAGTCTTTTAAAAAGCTTGTTATTTTGAAACAGAGTAGCGAACATCCTTAAAACTTTGATCAAAAATCAAAAAATCTAAAATTTGAAAACTTTTTGAAATTTTGAATTGATAAGTGTTACACGGACCGTTATGACCCATAACCAAACTTTCTGTTTCCTCGACATTTTGACGTTAGAATCTTGATAAAGTTGTGATTCATAAATGTGATCCGCGAAAAAGATATAATTTCAGGCTGTTTCACTGAGGTGAAAATCGGTTGAAATTTAGAATAAGCTCATAAATCAGTTTGTAGATATAAGAAGATGTGGTATGAGTGTCAAGTACTCGGTGTAGTGACTTATGGGAATCGTACCAGAGTTTACCGCTGGATATTGGAATATGCACCGTTTCTTATATATCTATCTTAAATTTATTAATTTAGCCTCTGTCATCCACTAGCAATGTGTGGGACGTGTTGTTGTCTTTGCACAGTCCTTATGTGTCCAGCAACAACCAGTGCTAACCTGTGCACTATTACAACTTGTATTCTACCTATGTACTGCTATCCAATGCACTGCTATCCCGTGCACTTTCTGGTCTGTTCCGCCTGTGCACTGCTTTACCAGTGCACTCTCTGGTTTATGCTTTACTTGTGCACTATAACCGCACAGTCGCATATGCACCTATTACCCGGTGCGTATGTTTCACTTATAATATCCTCCTGCAACCTTATTCAGGTACGCAGATAGATTCTTATTCAGAATCTATTTAATCTTTTATAAATGAAATAATTACTTTCTTGCTTCTTCTAGACGTCTTGACTATTAATTAAGCAACCCTTATTCTGACAGCGCATCAGATTTTATACTAGGTTTTGGACCATATCATTTACATTGGACGATACCAAATATCTTATTCCTATGAGTGTTTATAGAATACCCAACCCTTATTGCTTAAACGTTTGAATGACAGCCCTTATTTTACAACTACCGATCGGAATATTTCCGGGTTTTCTAATCACAACTTGTCCGTTTCTGATTCTAACTATTATAAATTTCCATAGCAATGCATAAACAAAACAAAACCGAAAGTAGACAAACGTTCAATTTTCAAACTAAACGAGTTCGTGTAACAATGTTTTAACTTGATCAAAGTAATAATCAGTTGAACCCTTGTAAAATAAAACAGGTTAACTATTTTCATCACATTACCCACGCCTCCAGGAAATGCGTCCTCGCATTAATCGACATCAATTGAGCACATCTACATCAAGTGGACATTTTTCAGTCCCAAACTCTATCCGGGTATTGCCTCAAGCCATGTCATTCAAAAACCTCAAATATGAATATCATGAAACAACTGCTACTTCTTCAGTAACTAACCACTAGAACAACTCGTAGATGTATGATCTACCCGACATGACAAGATTCCCACTCAATTATATACTATTGTCTTAACATTGGAGGAAACGTTTTATATGTGCATCAACTTAAATATATCAACTTTATCCTAAGTACCCTTAAGTCGTT
Organism: Mytilus californianus; assembly: GCF_021869535.1. Lineage (NCBI taxonomy): Eukaryota > Metazoa > Mollusca > Bivalvia > Mytilida > Mytilidae > Mytilus > Mytilus californianus. The sequence goes on from NW_026262690.1 coordinate 7,624,032, forward strand.
TTACGTCTTGATTTCAAATATGCATGCCGACAGATTTTTAAGCAATACATTTTTAACCATGAAAACCAACAAACTAAATGATACTTTTGAAAACCACTGAAAACATCACAAAGCCAAAACCGGAATGAAATAATTTTGCCTAACAACCGGCCACTTATGGACCACTCAAAGAGCTTGTTGAGAGGGATCTTTAACGTGCACAAAGCGTGGTACTCCCTGAACACGGGACCTCGGATTTGACGTCCCCATCCGACGGACATACATTTTAAAATATACAACAAAATAACATTTTTAGTAGTGATTCCCTCACTTTTGATTACAAATTAAACTGTCTTTCCATCAAGACCTCTAAACACTTCTATAAGCGTCCCTATAACTTTCTTTTTATATACTAGTATTTATATACATGATAAGAATATATATACAACAATGAGATCCACATTATCTAACAAAATCATGCAGCCATGCCGGCTGCTTGGTAACCCTGCGTGGACGCCCAGTGTAGTCTGACTCATCCCTTGAATCACTTTGAACAACAATGTTGTCCGCATTATCAGGCTCATCATTGGAAATTTCGGGCACCACACTTTCCAGCACAAAAGTATCATCTTGATTTTCGTTTTCATACATTTCTGTTTCTCCTCTCAGAAGTTGGCCCTTGCACAACCTCATTCTATCTACGTGTATAACCTGTGATCGACCACGCCTACCACAATTAATGAGATAATTAACATCCGAGTATTCTTTCAGTACCCGAAAAGGACCACGCCAGTAGGATGTAAATTTAGGAGAATGACCAGCTTTTCGAATTGGAAAGAATACATATACCTGGTCGCCTTTCTTAAATTTGCTCCAGTTTAACTGTTTGTCATAATACTTTTTCTGACGCAACATTTCCTGTCATACATGTTTTCTAACAAAGTGGTGAGCTTCTTCCATTCGTTCTTGAAGTTCCAACGCCCATTTGTTTTGTGGAATTTTCTTTAAATAATCAGGTACCTCGTACATAAGGTCCACAGGTGTAGCAACTTCGCGACCTAACATCATGCGATTAGGCGTACATCCTGTGGTCTCATGTTGAGCTGATCTATATGCCATCATAACGTAGGGCAGTAAGCAGTCCCAATTGGAATGGTGTTCATCAACATAAGCAGTCAACATTTTTGCCAATGTGCCATTAAATCTCTCTACCATTCCGTCACACTGCGGATGATAGGGCGTGGTTCTAGTCTTGTCTATCTGTAGTAGCTGACACATTTCTTGAAATAATTCGCTCTCAAATTGCGCGCCTTGGTCAGAGTGAACTACAGTAGGCACGCCGAAACGCGTGATAACCTCTGTTACTAATATATTGGCTACAGTAGACGCAAGCATGTTAGGCATTGGGAAGCTTTCAGTTCATTTGCTGTAATAATCGCTTATGACTAGAATATACTTTTGTCCTCTCTCGGTGTCGGGTAGTTCTCCCAATATATCCATGTTGCAATCCTTTCCATTGGGTAACCCGATTTCTGCAGCTGCATAGGAGCCCTTTGTCGTTTATTCGGACCTATTCTTTTAGCACAGACTTCACAACCAGCTATATACGCTACTACGTCCTGTCGTAAACCAGGCCAATAGAACCTATCTTTGATTCTAGATAGTGTTTTCCTGATGCAAAGGTGGCCTGACGTCTTGTTATCATGACACTGCGTAAGTATTCGACGTCTTTCTGTGAGGGGTACTATGACTCTACTCTTGTTGCTGTCTTTGTGTAATTTGCAAAGTACTCCATTCTGAATTTTCAGATCATCAAACTGCGACCATAAGCTTTTAAGAACATAATTGTACTCTCCTAGATTTTTCAGGTTAGGCTTGTGTCCATCTTGTACCCACTGTCTTACAATTTATATATTTTTGTCATTGTCTTGAAGATGTTTGAGTGATATTTCTGTGTCGTCTTTCATGTATCTTTCAAATTCATCGGACTTTGATGACACTGTATGTACAAGTTGTTGTGCCTTCCAATATGAGCTATATCCACACTGCCTACAAGGTATCCTACTTAACGCATCTGCGTTTCGGTGCTGACTTCCTGGTCTGTGTTTTATTTTCATGTCATACGTACTCAACACCTCAAGCCATCTTGCTAATTGTCCTTCTGCGTTTTTGAAGTTTAACAACCATTGCAGATGAGCTGTGGTCGGTTCGAACGATGAATGTTCGGCCATACAGAAAATGACGAAAACTTTTGACAAAGTGTACCACTGATAAAAGTTCTTTTCTGGTGACACAATACTTCCGTTCTGTGTTTGATAGGGTTCTGCTTCCAACAGCAATGACTCTCTCTTTCCATCAACTTCCTGTGATAGCACAGCTCCACTTCAGTATATAGAATAAAGGGTCTAGAAAGGTCTGGATGAGCGAGAATGGGTGCTTTAGTTAGCTTTCCTTTCAAGGCTTCGAAAGCTTCCTGACATTCTTCTGTCCATAAGAACTTCCGTCCTTTTTCGGTTAGTTGATGGAGACATTTAGCGATTTTTGCAAAATTTTCTATGTACCTCCGGTAATATCCACAAAGACCCAAGAATGAACTTAGTTCGCTCGCATACATTGGAATGGGCCAATCTTTGATGCTCTTTAACTTTTCTTGATCCGTGGCTACCCCTTCTGCGGTAACGATATGCCCAAGAAAGTTAACTTTCTTTGCAAATAGTGTGCACTTTTTGGGCTTAAGCTTTAGGCCAGCCCCCTTCAGCCGATCAAAAACCGATCGAAGATTCTTCAGCATCTCCTCAAAAGACTTTCCAACTACAATTATATCGTCCAGATAGACTAGACATATACTCCACTGTAGTCCCGCCAATACCCTTTCCATCAATCTTTCGAAGGTTGCTGGTGCGCAGGCCAGACCGAATGGCATCTGTCGAAATTGAAACAGTCCCCGTCGGGTGGCAGTTTTTGGGCGATCTTTCTCTTCCATTTCCACCTGCCAGTATCCCGAACACAGTTCTAAAGTAGAGAACCATTTATTTCCGGACAATTGCTCCAATGAGTCGTCAATGCAGGGTAATGGATATGCGTCTTTTACTGTTAAATCGTTAACCTTGCGAAAATCAACGCAAAAGCGCGTAGTACCATCCTTTTTCTTTACCAGACGACCAGGGACCGTCAGCTGGTTCAATTACCCCGTGTTCCAGCATGTCATCGATATGCCTATCGACTTCCTCTCGCATTTAAATAGGTGTGTGGCGAGGCGGTTGTTTTACTTGTGCATTATTTCCTGTATTTATGTTGTGTCGCACCAAGCTAGTTCTACCTAAGTCCCTGTCGGATGCTGCAAAAAGATCTTTGTATTCATTTAGGAGATTTTCGACTCCTCGTTTTTGCTCCTGGCTAAGATTTCCGTTGCAAACACTCAGTAATTTTTGTAACTCAATACTCAGGTCCTGATCATTTTGTTTCACAGTAATATTTTTGTTGTCGCTTATTACGTCCATGACAGGGCTTATATTTCCTACAATTGTCCCAGCTCTAATTATCTTCACTACATTCGATACATTCATAAAACGCAGCGGAACGGTTTCTGAAGCTTTCACTAAAGTTCTTGCCATTAAGGCGCTGTCCTTTGCTATGAATTTGTCACAGGGTTCAATGATTCCTAAGCCTACTTCATTCTTTGTTGACGGATATTCGTTAATGTGACCTCGGACCAAAGCTTCTGTACCTGGCTGTATGCATGTATCTTCAACTACTAACACTCTATAACAACCAAGCTGTCCAGTGAAGTTCAGTGGTATCTTCTGGTTATGGCAAACCATATGTTCTTCTTGTAAATTAATCAGCCATCCATTTTCTCTTAGAAAATCTAAACCAATTATACCCTCTATAGCAAGATCCGCTACTACTGCCTCTGATAGGTATTCCTTTTGTTCAATCCAAATGTGAAATTCTCCTTTTCCAACAACGTTTAGTTCAGTTCCGTTTGTTGACATAATAGTTTGAACCACTTGATTGAGCTTTGGCATCTCTTCCTTTCTCAAACTATTGAATAGTTAATTTGATATAAGAGTGACAGTGGCTCCTGTGTCTACTAGAAAACTTGACTTTATATTTCCTATAACTACGTCTATATATGCCCCTGCTTCTTTCGTAGAGTTATTTTCGACATTCAATTTGATTTGTTCTCTCCGCTGTTTTCTTGTTTGAGAATGTACTCGCCTTGCGGAGCCATTCTCATGGTTCCTGTATTGACCGTTTTCATTGCCGCCTTGCTTTCGTAGCCTACATTCTCGCTTAAAATGTCCATATTTACCGCAGTTGTAACATTACTGATTTCTTTTTTCGGATCGGCAGAGTTCCTTTGTCCACTCTTTTTGAATTTATTTAACTCCATTCGAAGTGATTCTAATTGCTTAGTAAACAAGTCCATCATTTCTGTAAATTTATCGTCCTTAGATACCTCTTGTGTACTAGTATCAACATGCGTAGCCCGCATTTGAGGTTTTACAAAATCTTGTCTTTTCTCTGCTTTGTAGAACGCCTTAAGCTCTACAGCTAAAGAGATTGCTTGGTTTAAGTTTTGCGGTCTGGATTGTTTAATTTTTATCCTCATCTCACTATCGTGCAATGCATCTAAGAAATAATCCTTTGATAATGTTTCTTTGACTTCAATGGGTGCTAGTTGGTATGCACTGTTTACTAATCGCCGTATAGTTTGTCCTAGTTCTGGCAAGGTTTCACATGCGCGCTGGCGTCTCTCCTTCAACTGAACTCTGTATAGTTCGTTCTGATTTGGAGGAGCAAAACGCTCTTCTAATGATTTCACTCAGGTCTCATAATTCATTCTCTTATCAGTTAGTAAATCGCTGAAGACGCTCTGTGCGTGCCCGCGAAGGGCAGCGGCAAGGTAAAGCCCCTTTTCATATTCGTCCCAATTATTGATGATAGCACATGCATCAAAGTGCGATTTAAAATCAACCCATTCGCCAGACCCATCATAATTGGCAAGTTTGATTTCACTCCTTGTATTTTTTCCTGGCGTGTGTACTTTTTCCTGGTTATTGACAACATGTCTTGAATTTCTTTTGTTACATCTTAAGATAGGAGAAATCTCCACTGAACCTCCGCTACTTGTACAGGGTGCGGCTCTAGTTGTGTTGTATTGCACTTGCTTAGAACGGATTCCTGGGTCTTGCTCACTTATGTAAGTTCCAAACAATGTTGGAGCATCATCAGCTCGTTGAAGCTGTGTTTGGACTGTGCGCTCTGTGACATCGCCAAAATCCGAGCGCCTCGTCTAAACAATACCAGAATCCGTCAGGTTTCTAGGTTTCTAGGTTGCTCTTTTGGGGTAGAGTGATATGGTGTCAAAAGCCAAGGGTTTTGAGTTTGTCTCAACTTCTCCCTACTTTGCTTAACCTCTTCCTCTAGCGTACTTATATGCTGTTGTTAATCATCCATATTTATTCAATTATCGGTACACTTACCAATATCCCACCACTGCCACCAAAATTATGTCACGTACTCGGTGTAGTGACTTATGGGTATTGGATATTGGAATATGCACCGTTTCTTATATATCTATCTTAGACTTGTTAATTTGGCCTCTGTCATCCACTAGCCATGTGTGGGACGTGTTGTTGTCTTTGCACAGTCCTTATGTGTCCAGCAACAACCAGTGCTAACCTGTGCACTATTACAACTTGTATTCTACCTATGTACTACTATCCAATGCACTGCTATCCTGTGCACTTTCTGGTCTGTTCCGCCTGTGCACTGCTTAACCAGTGCACTCTCTAGTTTATGCTTTACTTGTGCACTTGTTTACCTGTGCACTACAACCGCACAGTCGCCTATGCACCTATTACCCGGTGCGTATGTTTTACTTATATTATCCTCCTGCAACCTTATTCAGGTACGCAGATAAGATTCTTATTCAGAATCTATTTAATCTTTTATAAATGAAATAATTACCTTCTTGCTTCTTCTAGACGTCTTGACTATTAGTTAAGCAATCCTTATTCTGACAGCGCATCAGGTTTTATACTAGGTTTTAGACCATACCATTTACATTGGACGATACCAAATATCTTATTCCTATGAGTGTTTATAGAATACCTAACCATTATTGCTAAAACGTTTGAATGACGGCCCTTATTTTTACAATTACCGATCGGAATATTTCCGGGTTTGCTAACCACAACCTGTCCGTTTCTGATTCTAACTATTATAAATTTCCATAGCAATGCATAAACAAAACAAAACCGAAAGTAGACAAACGTTCAATTTTCAAACTAAACGAGTTCGTGTAACAATGTTTTAACTTGATAAAAGTAATAATCAGTTGAACCCTTGTAAAATAAAACAGGTGAACTATTTTCATCACATGAGTGCCAATGAGACAACCTTCCATCCAAGTCAAAATTTATACACCATTATAGGTCAAAGTACTGTCTTCAACACGAAGCCTTGGCTCACACCGAACAGCAAGCTATAAAGGGCCCCAAAAATTACTAGTGTAAAACCATTCAAACGAGAAAACCAACGGTCTAATCTATATAAAAAACGAGAAACGAGAAACACTTATGAACCACATTAACAAACGACAACTACTGAACATCAGATTCCTGACTTAGGACAGGTGCAAACAATTGCAGCGGGTTTAAACGTTTTAATAGTACTAAACCTTCACCCTTATCTGAAACAATAGTGTAACATTACAACATAGAAAAACACACTATAAAATATCAATTGAAATAGCTTAACTCAATCAAAAGACATATTAACACCAGTGAATATACACTGAACAAATAATTTGATCTATGATACAATGCAAATACAAAATAAATAAACTAAGGGAAGAATAATTAAAGTAACATGTTATACCGCTGTAAAATGTTAAACAATTTAAGAAAAACAATATACTTGAACAAAAATATCAGCCATCTGCAATTACTTTAAACACAGGTTAATTAAAATAATTTTGTTGTGTATACATCAGGCCGTTGGTTTTCTCGTTTGAATTGTTTACAATTTGTTATTTCAAAACCTCTGTTTTCATAGCTGTCCGGTATAGGTTTAGAACATTTTTGAAGGTTATAAGGTGACATGTATTTGCTACGACATTTGGTATCTGCCTAGTTGGCAATCATACCACATCCTTTTTTGTTTGTTATAAAGCAGTTTACAATAAAAATATAACTACTTCAATCTAAAACCAACAGGATTTCTTTTGATATAACAATGACAAAAAAGAAAGAGAGAAAAAAATTAGTACTGAAGTATCCACTCTATTTTTTTGTACATGTTTAGTATAACATCCACTTCATTTGGAACTCTGAGTTGTCTTATTGGCAATCGTACCACATTTCCTTATTTTTATATTTATTATATGTATATAATCTTTTATCAGATTCATATATCATTAATATATATTATTATCATTATCATGATTAGGGAGGGAATACCTTATGAATCCAGGAAGTATTTCACAACGGGCTTCATTCGAGGTCATTGATTTATGATCCCCAAACTTTTTGGGGATGAGTCGGATGTTGTTGGCTGGTACTGTCCAATATTTGTGGTAAGTCTCTTTATTCTTTTTTATGTATTATTTATAGATTCCTAATTAGAAACCAATCCCACTTGATTTCTTACTAAATATCTTGCTTCTAGGCGGTGTCATCCGAGACACTATCCCTCTGATCATTGGCATTGTCACAATACATCCTGTACTGGATATAGCAGCTGAAATGAAATTATTTCATTCAGTACAAGCTAATAGAGAGATACAGAAAATGAAATAAAACTATGTATAAAAAAAAAATATATCGACAGATACATCAAATGACCATGTTTTTATTTTTATTTTAGAAAGATATTAACACAATAGATAGTCACAATTATATAATCTAAATTATGATTCTGAGCCATTTTCTTCCTTATTTAATCATATATAACAGAGAGAACGTTTTAAAGTGCTGATTTGAAAGTTAAGCACGCGTTTGATTTACATTTTTAGTTTGCCCTAAAACAAATCCTGATCTGAATAATCTGAAACCAATTATTTATGTACTTAGTAGTATTTCAACGTACCTATATACATCATTAGATTTGTCTTAGCCAGTCCTTGTATTATTAATGCTGCTGTGGTGGTTATACATCCAACAAGAGATATAACCTCATCTATAGTACAGGCCTGTAATATTATTATCAAAATTACTCCTCCAATGTTCCAGAAAATAATTCTTATCCCATCTTAATCTCATGGTGTATTGTCCAACTGTAATAGAGTTCCAACAGAACGTGAAAAGGGAAGGGTATTGTAGTTACGACATAAGGAACATATCCGATATCATCTGTGAAACGGTTATTCCATAACGGTCAACCAACTCGTGATGGCGTCCGTAAAATTTACGAAGGGATGATTTCAACTTCACCATTTGGAACTCTTGGCTTACTAGCTTCCTTGTGAGCAGCAATCCTCTATCAAGGAAATCATGATAGGAAACACAAGCCCGGGAATATCGTATCAATTGGGAGATATATACTCCGTATGCAGGCGCTGCTGGAATGTTGCTACATAGAAATGGAAAGTTCACAATTGGGAAGCTGAAATCATCTCTTTTGTCGTAAAGTTTTGTTTTCAACCGACCCTCATTTTCAATTTTTAGATGTAAGTCAAGATATGAGGCAGACTTAACTGTATCTGTAGTATCCTTTATCTCTAGTTCGATGGGATAGATTCGTTCAACATAGTCACCAAATTTTGCATTATTTAGTGAGAAAACATCATCTATATAGCGGAACGTAGAGTTAAAGGATATTGCTTACTTCTTATCTTTCTTCCTAAGAAGTTCCTGTATGAAGTCAGCCTCATAATAATAAAGAAACAAGTCGGCAAGAAGAGGGGCACAATTGGTTCCCATTGGAATTCCGACAGTCTGTTGAAAAACACGTCCTCCAAACGTAACAAATATGTTGTCAATCAAGAAATCAAGCATCTTGATAATGTCAGTTTCAGAGAATTTTTTGTTTGAATCAGAGTGATTCTTTACAAAGTAGGATTTATCCCTCCCCAAGACAAGATACTTGTATCTACGTTCCACAATTTTTTTTAATGAAACAAAGTAATACCAACTCTTTCAATTTGTCTTTTAGTTTGGAATGGGGAATACTTGTGTAAAGGTGTAATACCACCTTTGATTTTCCCCTATTAGTCTTTGTTAAATTTGCACCTTCAAAAAATTGTGCAGAATTTATCTTTGTTTCAAATAAAGAAATACTTGGCATGAGTAAAGTTTTATCCAGTCCAGTACTATAGAAAAAATTTCACATAACATTTCATTGCATATAAGAAAATAACCATCACTGGAAGTAAACCAATCAAATTTTCCCCCTTTTTTAACCTGTGTACAAGCTTTAGTAACCATGTAACCTCAAGTTTCCAAAATATTCTATAGAAACCCCAAATAAAAAAATAATGGTGCTTTGAAATACCCAAGATATATGTTTATGACCCAGAAATGTTTTACTGCAATTAAGTGTAGGATCAATTACCTACAACTGTCAAATTCAAGGGAATATTTTTTTTCGACCTATTTTCGTATGCAACCGGATGTGACGTACTATGATTTGGTGGTATTACACCTAAAGTGTTGAAAAGTCAAATGTTTTAATACTATTGCAAGATGAGAGAGTCTTAGATTGTATGTACTCTAAAAGATCTTTGGAATTTTTTAGTATCCACATCTGATTCACGCCACCTCTAGAATAGGCAGTTTCACAATAACTTTGGAGCCCGGCTTTGATTGCTGTTAAAATTGATGTTAATAATTTAGAAAGAGGTTTCGTGGAGCACTTGGAAGACTCAGCAATATACCGTTGTTTGTAAGGACACTTATGTAGTTTAGGTATCCAATACAGTGATGGAAGATCCAGTTCTTCATCTTTGGTTGAAATTCCAAATGAACATAGAACAGACCTATGATTATCCAGGATTTCCTCTTTGGTAAGTGTCGTGAGGGTATATGTTGAGTTTCCAAGTGAATTGTCAATACCTAATTCATTTATCAAGCAGTTTATGTAATGATATTTACACACAAAAACGATGTTGTTTGGGGCTTTATCTGCGGGGACAACAACATATTTGTCATGGAGGTAGGACAAATGTTTTGCAACATTTGGGTCTTTAAAAATTGATGTAGCGTGGGTATTGATATGCCCATTTAGTTTCTTAATTCGGATTTGTATCAACGACCTCACAGCCTTAATCCATTCGGAAAGAGTATCTACGTCTTCTTTCTCGCGTTTAGCCCATTGCCTGGCATAATCCTCGAATGAATCCATCAGTATTTTGAAGTTGTATTTCCAATTGATTGATTTAGACTCACGATATTTCGGACCTTTGGTTAACAAATTTCGCAGGGAAGTGTTATTGACAATGTTGAGGTCTCCGGTAATAACGCGGCCAGCCGGATTATATGTGAATTGGGAACTAGCACAGGTGCAATCAGGAAGTTTAGACTTGAAGTCGTCAATGTTGAGATCCTGCAAAACGTGTTTGTAATTGAAAATTTTAGTTGCAATTGGTTTGATATAGGTATAAGAAATTATTGGTACAGACTGATCTTTAAAATAAGGAGGTATTTTCGACTGAACTAATTTATGATGAAGGATATTGCCTAAGTTGACGCCATCGAGACCTTTGATGGCAAAGGAAAGTTTAAGAAAAGATCTTTTCTCTTTTTCATCTTTTCCAATGCGAACTGGTTTGAAAAGTCTGTGACTTGCAATATCCGAAATGATAGCTGTAAGTTTGTATTGGTTTGAATGAGGGTTTGTAACAGTGGTTTCCAAACATAAATTGAACAGAGAATGAAGTTTTGAAAGGGGTAATGAATACAGTTTCGTGCGAATGTGATGAATACCTAACGGCTTTTGTATAAATGGCAGCAAGTCATTTATAGAGACATCATGCAAAGTAGGTGATGTAAAATGACGATGACCATGACTGCGTCTACGTCGAGGAGTAGAGTTGAAAATATTCATCACATTCACCGAGCTACAGGAAGGACTAGATAGAATACCTATACCGTCAATTTTGTCATTGCAACCATATGGTGTCGCAGTTCCCAATTGTTGAATCCAGTAGTCTTGTTTTTGTCTACGGAGAGGCGTTGCAAGTTGAAGATTGCTAGTCTTGTGGTATATTTTTTCAATTATACGAACTGTCATAGAAACGATGGAATGATCAAAGTGTAGCAACCCATGTACCAGTGCACGCTTCAATCATATAAAAGATTAACATCTGTCTCACATTCATTTCATAATACATTCATACCGCACACAAAATATTCTTTATTATCGTCCCAGCTAAAGGTACACTAAAGAATAGTTTTCTACCATGAACATCACTATATGCAGCAAGATTTATATTTATTAACACACTAGGAATAATGAACGCAAGATATGTATATATGGACCATTGGCTGAAATTTTTTGTTTACTGGATTCTATGAAGTATGCAATTGAGGATTTATTTACATTACACGATGAAAGACTTCCACTCAGTGAATGTGGGACGCCGGGATACTTCTCTTCCAAGAAATAAACATAAGTATATTGTCCAACCACATATAAACTTAAAATGTACGACAGCATATGTAGGAATGGTATGCTAATTATAATGGAAATGGTCAGCCATCTTGGATATCTAAGTTTATAATAATATCTTCACAGTTTTCTTTATTTTCCAATAATGGTGCCTCCTCGGATCGATCATAGGCTACCGTGGGTGTCATACGAGTCCTGATAAAAAAAAATCAATAAATAAATAAACAAATAGTTCATTAAAAAAATTATCTTTATTTGAATGAAATTGAAATTCATCGATTAGTCTCTGAAGTGCATAATGGTCCAGCTATTTGTGAAAAGGCTGTCAGACTTCAGAGCAATCAACGGACCCAGCAAGTCATAAAAAGGCCATCACATGTCAGAGCAAACTCACGACTATTTATCATTTTGAGTAAAAAAGATAGACAAGTTAGTTGAAATGTAACCAAATCTAAAATCTTTTTGTTTTCAATATGAGTAAAAGGAGAGTATGCTTCATATACGTAAATGAGACGGCAACAAATCATCCCTCATCATCTAAATACGAATTAAATAGTAATTATCAGAGATCTGCCATTAATAGTATTAAAGTTCTCCAAATAAAAAGACTCCAACAAACCCATTACGCAATGACATGATAAAAGCCAACCCGACGAAGTTTCTGACTTGGAACACAGTGACAGTGCGGGACAGACACATGTGGTGGATTAAACTAGGATTTTTGCGTATCTTTAGGTATAGAACCACTAATTCGGACCCGGTCTGAAGAACTTACTAGAAAGTAGAATTAAAGTATTAAATATAAAATTTAAACAAATTTTAGATACTTCCTACGAATTGCTGTAACTTTGTCAACAAGTAAGATATTTGGGTAATTTTAGTATGAAATGAATTCAAAGTTTAAGGACTTGAAATCACTGTAGAACCATTGTTGAAAGTGTTTTTTTATTAATAAACATTAAAATAGGAGGGCATATTTGCCCTGTTGTTCAGATTAGAGGTACCTGTTTTTGTGCCACCAAACTTCTGGGAACCAGTGCGCTCTAATATATAATTGAAATAACAGACTTTAACATAGCAATGGGGCTTTGAATTAGTGGTATTATTCCTATTATCCTCAATAAGTGGCCATACTCCAGAACAAACATGAACAAATAATATTGAAACCGGTATCGCTAATTTCATAAGGTTATGTCTACCATTCAAACGAGAAAGGTTTTTAAACTCAAATATACTAGTACGATTTATAACAATATAATTTAAAAAGATTAAATATGCAATAACCGACTCCTCCGTAAAACCCACCAAAAAACAACAACAACACACAAACACACACTCACATTCACAGTCTGTACGATAAACTTTTGAATCCACAGCCACATTTAATATAAATATGATAATTGCATAATTTATAAGCCTTTTTTCATTTGTTTGTTTATGTTTGTTTTTAAGCCATTGGCCCATATGGGCGTAACGTGCTTTTCATTAAAGTATTAAATATAATAAAGTGTAATAGATCTAAAATATCATTATCTTAAACAAAGAGATGACTGAAAAGTAATTTGAATTGGTGTCAGCTTTAATACTGAAAACTGAAAATTTAATTCAGATTATCGCAGATTAGAAACGTTCATGGTATATAAAGGTTTAGACTCTTTCTGGCCTTTTATTATTTAGAAATGAGTGATATGTTTTGTTATTTTTTATGCACTTGTCTCGAGTAAAAGTTGACTGCGTTTTTATTTTAAATACATAAATATATATAAAAATTAAAAATACACATTTAATACTTCATTTATTAGTTCGAAGCTCATCTTAATATACTAATTTTCCGTCACAGTTACTACAGACAGTATACATTTGCCAGCCCACTACCATGACTTCAGTTACTACAAACTATATTTACCGTTACGATAACACAGGTTAAACTTGACGGTCTAATTAATGCAAGCAAAATTAACCGATATAATAACTGTAACTTCAGACTATAATTACCATTATAGTAACTGCGGACTCTATTTACGTTACAGTTACTGCAGACTATATTTACCGTTACAGTAACTACAAACTTTATTTAACGTTACAGTGACTGCAGACATATACCGTTACAGTAACTGCAGACTATATTTACCGTTACAGTAACTGCAGACTTTATTTACCGTTACAGTAACTGCAGACTATATTTACCGTTACAGTAACTGCAAACTTTGTTTACCGTTACAGTAACTTCAGACTATATTTACCGTAGCAGTTACTGCAGACTATATTTACCGTTATTATATACTTACTGTTAAATGCAGGTATATTGTATGTGTAATACAATCAATGCCAATCGTGCTGTATCAACCATCCGTGATGATATCGATATCAGTCACGGTTACAAAAGCTTTATCAAACCCCTAATCTGTATGACGTCACGTCATCAATATCAGTCACGGTTGTAAAGGCTTTATCAAACCCCTAATCTGTATTGCTTGAGAAAAAAAAACATGTACTAGAGGTATATAATAAAGTGTATATGATATGGTTTTTTTCAATATCTCTTCCCGTATCAACCCTCAACCAATATAATCCCTCGAGCAGAGCTCTTGGGATTATATTGGTGTCTTGGGTTGATACGGGCGTGATATTGAAAAAAACCATATCATTTCCGCTTTAATTGTCACTGACATAAGATCACGTATAAACACAAGTATCCCTTATCTATCATATGATCGATTTGAGTTATCGTTCATGGTTTTGATTATAACAATTATTTTTCAGTATACTTTGCAGATGAACGCTCCAATATTCTATATTTTACACGCTTATTTTTTTTCTTTCGTGATCCGATGTACTTTCTTTATCTATCTATTTATTTATATTTTTTGGGTGAAAAATATTTATTAGATAGATGATTTTCTGACAATTTCAGGAATGTCAAAATCAGCGTTTGTCAGAATATCGCTTCCATATAATTTCAAAAAAAAGTATTTTCTATTTATCATAAAACGTATAGAAAAAACTCCCTATATAGGCTGTATTTTAAAAGGTGTGCTCGATTAAGGATTGTTCTGTGTAGTTTTGTTTATCGGGAATGCTATACGAGTCCTCATACAAAAGACATTTCTAGGCAAACTATTTTATATCCCTTGAAGTACATTCACTTATAGTATTTAATCTTTTCTATTGATAAACAATTTATATGGGGTCACCGAATTCGTTTTACTGCATAAATCATTTAAGTGAATGTGTTAGGTAAGAAACATAGATTATAAGATTTCGATAAGAAAAAGTGTTTTGATCAGGACCCGTCTGTAACTGAATACTAAGAAATAAACTATTCACCAGCAGTTTCATTAAAATGTATGGATTACTTGCGCAAACATATTATTATTTCATGATAAAATTCCACAAATCTGAATTTTTTAACAGACAAGACCTTTGTGCCAGTGTGTGACCAAGAGTATGGTCGCCTAAACTATCCCCCTTTGTGGAATGAGTGGTTCGTTTAGCGTTGCTGGATGTAACAGTATGTAGTCTATACAAGACCCCATTCAACAGTATAACCCATGCTAAAAAAGGTGGTCCGTTTGTTTGTCTTAGATGTATAAATACGCAGCCACGCTCAGTCTGAATAGAGACGTTCAATCATATATAGGGAAAGAGCAATCATTAGCTCTACACGTTACAGAACAAATAAAACAGGGATCCATAGGGGGACTGTTACAAGACTAAATGTCTACCCCTTTTTAACATGCTCTCATTTACTAGTTGCGTTGAAATTCATAATGTTATCCTAGTCTATATATTATTGAACTGTTTGTTTTTTATTTGTCCTGAATATGCATGCATTTGTAATCACTTGATGTCATACAAGCAATCAATCAATCAATCAAACCTGTTTGATTTTCTTTTTGTTTTTTTGCACTTTTAAACTCTGAAAACTATATTGCGATTCTGATTTACTATTAACCGTCAACTCCCTATTGACATTTCGGTTTTTAACCAAGTTGAGGCTTTAACTGCCAAGATTCAAATTGTTTGCCTCATTAGAAATAAAATTCAAGTTAGCTACTGTCGATGCGAGCACGCTAATACAAGATCGTATATATTGTATTAGGTCACTAGCACACTATGTAACGAATTTATCTTACCGACTATCTTTATTTGTTGAATTTAGACTAGAGTTGTCTCATTTGCAATCATACCACGTCTTCTTATGTTTATATGAAAGTGTTCAAGTGTTCAATTTTAAGAACCTACTTCCATTGGTCTGCACAAAAAAAAATCATGTCAACAATAACAATTTAATATCAACAACCTTGATATAACAATATTAAACATCACTTTCAATACATTCAAATAAGCAAATAGTGCCAAAGTCATAACTCAACTACTAACCGTGTATTGAAATAAGCCCCGCCGCCCTACTAACCTAATATGGAATATACACGGTCTCCACGCGGACGCTTTTAACCAATCATATTCGTAGAAATGTATAGGAGGTAAGATAAATATGTATATTCAAAACATTCGAAACGAGAATACGTAGCCTTAACACATCGTGTTCCCTCATATTATCACATTTCCATATTCAGTGAACAACTAAATCCGGGTCAAACTCTAATTTGGTATTTAATTTTAAAGGTTTTATATTTGGAATAGGACGGACGCACAGACCAGAAAATATAATATTTCCTTGGTATCATAAGTTGGTCACAAAGCGAAAAGGATCATCCTTCTTAACAATACCGCAATCAAATATTCCATGCATGTCCGTTTTTCCTACGTATTTGCATAAGTTAAACTCATGAACATTTTACAAAAATAATATGTGAGTAATAACGTTAAACGCATACATTTGTACAGACTCTTCCAAGAACACATGTATCATTATAATAAGGACAAGAATTAAAAAAATAACTGATTAAATTAAGGAAAGTGTATTCTTGTTTTTTCTTGAAGATGCAATCCTAATTAAATCCATTTGAAAATATGTACTAGGTGCATGAGTAACCTAAATTTCTACCTCTGAAAAAAGTATCTTTAGTATAATTAGAGAAGTAAGCTTAAAAAAGTAAGTCGTGTACACCTTTTACATTCCGGTGTGTTTGAAACTCCTGATTAAACCGTATAACTTATAAATCAAAATAAGAATATCATCTCGCTTCAGATTTCATTATTTTTATTTTTTCAAGCTCAATTTTGATTTAGTCGTTTTAAAAATTCACCCTTTGAGAAATAAATATATAGGTCAAGTGAAATGACGAAGGAATGATCGGTGCATTTGATTACCGGTAACTGGATTAATTATTCCCTCAAAAGTTGTTGTCAATAAAATTATCCCGAATTAAATAACAAAATATATAAAGAATTAAAATTGCAGATTGGAGTAATTTTTTAATTGCATCTTTTCCAACAAAGTATGTGTTTTCAACGAGCCGAATATCCATGCAGTCTATGCTCCCCTCCGTCATGCTTCAATGCAATAGGCAGAGATACGTTCAGATAGGTTGGTTATGTCGAGTAATGTCATTTTATTGGAACTCTCTAATAAGCCGCACGCCACCTATTTTGCCCCCATTGTTTGCTATTTTAAATTTACCAATTATAAACATTTGTGTGTGTGTGTTTGGGGGGAAGGAGTGTCAATATACCGTTTCTTATATAACAGAGCGCACTGGTTACTGGAAATGTAGATATACAAAAACATGTACTTCATATCTGAGAAACAGGCAATAAATGACCTCCTTTTTAGATTTCTTTCATATAAGTTCACCAGTCCTTCACCTTTTATTTGATACCTAAGTTATAGTATTTCCAATATATATTCTACATAGTTTGATATTTATACCTATGCGTAGCTACTATTTTGTTTTAAATATATACTACTTTCCGTGATTAATCTTACAAAGTTTATCCGAATATTATGTGCCCTATACATACGTTATTTCCTACCAAGTTATCTATTATATATTTCGATGGCCCTTTGTTTGTCCAAATATTTGTATTGTTTTCCAAGCTTCATTGTGATAGCCGGGCTAAATTATGACAGTAAATGTTTGATTTCATTCCCAGATTTGTTTTATTGATATTAATTCGTGGCCTTGTTCTTCAATTCTCAGTTTTGGCTTGATCGTCAGTTTGCAAAGAATTACAAACCGGTGCTAGAGTTCTTAAACTTGCAGTGAGGTGAGATTTTTTGCCCCGTGTTCAAGGCCTCACTGTGACTTTGAGATGAAGAACAGCAATAAAAGCGTTTTTCCATTTCTTTTTGTGTTTTTTGCTGTTCATGTACTGTTTTTAGTCATGGATGGACACCCCATATCCTTTCTTTTCTATTATATATAACAGAACAAGGTAACCATACATATATTGACTCGCTGGTAAAGTTTGTTAAGGCGGCACTTTTGATTACTAACTTGTAAATACGGTAAAGTTCCTCTCGACTTCACTGCTCAGATTGAAATGCATTTACATTTAAAATACATGAAAATTCCAACAACAATGTCAGACCAGTGTCAGATACAGATCATTGTGTTGTCTGGTTATGGACCTGTTGTCTGTGTTTCCTTGTTCCCAATGATTAAGCTGTATTAATTCATCTAGTCTCCATCAACAAACACACAATTTGAAAGAAAGGGACGGAAAATAATAAAAAAAACAACAGTGTAAGGAAACATAAACAACATATTCATAACCAAACAACTCAATGACAACAAACACACAATTAAAAGAGGGTGGAGGAAAAATACCCGAACCAATAATATTGTATGTAAACACAGACAACAAATCCATAGCCAAATAACTCAATGACAACACACGCACAATTAAAAGAAGGTGGGGGGAAAATACCCAAACCAACAATATTGTATGGAAACACAGACAACAAATCCATAGCCAAACAACTCAATGACAACAAACACGCAATTAAAAGAGGGTGGAGGAAAAATACCCAAACCAATAATATTGTATGGAAACACAGACAACAAATCCATAGCCAAACACCTCAATGACAAGAAACACGCAATTAAATGTTGTTCATGCATGATCAGCAGGTAAAACAGTACACCCATAAAAAGACAACCCAATGACAACAAACACACAATCGAAAGTAGGATGGACCAAAATTAAACTGTTAAGTAATGCATTACATCGCATATAAGTGAATGTGTGGCGCAATAAAAACTACTTGTATCAAAATATTAAGAATTCAAATCTTCTATCAACTGATATGATACATGTCTTGTTTTTTTCCCCAATGAACTTGGTATCTAGTAGAGACAAAAAATGTAATGTCATAAGTTAGAAAAATAACACTTGGTATCAAAATACAAATTATCCTCTACATCATTCCGGCAGGGAAATTGCAGTATTTTTCATTTTGGTGGAATAAGAAATTGTGACAACCTCGTCGTTTTAATTGCTATCATATTCCATCGCAAACATATTAGAAAAAAAACCGAAAAGAAACAAAAACAAAAAACCAAACGCCACAACCCAAAGCTATTTGAAATTTGATAAAAAAAAGACAACGAATTTGATGACGTCTGTATATAGCTAAAATAAATATCAGCTCAACTGCATATTTAATGTGCACATCTATCTCCGTAAGAAAATTAGCATATACACATATAAAATGAGGTAGTTTTAGGCAAAGATACAAGATACTAGGTCACATGTAATGATATCAAATCTCATGACCATGATGAATCTCCAAGGCGACAGACTTAAACCACAACAGTAAGTTTAAGTTAGAGTTAAGAAAGAGTTTTTCTTTTATATTTCCACTTGTTAAAGTTCTTATGATTAGACGGAATACATTTTAAGAGACTTTAGAGCTAATACACCTGTACTGATATACATATTTGATCATAGTTCGATACAATCTATAAGATTTCCGTCTCTGTCTTGCAAAATGTGTATAAATTTGGTACTCGGTGCAATTTTGGTACTGGCAAGTTATCTATATTTTGTCCGTATTTCGAGTAGCTTTAAACAAAATGTGCATCGGTCAACGCTTTAACACTCCATTTAAATTACAGAAAAAAGCATTCAATTCTCAAATATTACTTTTTTATTTCGGGGAATTTTGGTAATTCTGGCATTTTTTTTAATTTCTTTTTAATTTTGGCAATTTTTTTGGTAGTTTTTTTAGCCAAATTTTAACCCGGGTGTTAGTATATAATCTAGGGTGGGTGTTAATCACACCCCGTTGATTAACCAATCAGATTACAACATTCTTGCTTCTCATGAAATAAATACTTATATACCTGAATATAATACACAGGTATAAAGGCATAATTTTACAAAAGTTGTTCAAAGGAGCTCATTCGATCAAATCAAGTAAATCGACTGTATATTAGTTTCTGAAAATGTACCAAGTTTATTGTAGATGGAATAAACTATGTAAAAATACTCTTTTATGTGCTAAAATCTGATTAAAAATAACCAAATAAACGTTACACAGTACATAATCCGTTGGGTTTCTCGTTTATTGTTTTACGTTATTCCATGTTTAGGCCTTTTATAGCTTGTATGGGTTTGGCCATTGTTAAAGGCCGCATAGTGACCGATAGTTGCTAATATCTACGTCATTTTGTCTCTGGTGGATAATTGGCATAATTGTTTCATTGTCGATCAGACAGCACCTCCTTAATCTTTTAATACGTTTTTATTTTTACACATTTCACCCCTATAAACATGACAATAGAAAAGCAAAGACAATCAATAGTCCAAATACAGTTAAAAAGAGAAAAAAAATCAATTGTAAAAAATCAAAAAAGCAATAAAAACCAAAACATAAAAAACCAATTGATGACTGGTGACTCTTTAGTTTTTCAGTTAACACCAAAAATGTATTCATAAATAAAAATAGTTCAATAGTTTGCGAATTCATTTTTTAATCCAAGGAGTATGCAACAGTGCTGTTAGACAAATTGAAGACTTTCCGTCATCAATTTTTTGTAATGAAAGGTAGTGAAGATGTTATTGAAAATATGCCACTTTTACAAGACCAGAGCTGTAAACAAAAGTACAATGATCAGTTGGAGAAAACTAGATATCCAAGATGGCTGACGTTGTGCCTTGGAATATGTGTTGTTTTCCTGCATTATTTTTCCTATCTTCTGAGTTTATATGTGATGAATCAGTATTCATATAAGGCATATTATGAAAACAAATATCCAAACTCTTCACTCAAATCATCAGGAAATACATCCGCGTGTGAACAAAACACCAATACCACAGAATATAAGCAACAGATTGTTATACAGAAACTAACTTCCGAATGGGGTATTTATTGTACACTTGCCAGTAACATTCCTGGTATTATCTTTACAATCAATATTGGATCATTAAGTGATACTTACGGAAGAAAACTATTTTTTGTGGCACCTCTTATTGGGACCATTCTTAAAAATGGTCTTTGTTGTGTAGGGATTTACTACAGTTTGAATATAGAGTTTTTTATTATATTTTACGGTATAGAAGGGTGTACTGGAAACTGGATATCCACCATGTTAATGGTATATTGTTATATTGCCGACCTAACAGAGCCTGGCAAACCCAGGTCGCTTCTTTATGGTATTCTAGAAGGAACTATTGGCATAGCAGCATTTCTTTCATCGACATTTTCAGGCTATCTTATTAAATGGACAGATGGATTCTTTTACCCGGAAGTAACATCAGTTGGTTTTGTTTCACTTGGGCTTGTCATCGTTGTTCTTGTACTTCCGGAGTCACTTCCGGAGTCAAAAAGGAGAGATAAGGTTTCCTGTTTGGAGAACATGGGAAGAGTAACAGATTGTTACAGACCAAATTTCTCCCCTCACGGAAAACAGTTTATGTTCATAAATCTATTATTCATTTTTATTTTGGCTGGGTTTGCAAATTTAGGGCGAATTCAAGTAGAAACGCTGTTTCAACTGAATTCTCCTTTCTGTTGGGATTCAGTCAGAATCGGTTGGTATGGCGCTTTAAAGATAGGAACGTTATCTATCGGGGGATTGATAATGATCAAGACTTTCCATTTTTGTGTGACCGATGAATATATTGCACTAGCTGGTTTTGCCACTTCAGTGATATCTGCCATTGTGTTCGGACTTTCAACTACAGATACCATGATTTACATAGGTATGTTTCTATAAACTACATGAGGATCTAAATCGGGGATCCCTATTTCTGTATTCTTTAAATGTTTAGAGCATTTTTCTTTATCATTAAAAAGAAATTTTCATGAAAATGATTTTACTACTAAAGTTTTCTGTAATATGATGATTTCTTTATTTTGTACATAGTTAATTTCTGTAATCAATATTGTATTGCCTAATTCTTTTTTCCACAGTTATTCTTTATACTTTTGAACCGCATTATTCTCTATTCTTGATATTTTTGCTCATGTTTCTCTATTCATTATATTTTTACCATTATTTTCTATCTATCCAAATCCTCCTACATATTCCATGTTTTACTTAGGTATGCTTCTATACACGTTTTACCTGATAACAAAAGATTTTTTTTAAATGTTTAAATAATCTTGTTTATCTAAAGATAAAACATTTATACATATAAAGTAAAGAGTTTGTTTTAGCTTTAAACGGATAATGACAAAGTCCTTTTAATTTCTCGTATTTTGTCTATTGCCTTTCAGATCTTGAATTATTTTTTTATTATCATCATTTCATGGAACAAATATATATATACAGCTTCAGAAAACATGTTTGTTTATTTTCAGCTGCAGTTCTAAACTTTGGGAATACAGTGACTTTGCCCATTGTTAGATCAATAATTTTTTTTTTTTTTTTTTTTACAATTAAATCATCTTTATTGCACTAAATGCTGTTTAACAATTTACTTAGCTTACAGCATTGGGCTAAGTTTCCCTGTGTATTTAAAATTATTATATATCCAGGGAGAATATATAATAAAATATATATAAATGTTAGTATTATACAATTAAACATAATACATAATATAAATAAACGTCAATATAAACTGATTCATTGATTTTTTGTCTGCTTACAAATCGGAAAAAATAACGGATCTTCACCGTTACATTTTGTGATTATTATGTGTATTTACTTTCTCACAGGATACCTGTGTAATTGGAATTTACTTATTCTTTTATAATTTGAAGGATTTATTATTCAAACTTACATGCTTGACCATGTTAATGGAAATACATATATAGGTAGGTGCATATAGTTATGTTAAATACAAATCAATAGGTTATTTGCGATGCATTTTTTTTTGGCTCCTCGTGGTATATTATTTATAGACTGGAAGTAGCATGTGTTGATTTGTCAAACATACTCATTACCTACAGATATCACTTACAAGTTACAGTATGTCGATGTCTTTAATAACATTTTTCCGGTTTCGATATTTCTTATCGCATTTAATTTTATAATGTCGTATATTTCCGTTTTGAAAATTTTGAAGATATCTATCTTTGTTTCTTTTTTGTTTGAAATAAAATGTGCTTTATATATAGAGAAAAATATAACTGTTATAAGGGTGTTTATATCAAAATATTTTATATCTGATATTTTATAGCCAGTTATTAAATTTTCTAGCCTTAGAATGTGTCTGTTTATTTGAAGATAAAGTAGTAGTTTATATATTTCATGCCAGTATTTAGTATTATAAGGGCATGTTATGAAAAAATGTTTATAGTTTTCAATTTCTTTGCAGAAATTGCATGAACTGTTTTCTAATACTTTCCACTGAACTAATAATTCATTGCATGGAAGGATGAAATGGAGTAATTTCCATTTAAACATTTTAAATTTGTTGTTATCTAGGTATTTAAATATAAAATTAAGAGTGCTTTTTAATTTTATGTTAAAATTTTCTTTGAAAATTCTTTCCCACTTAAGATAACCTACAGGTTTTTCTTGTTTATGAGGGGCAAATAATATTGAATATATTTCTTTATTACTCATTTCTGGATAGATATTATGATTGAGTAGTATTTGCAGATTTTTGGTATTCTTTATATGTACTTTTGTTTTAAATGAGCTTTCTTGCTTTAAAATATTCTGCCAATGTTTTGGAATAGCTTTCTTTATTAAGGATAATTCTCTAATCCAATCTCGTTTATCTTTTAGTTTAAGTAATATTTTATTTTCTGATATATAACCTCTTTCATCTAGTATGTCATTTACATACAGAATATTATGTTCAATCCATTTAGTAAACAATAAGTGTTTTCCTTTTGTTTGTATATTATAATTGCCCCATAAGATCTGCTTTCTTATAGCTAGAAAAGTTTGTGGGATCTTTGTCTGTCCACCCTTTACATTAATCCAAGTTTTAATCAATTGCTGATAGAACTCAGGGATGGATTTAAATGATTTTTTGTCTAACATATTAACATTTTTAATGTTCATTTGGAATATCAAAAGGTTTTTACCAAATTTGTTTAGATAAACTTGGGGTATGATTGACCAATTATCGCCAGAGTTTTGTTTAAGTTTTAAAATCCACCGTAATTGAAGTGCTTTGAGATACAAGTCTATGTCGATCATTTTTAACCCACCTTCCAAATAGTCTTTACAAAGGGTTGCACGTTTAACTTTATCTTTTTTCCCATTCCATATGAAATTATAGACTAGATTTTTAAACTTTTGTATAATTTCCTTTGGTATGTACATGTTTGATGCAATATAAGTTAAATTTGGAAGAATTAATGATTTTACTACTATTATTTTGCCTATTAATGTTAAGTTTCTTTTCATCCAATTTGTTAGTATCTTTTCACATTTTTTTAGCTGTTTATCAGTGTTTAGTTTTTGACAGTCTTGATTGTTATAACCAAAGTAAAAGCCAAGACTTTTAATGTTATCTGTTTTCCAATTTATGTTTTCAAATTTGTCTCTACTATGTTTGAGTTTTCCTAACCAAAATCCCTCTGTTTTATTTCTGTTTAACTGTAATCCTGAGAAGCTTCCAAAAGTTTCAATTATATTCATTGCTAAACTAACATCTTTTGGTGATTTGAGAAATAGGGTTGTATCATCTGCGAGTTGACATATTTTCAGTGAGCAGTTTTTACCATCTAATTTCACCTCTAAACCCTTGAGGCTATTATTTTGTCTTAGTTTAATTGCCATAATTTCAACTACCAATACGAAAGCTAACGAAGAAATTGGACATCCTTGTCGAATTCCGCGAAAAATATTAAAACTGCTGGACACCCAACCATTGTTGAGTATACAGCCTTTTATGTCTGTGTACATTGTTTGAATCCATCTTATAAAACTACTTTTGAAGCCAAATTTTTCCAAGGTTTCTGACATAAAGTTCCATTCAAGGGAGTCAAATGCCTTTGAAAAATCAACAAAAAGTATAGCTCCATCTACTTTAAAGTTCTCTGAGTAATCAATAATATCTTGTATTTGCCTGATATTGAAGCCTATGTATCTGTTTTTTATGTAACCTTTCTGGTCAGTATGAATTATTTTTGGTAATACTAGTTTTAATCTTTGAGCAAGTGCATAAGCTAACAATTTTACATCATAATTTAACAGAGTTATTGGACGATAATTATTTAAAGAAAGTGGATCTTCTTTTTTATATATTAATGATATTGCCCCAACTTTTTGTGAATTTGACAATTCTCCTTTTTCATGACAAAAATTGAATACAGATACAATTAATTCTTTTATTTTTTCCCAAAATCTTCTGTAAAATTCAACATTAAGTCCATCTAAACCTGGAGCTTTATTTAGTTTCATTTTGAATATAGCATCTGTACATTCCTGCACTGTGATTTTTCCTTCACATAAATTACTTTCACTATCACTTAATTTTGGACATTTTTTAATATCGTTTAAGTACTTTTTGGTATCTTCAACATCTGGATTAGTAGAGGAATATAAATTTTTATAATAGTTAACTTCAAGGTCAAGTATTTTTTCTTGATCAGTAATTATATTATTGTTTACATCATATAATCTAGTAATGGTTTTTTTGCACTGCCTGGCTTTTTCAAGACCTAAGAAGTATGAGGTATTTTTTTCTCCCTCTTCAATCCATTTCACCCTTGATCTTATTTGATTGCCTTTTATTTTTTCATTGTACAGATTTCCTAATTCTTGTTCTACTTTCTCTATTTTTTCAATCAGGTAGGTATTTGTTTCATTAACTCTGATGTTATTTGTATGAATTTCATTATTTAGTTGTATTAGTTGATTTTCTAATACATTGATTGAATCTTTTTTGTTTAGGGCTTTCAATTTACAGAACTGAATTGTACAATCTCGAACCTCTATTTTAAAATTGTCCCATAAAATAGCTAGATTTTTTGAATCATTTGCTTTAATTTTATAGTTGTTAATGAGATTGTATATTATTTTTAGGTAAATTTCAT
Source organism: Mytilus californianus (assembly GCF_021869535.1). Classification (NCBI taxonomy): domain Eukaryota; kingdom Metazoa; phylum Mollusca; class Bivalvia; order Mytilida; family Mytilidae; genus Mytilus; species Mytilus californianus. The sequence goes on from NW_026262690.1 coordinate 7,649,983, forward strand.
TGTTTAAAACACTACTATTTAATTTCCAGTAACCACGTCCTTTATTATTTCTTGACATTTGTAATTTTAAAGATACACTATTGTGGTCAGTGTATTGAATAACAATTGGTCTAATATCACAAGAGGAGCAATTTTTTTTAATTTCAGTACTAACAAGGAAGTAGTCAATTCTTGTGGCTTCTGTTTTATTTCTTTTACACCAGGTGAAATGAGTTTTATCTCGGTTTTTTTCACGCCAAATATCTGTTATTTTAAGAGATTTAATTAAAGTTTTAAGTCCGGATACTGGTTTATCAAATTTTGTTCTTTTATTTTTATTTTTTGTATCTTTTTCAGATAAGATATCGTTAAAATCTCCTCCTATTATTAATTGTCCAAGACTATATTTGTCTATAAAAGTTTTAACTGATTTAAAAAAGGTGTTTCTTAGTTTATTGTTATTTGGTGCATAAACGTTTGCAATTGTAAGTATGCTTTCATCAATTTCTATATTTATCAGAAGAAGTCTCCCGTCTTTATCCTTATAATAGTCAATAAATTTGTAATTAAGCCTACTTTTTAACCATATGGATACCCCTCTAGCATTGCTCTGACCATTGCTGAAGAACAATTCCCCTTCAAATTCTTTTTTTAAAGATTCTTCTAAGCTGTCAGTAAAATGTGTTTCTTGTATAAGAAGGATATCACATTTTTGTTGTTTTGTCCATTCAATTAGACGTTTTCTTTTTTCAGTTTGCTGTAGTCCCTTAGAATTGACTGTACAGATGTGAAGTTTTGGATCAGCCATGATTGTTATTATTAAAAGGTAAGAATTAATTTAGCTTTATGATTGGGAAACCCCCATCTATTTATAGTATCAATTATCGATGTTGTGCCTTCTGCTACTGTTTCACGCAGGTTTACTTTAACTAACAGGTGAAAAATTATCGGCTGTTTTGTTGTGTTTTTAACAATGTATTCTTTATATTTTCTACATAGTGCACAATGTTTTACTATACGTAGTGATCCTATATAAAAACATATTAAATAGTGTTCACATTTTATCACATTATTTAGATATACAGTATCATTAATATATAACGTAACGGTATTATGTAAAACAATATTACACAGTGTTGTTTTCAAGTTAACAATGCATACAATTTTTACACAGAATGACCTCGCCTTACGGGTCATTATTTGGGTCAACAGCGTGACTTTGTTTACAAACTGAGCTGTGACAAACGTATACCACACACAGCTTGTGAATACAATAGTTGAGAAATAAATTTTACTCAAAACAAAAAATATACATAAGTTGCAATGCTTCTGTTGAGAAAAATATTTACATGAATATATTATACAAAAGTTATATTTACAAAGTTTACAGTAGATTAACATAATGAGTAATTTACATAAATATGTACATTTTTTTTTATCAGTACTATATGTGTTGCATTTGTCAGGACTAGATCGTAATCGTTTGTTATCCTCATACTTCTTTGCTTTTATTTTGGTATATTGTTTTTTGTAACTATTGAATGCTAAAAGAGTTATTATTTTTTTCAGGAAATATATGCTATTTTCCAATTTGGACTCAAAACTATGCACATCATTTAAATACGAAATATGAGCATATGTACAGCTGCATGCGTGATTCTGGATTTGTACACCGGTTGTCAATTTACTATTCATTTTTGGTGTACAAAAGTGTGTTCTTTGCATATCTGTGTACAGTATTGAAAAGTGATATATGTAATTATTTTGTGATCTAAGAAGAATCATTTTAAGGCACATCTGGATCAATTGGAGCTGTGGTGAGGAAAGTGCAAACTTTAAATAAAATATGTAATTCACCAGAGACACTAATTGTGGAATGTATGTGGACTTACTACTACATGTATATAGAGTGGTACTTTGTTCAACTTTGCTGTGAATGAGTTTTGTTACAAGTGTCATCATGATCATACAAAAAATAAATATCACTGCACATGTATTACAGTATAATATTAAATTAGTGTTGCATTTATTTGTTTTCATATAAAGTTTCTGCAAACTGTTTGTTTTTACAGTACTGATAAATACCATTGGGTTTCAGTTGATATGATTAAGTTGCCAAAGTTTTTGACCGTTTTACTGTGGTATCACCCTCATTATCGTGCAGAACATGGGTCGGGGTAACCGGAGACCGTTCCACGTTTCTGTTAGCTTTTAGTTTTGCAGGAGTTGATACAGACTCCTGTTGTTCTGATACAAATGATGTAATTTGAGTTTGTGTTGTCTTTTTCCCTTTTTTCTCTTTTTTTGTTTTTCTTTTCCTTTCCTCCTGAGTTGGTACAGACTGGGGCATATCACTGTCGTCTTCATGTACGCTCGTAGATTCATGTTCACTAATTGTTGGTGGATCATCTGTGTGACTTGGTTGTTGTGTAGCATCAGTATCTACAGAAGTGTCATCATCAGCATGTGTGTTTTCATTTGCATCATTTGTGCTTTGATGTACATCAGATTGTTGATTGGTATCAGAAAGATCATTTTCCATACAGTCCATTTGTTTATGACCTTCCTTACCACATGATTTACAAACCCAGTCATTAGGGCAATTGCTTATATTGTGGCCATCAGCTAGACATTTTGAGCACTTTTTTGGACGACTGTTTGTCACTGGTTGATCGCGGTACATAACTGTGGCTCTGTATTTTCCTATTGCAATAGAGCGAGGAATGTGTTGGGGTAAGGGACCCTCACATATAACAATTCTATCACCAGTGAAACAGTTAGTGAGCTTATTTTCATACCTCAGACGTTCTCTAAAGTGGTTTAAGATTATACAGCTTCGTTCTTCTAGTGCTCTTAAGATTTGGCCGTCATCGGCAGAGAGTGGGACATCTTTAACTCTAATTCTTACATTGTCTATGTTCTCATGTATGGTCACCCGAGGGTTCCTTGAGTAAACGTTGACTTTTTTACCACGAATTTCTACCCCCTTAGAGATAAGGTGATCTCTTTCAGACTCACAATCCAGGTATATTCTCCAGAGACCTCTTATACGTTGAAGTCCTATGATGGTTCTTGCTTCAACTGAATAACCCAGAGTTTGATACATCTCAATATTTGTTAGGTAAAGTGTTTTTGTTGTTACTCGATCTGTGAGTGAACCAAATACATCTATTTCTTGAACAAAGACTGGCTTAACACCGGCCATTGTTGAAGGGTCTATTGTCTTTGGATCTGTTTTTGTTGCGTCGGCATACGACGCCATTTTTTCTTCACTTTGGCTTTCTTCATTAGATTTTGCCATTTTTACAAGAATTTAAGAATGTTCTGGTGTGTTAAGATCGTGTAAATTGTCAAAAGAAATGTTTATGGTAAACCTTACACAACAATATATTGCAGCTAAGTTGGATTTTTCTTCGAATTTCACAATTTTTTCCTTGCCTGATTACAACCCGCTACCGTAGTCAAGGGCCGTAAGATCAATAATGTCACGTATGACTCCAGCTCAAAAGATAGGTGAGAAAATATAGTTAACCATACCAATTGTTAGATCAATAATGTCGCGTATGACTCCAGCTCATGAAATAGGTGAGTAAATATAGTTAACCATACCAATTATTAGACCAATAATGTCACGTATGACTGCAACTCATAAAAAGGTGAGTAAATATACCAATTGTTAGATCAATAATGTCACGTATGACTCCAACTCATAAAATACGTGAGCATATATAGTTAACAATATCAATTATTAGACCAATAATGTCGCGTATGACTCAAGCTCATAAAATAGGTGAGTAAATACAGTAAACCATACCAATTATTAGATAATTATGTCGCCTATGACTCCAGCTCATAAAACAGGTGAGTATATATAGTTAACCATACCAATGCAAAAACTTATTTTACTTGATCTGTTTCTTGTTTTCTACGAATAATTGAATGAAAAAGAAAAGTGGACAGTAGTGTAAAAAAAGAAGAAATAGACTGAATGTTAACTTCTAAACAAAATCGAAGAGACTTGGTCTTATTGTACTTTCCTATTTGAACTTTAAAATTACTGACATATATCTGCACTTTCGAAAACTAAAGTGACAATGACACTTGCAATGGAACACAGTGAAAACTCATATATGTATTATTATAACACAAGCTTTCTTTAAATATTTGTTGTGAAATATGTGATATAGCTGTATTCTTGCTGATTTTTCGAAACTTGATAAAATGCATTTTGAGGCCAAAATATTTGTAGCAAGCTTAAATATAACTTCTTGGTTATAAATGAACCTTGAATCTTGATGAGAAAAGATTTATGCGGCGTGAACAACAAAATCTATCCCTGTTTTGCAACAATGTTGACAGTGTTGATCCTGAGTGTTCTCGAGACATTTTGCCACAGAAGGTCTGCAACGACAATGTTTACAACTTTACCGCTCCACACTGCAGATTTAATCCGTACTAGAACTATTTTATCACACCTTCAGTCCAACATTACAATTATCTTTCCTCTGCTAAATAAATATATCCCACTTACAGTGTTTTCATTTTAAACAGGTACTTAAAGAGAGGCGAAAGATACCAATTCAAACTCATAAGTCGAAAATAAACTGACAACGCCATAGCAATAAAAGAAAAAAGACCAAAAGACAAACAACAATAATTATATACAAAACACAACAAAGAAAACTAAAGACTGAGCAACATGAATCCCGCCAAAAACCAGGGGTGATCTCAGGTGCTCAGGAAGGATAAGCAGATCCTGCTCTACACGTGACATCCCGAGTATTGATTATGTAAGTACAAACTCGGGGATAAGTCTAATCCGGTAGGTCACATTCGGAGAAAAGGAGGACGGGATTGTGGTTATGACGATTGGAACATATCCGTCTTCATCTGTGAAACAGATATTCCATAACGGTTAACCAACTTGTGACGGCGTTTGTAAAAATTTCGAAGGGATGATTTCAATTTCACCACTTGGAACTCTTGGTTTACCAAGAATTTATTTTACTTTTAGATGATATTTCTATTGTATATTATCTAATGTATTTGTGGTCTATTTTAGGTTCAGTTTTAGCTGGAATTGCCGCCATTGAGTTTATATGTAACATGGTAGGCTCTCTTTTGGCTAATGCTGTGTATGATGCCACTGTGGAAATCTATAGAGGATTCACATTCTTTGTGATGGCTGGTTATGCTGTTGTTGGTATTGTTTTGTGTTGGTAAGTATTGATCTATAATGGCTAGGGATGCTTTGTTTTTGGTAATTTTTTTTATGTTGGTTCGTATTGATTTGGTGTGCTGTTGTTAGTATTATTTTATGCTGGCTGGATATGCTGTTATTGGTATAATTTATGTTGGCTTGATATGCTGATATTGGTATTGTTTTATGTTGACTGGATTTGCTGTTGTTAGTATTGTTTTATGTTGACTGGATATGCTGTTATTGGTATAATTTATGTTGGCTGAATATGCTGTTGTTGGTATTGTTTTATGTTGGCTGGATATACTGTTATTGGTATAATTTATGTTGGCTGGATATGCTGTTGTTAGTTTTATTTTATGTTGGCTGGATATGCTGTTATTGGTATAATTTATGTTGGCTGGATATGCTATTGTTGGTATTGTTTTATGTTGACTGGATATGCTGTTGTTGGTATTGTTCTATGTTGACTGGATATGCTGTTGTTGGCATTGTTTTATGTTGACTGGATATGCTGTTATTGGTATTGTTCTATGTTGACTGGATATGCTGTTATTGGTATTGTTTTATGTTGCCTGGATATGCTGTTATTGGTATTGTTTTGTGTTGGTTAGTATCGATTTGAAGTTATTGGGTATGCTGTTCTTAGAACAATGTATTTGTGGAATTGTTTTTTAACGGTAGATATTGTTCTGTCATGCGTTTCTATGCTGTTCGTGGAATTTTTTTTAAAGTCAAATATTGTATTGTTATGGACGGGTATGCTGTTTTAAGATTTGGGTTGTATACATGTATAGGTTTTAAAGGTAGGTGTTGCATCGTCATGGTTCAGCATACATTTTTGTATAGTCAGTTATGACATGGTTGTAAATGTTAATGTAAAACATTAGTGAGTAAGAGGTAAAAGTAGTTTTTGATGTGTAAAATTCGTTAATCAATTCTAACTAAGCAAACGAGAGAAAACCCTGAGGTATTCGAACGATAACCAACAAAGCAAGTTTTGAGGTCGACAAGGAAAATCATTGCTGTGAATGTATCCAGCTGAAGTCAAAACTTATGCAAATGGACCTGCGTAAGGCACAATTAAGATATGTAAACGTAAAACGATGGATCAGAAAGAATGTCACTACTGAGAAGTAAGAAGTTGATAATGTGAAAAGTGAAATCGCCAAATCTGCCAGATTAATATGTAGACCCTGGTTGAAAGTCGCCAATCCGCGTCAATTTTAAGAGAGAAAAAAAATACACATAAAGCCGTCCGTCTAGTTTCGGTAGTTTTTGTAATGTCAAGCTCTGACACTTGTGTATATGAGATTCAAGCATTCGCAACATATCTAAGCGTGCAATTCAAGAACATGGCAAGATGCTTTTTCATTTTGCCTTCATATGAGTAAAGACATGTAGGGTGCACAGTTTGAACCAAATTGAATATTAACTGTTTGTTGAAATAAAAAAGAAGATCACCAATCTCACTAAAAATAATAACTTATAGGTTCAATCCAACAACTCAAATTTTCTCTTTTTTCTCGATATGCTAAATGTTGAAATGTAATGTGATTTTTAACTTACGATAGGTATTATAAAACACTTCATTGTACCTATCAAGTAGCATAGAACACAAGTAATGATAATGGGTGCGTTGTCATATCATTAGATAAACAAAACAAAAACAAAAACGGAAACCCCACAATCCCCAACCCACGAAAAATCCAATAAAGCAAATTGAGATGACTAATTTTTATATTTCTATTACAGTGTTCTTATAGTAGGACAGAAGAGGCACGCAGAAAAAACTAATTTGATTTCAACGACATCTATAAAATAAACTTCAAGACAATATTCATATAGTTGTCTTAAGCAATTAAAGTTGATACTGTTGTGAGGATAAATAACAAGAATTTTAATAAAGATTAATTTTAACCTAATTTTTTTGGCGGCTGTTGTTGATGGTCAAAATATTCAACACCGTACAATTTTTCTATGATTTTAATCGATTTCTACGGTTGTTTGACGTATACGAAGTGTCAGTGGCTAAACTCACTAGCGGTCTTAAATCTTTAGATACAATTATAGTCGTCTGATCGTGATAGTTACCAATTGTGTCCTAACTGCGATTGTGACATTTTGACTGTGTAATGGCGGGGATGCATATATAGCAAGTGACGATTGGCCTGTCGCCGCATCCGATCTCGCCCCTTTTGGAGTCTATTTTTTTGTTGCCTTGATTTGTGTTTCTTTAATCGATTTATGGTATTCGAACATCGGTAAACTTATGCCACCTTAATGTGTACCAGTTGGTTAAAGACTTGTTCAATCATTTCCTGAAACAAACTGTTGAATATGTGGCATTGATGCTGACAACATACATTGGTCTAGGAACACTCTATCTAAATAAAAGAGTTCTAGACTTTAGAAGTTTAACAACTCTTTGGTGTTTATATGCTGAAAAAACCATCGAAATATTTAATTATTGTAAAAACTGGAAAAGCTGTTTCGCTTTTTTATGATTATTTTTTTTTTTTATTTTTGTATAGTGTTTTAATAACATTAACGGTATCAATTTTCTGCACCAGATGCATTTCGGCAATAAATGTCTCTTCAGTGATGCTCGTGGCCAAAATATTTGAAAATCCAAAGCTTATTAAAACGATGAAGAGCTATAAACCAAAAATGACAAAAAAGTTTAGCCAAAGCCGGACAAGGAATCAGAGTTTTGCATAAGTTAGATATATTCCTTAATTCAAAATAAATTCCAAAATTTTGTTACAGCAAGACTTGATTAAGACCCTCAAACATACTAAGAAAACTATCAAAAATAATACCAACATTGCTTCATTTCTAGCTACATACAATAGTATGAGCAACAGTCTAGCACATGTAGATATTTTGCGATACGGTGACGTGTAGAAAGAGGATAGCAATAGTGATTATTACCAAAATGATAAAAACAATGGTAACTTTTAAGTCCAATTGTTCATGTTTATGACGTCACAGTGAAATCATAAATCATATTTCTACACAAAAGTTACTTACAGAATAAGTAACCATCGTTTATTTTTTTCTATTAACTGTTTACTTCAAATTGGGGGGTTGGGGGTAATACCTTTACTTATCTTATTATACCCTGCATGCACACGGGCAACACGAGCCCTACAGAACCCAAAACTAAAAACGATTAATCAATCGGACCAAAATTTCCAAACTGTAAATAGCCTAAAACAACTAAAAATGAGAAAGTCAGAACAACGATACCAAAATAATGTACACAAAAAAAAAGAATGAAAAAGCACCATCACTTTGAATCAAAAGACATGCCCATGAGACAATAAGAACGGACTTTTGGACATTACGAATTTTGTTATAAATAGATCAGGTTCACTTGAATAAAAGATTTGAGCCTAGTATGACGACACCAAACTCCAAGGACATAATTGTACAATGTAAGAACATGGAATATATTTTAAGTCATCATAAATATATTGGCTGGTTGTCAACAACTAGTGCTGCAAGTGTAAGACTTCTTCAAGGCGCCCGATCTCAATCGGTTTAGTAGTTTCCAAGACAGCGATTTTTTCTCCGGGAATATATTACCTTTTTTAACATGAGCTGTTATTTATGAGAGTAATCACCAAACGAGGTTACATCGAAGGGAAAGAAAATCCCTATTTACAATTGAAATCACGAATTAAGAAGATCTAGGTATGCATCTGTCCAGCTTTTCCAAACGCTAACCTTAAATACTTGCTCGCCATGTTATATAACACTTTCAAAACTAGAGGTGGACAGTTATTTAGCTGTTATATCATGCGTAGTAAAAGTCGTATTCACAACAATGCATCAACCTCTTTTCCGTTTCAGTAAGAGCTGTGAACTTTTCATCTCATTCTTATAAATAAATCTGCTAGGGAGTTGCACACATTTTAATTCAAAATTCAGTTATAATCTGATAATATCATGCTCGAAAAATGATTAAAGGGCTGCATTAGACGTAGAATAATAACAATAGGCAGTTAAGATTTCATTTTTGACCTCGTGTGTAATGCTTCTCGAATTTCATTTCCTTTTTTTATCTGAAATAGTTAATAGAAAGAACACTTCATGAGCAAAACGGTGGATGACATGTGAAGCAGGATTTGCTTACCCTCCCGGAGCACCTGATGTCACCCCGTTATTGAAAGGGTTCGTGTTGATTAGTGTTTAGTTTTTTATGACGTGTTTTGTGGACTGTGATTTGTCGTTTTTTTTATTACAAGATCTTGTCAGTCTTTATACGATGATGAGTTTTTATTCTCCCTTTGATATCATCCGTCTCTTTAATGAAGACCTTTCTGAGATTACCCACAGTTTTTTATGTGGAATAGTTTATCTTTTATCTTTTAGCCATTTTCCTTTTTTTTGCCATATTGACTACCACATTAATTTCTAACTTTTATCTATGTATTTCATTTAAATAATGATTTCACGAATATGTTTTTGAAATGGAACAAAAACTTATTTCGCACTGAAACGACGCGTTCACATACTGACAAAAATACCACGTGTTTATACTATATGGTTACATTGATATGTATGTACTCGTATCACATGATCAGATTAAAAATAGGATTGTTATTAGATTATAGTATGTACTGATATGGTGTCATTGTAAAGTGATAGGATTCTATGTCACGAGAGTAAATATTGATGTCCACATTGGTATGCTACATCACACTTGATAAATCAGTGGAAGTTATGCAGAGAAAGTAGGAAACAATTCAAGAAAAGATGATTTGGATGCACTAGACAGTAACTAAGGTTTTACTTTGTTAGAACAAATATTCTTATGATCCAATTAAGTTCGTCATTCTTTTGTAAGGTAAAAGTTATATGTTATACTTAATCTTATTTTAAGAAGAGAAAATATATTTTGATACTTTTACAGGAAGTTGAAATGAAAGACATTTTTAGAATTATTATAAAACAGCAAAAAAAAAAAAAAACAATTCCCCTCCCAACACAAATATATAAACTTTTTTTTCATTTTATAGTATACAGAAAATATTAGATCGACTCTTAACATGAATGAATCTGAAGAAAAACCTCTTCTACAAACAAAGGAAAGACAAAAGAATGCAGCGATTAACCTTGGCATGCCAAGGTGGCTAGCTTTAAGTTTATCCATACTGGTGACAGCACTTCACATGAGTTCAGTGGTTTTAACTATGTATGTGATGAACCAGTATTCATATCAAGCTTATATGAAGGAAAAATATCCCACTTCATCACATAATTCCACTGGAGGTCAATCAGCATGTGAGCTGAACACAAGCACGATAGAATATAAAGAACAAGTCGTTATACAAAAACTTACATCAGAATTAAATATTTATTGTAGTCTTGCTACCTTCAACGTGATCGGTGTGATTTTTACTCTAAATTTAGCAACGTACAGCGATGTTTACGGAAGAAAACTGTTCTTCATTGCACCTTTTATAGGAACATTATTGAAAACGCTTCTTTGCACAATCACCATCTATTTCAATCTCAAGTTAGAATGGATCATTTTATTTTTTTGTATAGAAGGATGTACCGGGACCTGGGTTTCAACTTTGAGTATGGCATATAGCTTCATGGCAGATCTAACGGAACCCGGAAAACCTCGGACGTTTGTTATAGGTTGTTTTGAAACGTGCTTGGGACTTGCTGCTTTCATTACTACAATGTTGTCCGGATATCTTATAAAATGGACAGATGGTTTCTTCTATCCTGCCCTTATATCAACTGCTATGGTACTTACAGGACTTGTAGTAGTCATTTTTATACTACCAGAAACACTTCATGATTCCAAAAAGCGCTCTGAGGTATCTTTTATTCAAAATATGGGACGTGTTACAGAGGTATATAGAAAAGGGTTTTCCCCTGATGGAAAACAATGGATGTTTATTATTTTACTCTTCATTTTTATGATGTCCGTTTTAGCAAATATTGCAAGACTTCAGATTGAAACATTGTATCAACTGAATTCTCCGTTTTGTTGGAGTTCTGTTAAGATTGGCTGGTATGGTTCCATGAGATTAGGATTATCAAATGTTGGAAATCTTGCTATGATCTATCTGTTTCATCTTTGTACGACGGACGAATATATCGTTTTAGCCAGTATGCTGACTTCCTTGGTATCATTAACTATAGAAGGACTAGCCACAAACGACTTCATGTTATACTTAGGTAATTGTTATTTCATCAATTTCACTTCAAACAAAAGAAACACTACACGAAAATTTGTTTTGCTGTCACTAATTTTGCGTCTACAACTTTAAATGAGTTTATTTATTTATTTACAAGATATATATCGAATAAACATCAAATAGATTTCAATTCAGCAACATAATTTTACCAACATAAACATATAAAAGTCGTAATATTGCTCCCTATAATAGACAAGTCCTACATTTCATGACAGGATTTGAATCGCGTTAGTCTACGTATGGCGTAAATAAATTAATTTATGTAGCTATAAAACCAGGTTTTATCCACCATTTTCATCGGAAAATGCCTGTACCAATAACTCATCAAAGAGAGCAGGCTCATAATTTGGCACGAGTGGCTCGCGATTCGTCTACCTAAGACTCATCGCTGGGTCTCGAATCAAAACAGACGGAAGGCGAAATCCAATACGAAGTTTTAGAGCATTTAAACTCGAATTTGGAATATGCCATTTGTTTTTTTAGTCGTAATATCGATTGTTTAGTTTTAAAGGACTTCCCCCTTCTTACCTTGGAGTTATTACTTCTTTTTTTTAAACATAGAAGACAACTCTGATACAAAAGTCAAAAACTAAAAGACTCGAGCGGCACAACCTCTAGCGAGATTCATGACAAAACAGACATACACATTAGTATTGGAATTAAATTAAATTTGGAAATACCGCATTGTCTCCCATTTTTCTTAATTAAACTAGAAGCATAAAAAGGCAGTGTGCATGTGTACCTATTTCTTAAGAGTTAATACTAAAGTGAGGTTAATTTCTTACGTGTCTAAATATATTTATGTCGAAGACACTGAAGGGGCAGTAATAAATCCTGAGTCGGAAGAAAAAACGGAGGGAGGGTAATCATTATCCTACTTCACATATGGCACCCATCGTGTTACTTATGACACGTACAAATTCGTTGAAAAATGTTCTTTGCAAATATTACAATGATGAACTTTAACAATAATTATAAAAGTCCTATATATTCATTCCAGGTTTAAAAATGTTGGTTTTGAACGTTCTTGATGAAGGTAAATCCAGAAAAGCGCTTCGGACAAACCAAATTGATAAAGTGTGTTTTCATTTTGATAATGATGGCTCCTTCATCTGATTATTGTTTATATATTCTTGTTTGAATTTTGATTTTGGCTGTTAACTTTGTAACAAAACATTATAACTTTTTGTTGAAAGCCTTAGGTACCGGTGTTGGTAGTTCTCTTGGTATGGCAATGAGTAGAGCAATCATGTCCAGGATAACTCCAGATAATAAACAAGGTAGGTTATACGATACATACGTACAAGATTTCAAATCCCGGCCTTCTTTTACTTAAGGGGTCCCTGTAATTAAGGGGAAAGATTCATTCATGATAAGGGCTAGTTAAGGGTTTGTTCTAGGTTAGGGTTGTATTTTAGGGTGATAGTAAGTGTTATGGCTAGTTGTGGGTTATGTTATTGTTTAAGTAAAGGATAGTTTAGTGTAGCTGTATATAGGTTTGGACCCCTATATTAAATGAAGGCCCAAATTATGTTCAAAGGCAGTTAGTTATCTCTCAAACTATTGTACTCTGTATGAATATTGTAAAAAAAACCAATCGAGAACTTAAAATTCCTCCTAAATCGATGTGACAACATTGACTTAAGTACAAATGCCCTCGCCTGTCATGAAACGAACTTTAACAAAATGTCATAATATTCAAATAAAGCTGAGAAAATATTCATTCCATCAGTGAGGTATTGTTGTTTGTTTGGTTATTATCTGATTTAGTCTTTAGCCTTATCCACACCACAATATATGTTATAAGTTTTATCTGTTGCTCTTTTTTTGTGTGCTTTTAACCACAATTATGCTTTCCTAATTATTTGTGGTAGAATAAATATTACAAAATGAATCCATCCTTGTCAAAAGTATTAAATGCTGTAATTAAGACAAATTTTCGCTGTGAATATGTAGGCCTCTAAAGTGCGATGTTACGCTAAAGTGCGATGATCACGCTAAAGTGCGATGGTCTACGCTAAAGTACGATGGTGTCTCACGCTAAAGTGCGATGGTTGTTTGTTTGCTAAAGTACGATTGCATATCACGCTAAAATGCAATGGACCAATAGGGTAAGGTTCGAGGGATTAAAACATTAAAATACATGGATTTAAAAAAAAATAGTCAGTAATTAATTTATTCTTTTTGCAATAGGTAGTATGCACACATATGTGATAGACTTTATAATTTACCGGTAGGCTTAAGTGATTGTTTCTAAATTTAGAAGACCGACCACGTAATAATTGCTAAAAAGGTAATTTAGGTGTCATAAAATACTGTATTTCCTGTTAAATGAATTTCTAACAACTCGGACGTAACAAATATTTGGATAATTGGTGTAGCTTGCCGCTCACACAGTCTATCAACATTCTGAACCCCCCTCCTTTTAACAGTCGTCATTGTGAATTACAGATACAAAATGCGTTCATTGTCGGAATAAGTAACATTTATTTGTACAAGGCTTGAAGCTTTTATATAAATACGAGAAAAATGCGATATTCGCCGAGCTTTCTCCTTTTTCGTAACGAGTACAAATACATGTTATATTTTCCTACACTGTACAAACTATGTTTTAGCCGACAATTTATAATTTACGCTTCAAAACATTTACCTTTATATTACCGACGTTTCTTTTCAATAAAATTGACAAAATTTTAACCGGAACTGCAAGGTAAACTGCAACGTAAACAATGATTTAAATGTATCCGTTCGCTTCCAATAGAAGCAGGATACAGGATACCTATGCGTATACTATTTTGTATCTATATAGTAAAATGGTCGAGTGCAGGCCACAAGTCCTTCTTCCAGCACCCCCCCAAAAAAACCCACATTTGCTTCAGCCAACAAAGCAATGTTAAGTTTGAAACAAAGTCATGGATATTTGGTTTAAAATTTATCTTCCGGCATGTACATTTTTGGTTTGTATAAACGAATGTTAACGTCATAATCCAACTACGTTTGTTACGTCTATACTTTCGCGGATCATCGGACTTTAGCGTATGGAGGCATCGCACTTTAGCGCAGACCATCGCACTTTAGCGTGACCATCGTACTTTAGCGTCCCCATCGCACTTTAGAGTCCTACATATATATAATATGTTGCCACAAAAACAAATTTCTGTGTTCATTTAATTTTTTTCTTCTTTATCCAAAATTAGGTGATTCTCTATCAAAAGATACTATGGAATCAAAAGATTTGTTATCATTTAGTAATGAATGTTTCATGATTACGATTACTTACAAATACTTACAAGTTTTTATATACTACTAATGTTTAATGAGGTTGGGATGAGGTACCGGTATTTTCTGTATCTCACTAACAAATGTTAGAATCTTCAATAAAGCACGATGCAATTAAAAAAAAACATATAAAGTGTCTTAATATAAGTATTTTACTTCCATCATTTAGGTTCAGTTTTTGCCGGAGTAGCTGTACCTGAAATTGTATTTAGTTTAGCCAGTAGTCTTGGAGCGAACGCAATTTATGATGTTACCGTTTCAATATATAGAGGACTCACATTTTTCATCATGGCAGGATATGGGTTCATAGGAATTATTCTATGTCTGTAAGTTATATTTGTTAGGCCAAGGAATGACAAATTAACAATTCAAACTTCAAGGATCTTCTTACCCTTCCGGAGCACCTTAGATCACCCCCAGTTATTTGGTAGGGTTCGTGTTGCTCAGTCTTTGGTTTTTTATGTTGTGTATTGTGTACTGTTGTTTGTCTTTTTTTCTTTTTTAGCCATGGCGTTGTCATAAATTTGATCTATGACACAATATAAATACAATATTAATAAAAAAGGGGGATGTAAAACAATGTCAAAAAGACAACTCTAACCTGGGACAAAATGGCGTTAAATAAAATAACTGCTTTCTTTGCTACGACGAACTTATGGAATTATTTTACCATAGTGAATAAAAAACACTCTTTATATATGAATTCCTCATTCTTTACTTAAAGACACATTGAAAGGTTTAGTCAATTTTTATTCTAAAACAAGATATTAGTATTTACGTTGGCCATTCTTTTTAATGGATCAAAATTGGACTAATGCTTTCAATCTATCTTTAAAAAGAATGGCCAACGTAGATACAAATATCTTGTTTTAGGAAGAGATACATAATACTTTGTGACAAAACACTCTGTTTCAAACAAGAAATTTTCTGAAACTGATTTCAGGTACCAGTCTTGTATTTCAAAACATGGAGTGAAATATAATAGTCCATTTTCTGAATTTTTTTCTGGAGTCAATTTTTTCTGTTTGATTAAAAGTTTATTTACCTGAATTAAAACATTTATTGAGGTGTAAAAAAATGTTGCATCTTTTGTGGAATATCTTGTTTAGGCCACACCAATTTGATTAATAGTTCTTTGGATTTTCCCGCTCCTGTTTTGGAGAAATTGACTTTTCAATAAAAAAATATAATTAACGCTTCCGCAAATTTTTGTTCCGCATGCCGCTCCAAAATTAGTTTCTCCTTTAATTTTTTTTTCACATATACGCTTTTCTGTTGCATATAATGCTCCTATCGTTTTAAACGCACGTCTGATAAATCGATTTGTTAAAAAAAAAGGTCAAAAATCGGGATGCCAACATGCAGTTGTGTCAGTTCATTGCCGTGGACAAGTAGTTATTGAACACACAGTTGTCCGAAATGCTTCTCGTTTTACCTTTAAAGACCTGTTCTAGAATGCCAAAATTAAAAATCTTTCGTTAGATGACCACAAACACATCACTATTTGTTAGAAGCATCGTCACCCCGATCCTTGTTTCAACAGGCATAGACCTGTCTATCTTTTGGATGAAATGAATTGTAAATTCCAATGAACTTTTTAAAAAATCACAGAAGTATTTGATGTTGATGAAACCCCATATCCCCTTGTTAGTCTCTTCTTTTGTTGGGGGGGGGGGGGGGGGGGATTCAAAGAGTTCCAACGAGACCAAGGTGATGCCGTATTGTGATTGGCATTCTCATAATAGTTAAGGGTGTGTAATTGGTTCAACCACTTCTAGTCAAGCTAAAGAGTTTTTTAAAAATGCATTACAGCTTTTAGGAGCAAAAGGAAAGAGTATTTTGCTCAGCAAGAAAAATGCATGTAAATGGGGTGACAGGTATTTTAAGGGAATATTTTAATATATTTGGATCTACATGTATAGCAGTATAACTATCTTACTGAGGATGTTGTTTAAGTACAAGGCAAGATTTTTTCTTTTACTCATTTGATGCAAAGCTCATACGGATGCTCCTCAGTAAGAATGAAAAGAAACTAGCATTATCAACTTCACGTTCCGCTATATAAATGATGTCCTTATTCTAAATAATTCAAGTTGGTGACTGTTGAATGCATTTATCTAATATTATTTGAAATAAAGGAGACCACAGATACAGGTATGTCTGACTCATATCTGGATTTACATCCAGAAATTAACAATGAGGGTTTGTTGAGAACAAAACTTTACGACAAAACGTACAATTTTAGCTCCCGCATTTTGAACTTTCCGTTTGTATGTAGCACAATTCCAGCATTGCCTGTATTTGGAGTCAATAGCTCCCTGTTGATATTCCAGAGTTGTAGGTTTGGGTACCTATCATGATTTCCTTAGAATAGGGATGTTATCTACAAGGAGGCTATTGAGCTAAGGCTTTCAAGTGACAAAGTTAAAGTAATCCCTTTGAAAGTTTTACGAACGCCATCACGAGTTGGTTGACCGTTATGGAATATAGGTGATATAAATGAAAACGGTTATATTCCAATTGTACCCAAAATCCTGTCCTTTTTCCTTCGATTGTGAAATCATCAAATAAGACTTATTACCGAATTTGTACTTACAATGAGAAATATGACGGGTAAAACTAGGGGAGCAGGATCTGCTTACCCTTTCGGACCACCTGATCAGCCCCAGTTTTTGGTGGTAAATGAAAAACTCCTTCTTATGAAAACGCTACGTTTATCCATGAATCGAGAAATTCAGGCTTCACACGGACCAAAAATTTATTAACAATAACTAATAATTACTGAAACGATATTGGGGATATTCCTCGCAGAGGAGACGAAAATCATTCTTTGAATGGATTACCTATCAATGAGTGACAATACTTTTGAAAAAATCAACAGATAAACTGAGTTTGTCTTGAATCAACAGAAGTCTAATTTCCTAATCATTTCAAATACCATTATTTTGTAGAATTCTAATCATTGGGCAGAAAGGAAATAAAATGTCAAAGGATACAACAGCAATAACAATACATGTGAAAGAAGATGACAAACTATTGGTTAATGGTTATCAGATTCAGGATCAGAGTTATGAAAACGGTCACCATTTCTGAACATAAAAGTTACTATTTAATCTTCATACATAAAAAATATTTATAAAAAAAACTTTTATATTATAGTTTCGGAATTGGAATAATTCAAAGCTGGGGCAAAGATAACTGCGATGCATCAACACATATACATTAAGTGGATATATGTCATCTTCATAAGTTTAAAATAAAATTACCCCGGTATTGGTAAATAAAAAACCAAAGGCATATTATGTTGATCGTCATCACGGCACTGGGTCAATACCACTGCTAGTGGAATTCTAATCCTGGAGGGTATCATTAGCTTATTGGTCGGTTCGGTCATGATTTCTAACATATTTTGTTGTCCTGATTTATCACAGGAAAGATCTCCGGACGCACTAATTAAGTTTATAAAGTGATGTTTTCAATTACCAAAGTTTTTGTTCGTTAATTCATTGCATTGTTTATTAGATATTATATGTGAAACATTTGGAAAAGGTTCGGTTTTAAATTTTTATCATTTGTTAAATTTTGATAAGAATTTTTCCAAGCATTCGTTTATTATCAATAATTGAATGCATCTAGTTATTACAAAATTACTCCTGGCACGTACATTATAAAAATGCCTAGTTACAATCAAGTGCAGTATATATGCGCAATATTTCACAACTGGTCCTTCATTTTCCTGTGAAAATTGTAAAAATGGATACAAAGGGTGGGTTTTCTCTTCACATATCTTAACAATCGGTGTTTGTGTTTAATGACAGTCCAGCTAGTGATGTCACTAGACGCATATGTGGAAATAAGATGTTTGCTTAATATCGGAAATAGTATCCTCGGAATGTACATACTGAACAATTATTCTCTAGGAATAAAACCATGCTAAACTCCATTAATCTCGTGAAAACGATGGAAATAAATGGTGCCTCCGTAGAGACATATCATATCTGCCTGAGAAAATAGCAACGTTTATTTTGTCTATATCCCACTAAAATTGCTTATTAATCATTGTATGGTGTCAAGAGAATATGTCCAAGTCAAACCATTATCTAAACACTATTAATCAAAATAAATCCTCGGGATAGGATGCATAAATTACCAGGAAACTATGAAACCAATTATTAATACACTTCTTAATTCAATGTCATCTGTTCCGATAAATATATAGAATAAAAAAAAACCAGTTACACAATGAGCCTACATAACAACCGTTTACAACCATTTGATAATCCATTTATTTTTTCGAAAAGTGAAGGGATTTTTTTTATGGGGAGGTATCTATGATGAGTTTATTTATATCTGTGCGAATTATAGAAAAATACACATCATATGCAATGTTCAATAACTCTTGGAAAAACCTTAATTATATTTGGAATTTTGCTAAGAAACTAAAGTTCCAACTCTCTCCGGCAAATTTGACCTATTAGTTATATGAATTTTGTGATGCTTTATAGGTCCTTTTGGTTATATAGCTCCAAACATTGCTACGTATTTTAAACATCCCTGGCTTTTAAATGGTTGGGCTTTGCGTTCCTGATGAAGGTAAATCCCGAAAAGTGCTTCGGACGCACAAAATTTATAAAGTTTTATTTTCATTTGCGAAAATTCTGTATTGTCACATTTACTATCTTTTGTCAAGCGAATATGACTAACAGGTTTTGGAGACTTGTTGTAATCTACCTTGAAATTATCACATCTTTTATGAACAAAGCACAATGAAATTATTATTCGAAAAAAATAAACTTTACGTTAACAACGGTATCAATATACCTACAAGATATTGGTGTGCGGTAAAACGTTCAATCTGAGAAAACATTATCATTTCAACCAAAAAAAAACCTTACTATTTTGAATTTATTTTGACCAATTCATAAAAAAAGCAATCATTATATGAATACAAATTCAGCTTATATATTTCTGACTGAAGATACACATATAACAATTGAAAGTATTCGTCTTAAAACTCTGTTTCAAATCTACCAGATTTTGTCCTGAAAGTCCGAGGAAATTCAGGTATAGCATCCCCAGAAGTCAATGATACACTTCCGTCATCGTCCTCTACTTCTTCTGTACAATACGGCAATGGTTCGGATATCATTACACCTTTTGTGTTTGGTCGTGTATCACCGCCATATTGTGAAACGGATGTTATGGCACCAAATCCAGTAGTGGTAGGTCTGGACATTAATCCAAAACTTAGACCTGTTATTCCTGTCATTCGCGTTATCACTCCATAGTTTCTTTGAAATTCAAAGGGAGGGGGAAGTCTGCCTGGAATGAATATTATAACACCGACAGCAATCGTCTGCTTCATGTCACGGATTATAATTCTTCCAAGTGAAGGGTAATCAAAAAAGCATTCAACGCATATTGGACGGATAGGTTTTAAATCAACAACACCCAATTCACCTGGACGAAGGCATGACGGATTTTCTTCAGCGCATTGGCCTGTTCGTCTGTCACATCTTTCCTTTATTTCTAGAAATTTGCAGGCAACCATTGACGTATGGCAATGCAGAATAGGGGTGTAACCCTTCTTTATTGTACCCGGATGATTTAAAATCATGATCTGAAAATATAAATATGGTTTGTCAAAAGTTAACATAACTTATGTATAATTCATCTTGATTTATCACAGTTAACTTTCTTTAACAAAAATCCATGGAGAAATAATTATCAAGTTGTCCTTCAAGTCTCCCGAGAAAAGGACAACAATGTATTTGGTAGATAATTTCCTTTACTCATTTCCTGAAATATTTAAATTTGGAGGACTAGAAGAACTTATATTTATTTTATATTACCTGTTATGTTAATTTGTGTGAGTAAGTATGCTTGCTTATTACTTTGATAAAGAAGAAGGGCAAATGAATCATTTACCTGTTATGCAAACGTTGACGAAATGTAGATGACCACCTCAGTCAGATATTCCCATATAAGTAACTTATTTGAGGGAGGTAATCTATTGAAGGGCATGTGCACAAAACTATTTGACGGACGGCATGTAAAGAATCATATTGGAGATTACCAAATAGATAAAGAAGTTCAACTAAAGAGTAATATTTTTATGACCTATGCAGTGACGTTTGTAAAAATCTGTAATGATTGTCTTTCAACATAAATCATATGGTTTTAGCTGATGTCTGTTTTTTTTTTTAATTACATGTACAGTTAGCTGATACTTGGACTGTTTATGATTCTCACACATAACTTTATAAAGGGTGTTAAAGGGTTTTTAAGACTTGTCAAGTATGCCGGCGTGAGGAAGTTCCAACATAACCGATAAATTAAGGGAATGTACCTGAGCAGTAAACTGTGTGACAGACTGTGGAGGATCGTCACAGGTATCCCCACATACATCACCTTTCCTGATATCTTTAAGTGTATAATTCTCTATCTGTATCCCAACATTGTCACCTGGCCTTGCTTCATCCATAACTTCTCTAAATACTTGCACTGCCCGTACCTATATAAACGAAAACTGGTGATTATTTAAAAAGGTTTACATACTACGTCTAAAGGTATGTCAACTTTTACTTTTTAAACATCAATAACTAACAATAATGATAGGCCTCAATGTACTCCCAATTGAAAATGAAGGTTTCTTTCATTTGATTATAATGTGTGAATGCAATACAAAATCTGACAGAACGAATATTTGACCTACATAATTACTGCTGTTAGGCTTAGACCGAAAATATCAGAGTCGCAGATTAAAGTTCAAATCATATTCCTTAAAAAATACAATTTAAACTTTGAAATATCTATACATAAAACTAAGACACTGAGCTCTTAGTCTTTATTAAACTGTAAAATTAGGTGGAGCTATTTTACAACATGTGTAAACCCTTCTAAATATGTAGAAAATAACTCCTCCAGTAAAGGTAAGTTTAACAACATGTGTAAACCCTTCTAAATATGTAGAAAATAACTCCTCCAGTAAAGGTAAGTTTTACAACATGTGTAAACCCTTCTAAATATGTAGAAAATAACTCCTCCAGTAAAGGTAAGTTTAACAAGATGTGTAAACCCTTCTAAATATGTAGAAAATAACTCCTCCAGTAGAGGTAAGTTTTACAACATGTGTAAACCCTTCTAAATATATAGAAAATAACTCCTCCAGTAAAGGTAAGTTTTACAACATGTGTAAACCCTTCTAAATATGTAGAAAATAACTCCTCCAGTAAAGGTAAGTTTAACAAGATGTGTAAACCCTTCTAAATATGTAGAAAATAACTCCTCCAGTAAAGGTAAGTTTAACAAGATGTGTAAACCCTTCTAAATATGTAGAAAATAACTCCTCCAGTAGAGGTAAGTTTTACAAGATGTGTAAACCTTTCTAAATATGTAGAAAATAACTCCTCCAGTAAAGGTAAGTTTTACAACATGTGTTAACCCTTCTAAATATGTAGAAATAACTCCTCCAGTAGAGGTAAGTTTTACAACATGTGTAAACCCTTCTAAATATGTAGAAAATAACTCCCCCAGTAGAGGTAAGTTTTACAAGATGTGTTAACCCTTCTAAATATGTAGAAAATAACTCCTCCAGTAAAGGTAAGTTTTACAACATGTGTTAACCCTTCTAAATATGTAGAAAATAACTCCTCCAGTAGAGGTAAGTTTTACAACATGTGTAAACCCTTCTAAATATGTAGAAAATAACTCCTCCAGTAGAGGTAAGTTTTACAAGATGTGTTAACCCTTCTAAATATGTAGAAAATAACTCCTCCAGTAAAGGTAAGTTTTACAACATGTGTAAACCCTTCTAAATATGTAGAAAATAACTCCTCCAGTAGAGGTAAGTTTTACAAGATGTGTAAACCCTTCTTAATATGTAGAAAATAACTCCTCCAGTAAAGGTAAGTTTTACAACATGTGTTAACCCTTCTAAATATGTAGAAAATAACTCCTCCAGTAAAGGTAAGGCATAACATACACATACTGGAAAGGTATTATAAATAAAATAAGAATATAAAATACGGTTAATGGGTGGGTATCTTCACTTTGTGTCGCTATATAGTGGCATTAGCAACGATTTTGACAAAAAAATTGAAGTAAGATGTTTTAAACATTAATAAAAGCGGATCGAAATAATTTCTCGCTTCTAGCAACCAGTTAGGTTCGATTTCGTAATAATAAGATAAAAAACATCGCAGATATATAAGTGTCTCGAAAAACAAATATTCGGCCTCATTTGTGTCAGTATGCATGCAACCCTTAGTAGGAGATGGGTTGGAGATGTGCCAAGCATGTTCAGTTATGAAAGGAAGGATATCAACACTGAAAAGCGAAAAAAGGGAGTTAACAGACAAAAAAAAAAAAACATTTCGTTGACTGATTCGGCCCATAAAAAATCCTTCTTATACAGGTAACACAATGATTCACATATAGTTTTGATCGATGACATGCAATCAAACACACATAGTTAATCGTCATTATACTATTGTACGTGCTTGTCTGTCTATTTATATTAGTATACATGTTCATATCGGGTCCCATGACCATGCATTTGCAGTCTTCGATTGTTAATCAGATCACGTCTAGTCCTAAAATACGAACGAAATACTGACCTTTAATACAATTGCACGCCCATTGCTTATTGTTTCCTGTTGAACATTTGTAATCCATGTAAATATTTAAGTGTATTACAAATCAAATCAAAGAATTCGGTGGTAATGAATTTAGCAGCTAATGTCCTGTTCACAATGTATTATATGAGGGGCGAGACATTCCCCAGGGAACAAAACATTTGGTACATCGGAAAAATCATAGCATATAAAAGTTATGGGTTATAGTGGGGGATCTGAACAGTTTTGATATATATTAAACGATTAACGATATAAGGGGAGGGTCATGAAGCCGCTGATTAAAACCCTAAGTGCACTTTAAAGGTCTTATTATGGAAATTAGGTATATATATGGACTAGTAATGGGAACAGAACCATTTTAAATATCAAACTATTCATTATATGAGAGGGCGATGCATGACCCCCGAAATCAAACGGGGTGCACAGAAAATGCCTTGCAATGACAAGCAAGTATATATATGTTTTTATGATGGAAATGAAAACCTTTCATAAAAAAAAATTATTTGTAAAATGTCAAAATCAGAGGTCGTCACCAAAGGCTTTTGTGTTTATACGTAGCGAAAGACATACATGATAATACATGTGTCTGTGTTGATTTGAGTCACATGATAATACATGTGTCTTTTCTCAGTGTCAAATACATAGGATCTGTTATTACTAAAGTTTGTAGATAAACCTAAACAACAATTGGAAGGAGTATTAAATACATGCAAGGTCCAACATATGAAATTTTGTTCAAATCTGAAGACAAATATCGCCCTTGTAGAATTATTAAACGTTGTTTACCATGAATCTTTTCTGAAAACAAAATGTCTTGGATCTTTTCAAACTTCAAAAGGTATAATCAATAAATGACCGCATATATGATAACTCTTTTATATGATCGGACTAAAGACGTTTTACATAGCTAACAGGTTATAATTGAAGTCAAATTTAAACACATCTTATGTCCATTTCTTTGTCAATCTGCACATTATTAGTTATTTATTGAATGTCATTCGAACTTCTTCCTCTTTGAAACAGACACTGTAGTTTTAACTATAATATGAATAATGAGTAGATCATTTTTTTTCTTTTTTCTTTTGTTGTAGTGACATTTACGAAAGAAATTTCAATAAAACTAAATTACACCACATTAAAAAACCAATTTGCACTCAACGTATCGTCTTCTGTGTTCCAAAATAAACATTAGCACGATATTACCAAACATATTGATTGCATAACCTCCTCAATAGCAAACAGAAAATTAATTTGCTAGAATACATTACTTTGTCGTGGTCATTTATTTTGATCCAAATTGAGAACGCTACTGTTTTGTAAATTCCTATCATAATTAACGATGGTGACAGAGTCTTTCATCATGGTACAAATACACAGAATTTAGATGAAAATTACAGGAAACTGTGTAAAAATCGATGGGGAAGAATTTTGTAGTGTAACAAGAAACACAATTATTATGCCTGTAATTTGGTTTTCCACATCTGTTGCAACGAGATTGTAAATTTAGTTAACAAGTCAATCCATACAAATTATCCTGCACATTGAAGACATGGATTTCAATACAAATACAGTATTAATTCTTTATGTGAACATTGATGACATGGATTTCAATACAAATACACTATCAATTCATTTTTTAAACGATGAAAACATGGAATTAAATACAAATACACTATCAATTCTATATGTGAACGATGTTTTTAGAGCATGATTTTTGCTAAAGAGGTTGATTTTACTTTTACTGTAATCAACATTCAAAAGGCGGTTCTTTCATAGGTAGAAATTATATTTTTTGTTCAAGAGAATATTTATTTGTGTACATTTGAAATTTTGTCTGGTTTTGGTGTGATTCTTCAATTGAAAGGTTTTGCCTTTTGTTGTATTTCTTATTTGTTTATCAGTTTGTTTTAAATAATAAGCATATTGCCTCGATAAATATAGAAATGAAGTTACATATTTTTGATGGTCGAGAAGGCTGCACTTATTTTGCCAACATCGGTGCACTTTAATTATCACATCATTATCACGAAGGCAAAGTTGACCTTTCATGAATTTGCCTATTCTTTGGAAATCCCGTTTGGGCATATAGCTCCTGACGTATTCAAGTTCTCATAAAGGTTTCAAAATTTGGCTTTAAATTTTTTGGATTTGAGCGTTCCTAGTTGAAGGGAAATCCGGGAAAGCGGTTCGAACACACCCTTCTTATATGTGTTATTTTCATTTTCAAAACATCACCGACTCGTTTTTGTACGTTCAGTTGCTGGCAACGTAATGTCATAGTTCTGAACATTTAATCAGTATAAGTGTTTGGTGTTACTATAAATTTTCACTTCTTCGTACTATGAACATCAAAATTATTTATTTTGTAAAAACATTTCCTTTCTCCATTTGAACTGTACACGTATACCTAACAACAAAATTATTTTCTTTTACCTGTGTTTGAAGTAATTGCAAATGGCTGATATCTTTGTTCAAGCATATTGTTTTTTTTAAATTGTTTAATATTTCACAGCGGTATAACATGTTACTTTAATCATTCTTCCCTTAATTTATTTATTTTGTATTTACATTGTATCATAGATCAAATTTATTTGTTCAGTGTATGTTCACTGGTGTTAATATGTCTTTTTATTGAGTTAAGCCATTTCATTTGATATTTTATAGTGTGTCTTTCTATGTTGTGATGTTACACTATTGTTTCAGATAAGGGTGAAGGTTTGGTACCATTAAAACGTTTAAACCCGCTGCAATTGTTTGCACCTGTCCTAAGTCAGGAATCTGATGTTCAGTAGTTGTCGTTTGTTGATGTGGTTCATAAGTGTTTCTCGTTTCTCGTTTTTTATGTAGATTAGACCTTTGGTTTTCCCGTTTGAATGGTTTTACACTAGTAATTTTTGGGGCCCTTTATAGCTTGCTGTTCGGTGTGAGCCAAGGCTCCGTGTTGAAGACCGTACTTTGACCATAATGGTTTACTTTTATAAATTTTGACTTGGATGGAGAGTTGTCTCATTGGCACTCATACCACATCTCCTTATATCTATATAACATATAATATATACCCTTTTTAGCAAAATCTTTATATTTTATGTTTAATGGCAAAAATAAGGAGATGTGGTATGATTGCCAATGAGACAACTATCCACCAAAGTTCAAATGAAGTGGATGTTAGCAATTATAGGCAACCGTACGACCTTCAACAATGAGAAAAACCCATACCGTATGGTCGGCTATAAAAGGCCCCGACATGAAAAATATGAAACAATTCAATTAAGAAAACTTAAGGCCCTATTTATAACAAAACAATTAAAAAAAACATATATGACAGACATGAACCAACGACAACCACTGAACTACAGGCTCCTGTCTTGGGACAGGCACATAAAGAATGTGGCGGGGTTAAACATGTTTGTGAGCGCTCAACCCTCCCCCTAACCTGGGGCAGTGGTGTAACAGTACACAATAAGAACAAACTAATAAAGATCAGTTGAAAAAGGCTTAACTCTTCAGATGGATACAAATAGAAATACATCTAACAAAAAACAGAGTGGACGTGGACGGGTACTTATACATCCCATCGAAAAAAACATCTGATACACAAATTTAATAATACTTTAAGATATTTGGATGATATTTTGGCTCTCAATAATGACGACTTCAGTATGTATACTAAAGAAATTTATCCTGTTGAACTTACTTTAAATAAAGCTAATACTAACAATGACCACTGCCCTTTCCTTGATCTTGATATCTATATCATTAACGGAAAGCTTAATACTAAAATATATGATAAAAGAGATGATTTTTCATTTCCTATCGTTAATTATCCATTTTTAGATGGTGACGTTCCCTTGTCACCATCTTACGGTGTTTATATATCTCAACTTGTACGGTTCGCTCGTGTATGTAACAATGTTTTAGATTTTAACGAGAGAAATTTATGTATTACTGAAAAATTATTACACCAGGGTTTTCGATATCACAAACTAGTCAAAACATTTACTAAATTTTATCATCGGTATAAGGACATCATTCGTAAATATAGCTCAACATGCAGACTTCTTATACGTTCAGGTATTTCACATCCAATTTTTTATGGAAATATTCTTTATAAAGCACAAAAATGTCAGTATTCACCTCTGAAGCTAACAAAACCTTTAAATAGACTTATTAAGAAGGGATATAGTTGCGATACTGTTGTCAAGTCATTAAAGATTGCATATTTTGACGTTAATATTGATTCACTTATAGGGTCTTTGCATCGGCACTAAACACATTTATTTAAAAACTAGTTGTTGGCATGACACGGGTTATGTTCTTCTCATATATGTTATGATGGTATGATACTAAACCCCTAACGGGAAGGATTGTGCCTGATATTCATATGATGAAGACATAATCTTTCAATCAGTTTAATTGAAGTCTGGAGCTGGCATGTCAGTTAACTGCTAGTAGTCTGTTGTTATTTATGTATTATTGTCATTTTGTTTATTTTCTTTGGTTACATCTTCTGACATCAGACTCGGACTTCTCTTGAACTGAATTTTAATGTGCGTATTGTTATGCGTTTACTTTTCTACATTGGCTAGAGGTATAGGGGGAGGGTTGAGATCTCATAAACATGTTTAACCCCGCCGCATTTTTGCGCCTGTCCCAAGTCAGGAGCCTCTAGCCTTTGTCAGTCTTGTATTATTTTAAATTTTAGTTTCTTGTGTACAATTTGGAGTTTAGTATGGCGTTCATTATCACTGAACTAGTATATATATTTGTTTAGGGGCTAGCTGAAGGACGCCTCCGGGTGCGGGAATTTCTCGCTGCATTGAAGACCTGTTGGTGACCTTCTGATGTTGTCTGTTCTATGGTCGGGTTGTTGTCTCTTTGACACATTCCCCATTTCCATTCTCAATTTTATCCCCACAGCAAAAAGAGACTTAGTACAGATCTGAGAGTACTCGAAGTTACTGACAGCTAGTTCAAAGCCAATAACAACTAATAAAAAAAAACATGCATCTAAGACTGAAATATCAATCAGTATAGTATAGTATGTTCTTTTATTGTAAAAGCTTTATTTATTCATTTTTATATTAATGAATGTTAGAATAAGTCTTTAATTGAAAGTGTCTCATAAGTCAGTTGGGGCTGGATACCGATATTTTATCTTAGATTTAAAATCGTTTTTGTATTTTTATACTTATATCATGATGTGTAATATTGTTTTATATTGGTATGTGGCACTATAACAAAATATTATGTCTATCTGTCTGTATAAATGCCAAAATATAGATCAAGACTGAAATATTATTAGGTATGGGCAAATTTGAATATTTATATAGTCAACTGAATTAAGCTAGGTTTTCAGTTGTCTTGTCAATCAAATCTTGACCAATTAGTAAAGTTTACAATTTTTCAAAATATTCTAAGTAAGGATTTCTTGATATGAAAATTAAAAAAAATAAGTATACCGGTAAGTAAAAAGTTTTAAATCTTCACAATACCATATCATTCAGAATCCCATCGATTTCGATCAACTTTCCAAAACTGAACCTTGTGAATAACATAAATACACAGGGAACCAGTTATTATATTTCCTCTACTATATTACCATAGGGTGAATATTGTTTGGTGCATAACTCACACCCATTTCTGGTCGTATATAACCTGAATCATGTGAGTAACATAGATACACAGGGAACAATATTATTATATTTCTTCCTATTATATTACCTTAGGATGTATATTGTTTGGTGCATAACTGACACCCATGTCTGGTCGTATATAACCACAGTGTATCCTTCCAGCTGTCACAATACCTATTTCTGAAATAGTATAACATCGATATATAATAGCGTAATATCTATCTCTAAAACAAATTAAGATATCACAATACAGCTTTATATTAAGCGTTAAATTTGTTTATTGTCAGAAACAGTGGACAGATTAAAGAACAGCGTTACAATGAATAACTATAATACGAAATAGTAATAGAAAAGTACAGAAGATGTAAAAAGGTTGTAAATCATTTCGTTTGTTTGTTTGTTTATAAGTTAGGACCAAAATCACTGACACGAGTAACAATATTTCAAGAAGGAATATTTTAGTAAAGTAATAAAAATATCGGTCCTGTCGCGCCTTTGGTATCTAATTTCCGAGAAATAATTCATCTACAAAATTTGTCTATGAACATTGGAGTTGTAGTTCTATAGGAAGTAAATATTTGATGGAACCAAAAGTTCTTAGAAAAATATGATCAGTTAGCATTCTTCAATTTGGTAACTGAAACTGCGCATGTCAGACAAAAGGAGATATTAACATGAAAACAATTGTTAGTGGATGCGTGTAGACAAGGTGCTTCCAAAAAAAATTGCGAGTGGGTACTTTTAGTAAGTTTTTATGTGAATGTTTTTTGTAATTTTGGTTAGATCATTCTATTATTTACTCTCTATCACTGGCTACAAAATATGAGTCTGTTGTTTAAACAAAATGTTTGTTGTGTTTGACTCAATTCTTTAATAAACAACAAAAGGAATCACTCCCATTCCCCTTTTTGGTGGGGGAGGGACGAACACGAAATTGTGACGGAATTAAAAAAACGGGAGAAGATGTAAGGATACCATGGGTAAAACGTAGTAAAGGGCAAGATAAACTTATCTTGTAAGGATACCATGGGCACAACGTAGTAAACGGCAAGTAACACTTATCTTGTAAGGATACCACGGGTACAACGTAGTGAAGGGCAAGTTACACTTATCTTGTAAGGATATCATGGGTACAACGTAGTGAAGGGCAAGTTAAACTTATCTTGTAAGGATACCATGGGTACAACGTAGTGAAGGGCAAGTTACACTTATCTTGTAAGGATACCACGGGTACAACGTAGTGAAGGGCAAGTTACACTTATCTTGTAAGGATACCATGGGTACAACGTAGTGAAGGGCAAGTTAAACTTATCTTGTAAGGATACCATGGGTACAACGTAGTGAAGGGCAAGTTACACTTATCTTGTAAGGATACCATGGGTACAACGTAGTGAAGGGCAAGTAACACTTATCTTGTAAGGATACCACGGGTACAACGTAGTGAAGGGCAAGTTACACTTATCTTGTAAGGATACCATGGGTACAACGTAGTGAAGGGCAAGTTAAACTTATCTTGTAAGGATACCATGGGTACAACGTAGTGAAGGGCAAGTTAAACTTATCTTATAAGGATACCATGGGTACAACGTAGTGAAGGGCAAGTTAAACTTATCTTGTAAGGATATCATGGGTACAACGTAGTAAAAGGCAAGTTAAACTTATCTTGTAAGGATACCATGGGTACAACGTAGTCAAGAGCAAGTTAAACTTATCTTGTAAGGATACCACGGGTACAACGTAGAAAAGGGCAAGTTACACTTATCTTGTAAGGATACCACGGGTACAACGTAGAAAAGGGCAAGTTACACTTATCTTGTAAGGATATCATGGGTACAACGTAGTAAAGGGCAAGTTGAACTTATCTTGTAAGGATATCATGGATACAACGTAGTGAAGGGCAAGATAAACTTATCTTGTAAGGATACCATGGGTACAACGTAGTAAAGAGCAAGTTAAACTTATCTTGTAAGGATACCATGGGTACAACGTAGTAAAGGGCAAGTTACACTTATCTTGTAAGGATATCATGGGTACAACGTAGTGAAGGGCAAGTTACACTTATCTTGTAAGGATACCATGGGTACAACGTAGTGAAGGGCAAGTAACACTTATCTTGTAAGGATACCACGGGTACAACGTAGTGAAGGGCAAGTTACACTTATCTTGTAAGGATACCATGGGTACAACGTAGTGAAGGGCAAGTTAAACTTATCTTGTAAGGATACCATGGGTACAACGTAGTGAAGGGCAAGTTAAACTTATCTTATAAGGATACCATGGGTACAACGTAGTGAAGGGCAAGTTAAACTTATCTTGTAAGGATATCATGGGTACAACGTAGTAAAAGGCAAGTTAAACTTATCTTGTAAGGATACCATGGGTACAACGTAGTCAAGAGCAAGTTAAACTTATCTTGTAAGGATACCACGGGTACAACGTAGAAAAGGGCAAGTTACACTTATCTTGTAAGGATACCACGGGTACAACGTAGAAAAGGGCAAGTTACACTTATCTTGTAAGGATATCATGGGTACAACGTAGTAAAGGGCAAGTTGAACTTATCTTGTAAGGATATCATGGATACAACGTAGTGAAGGGCAAGATAAACTTATCTTGTAAGGATACCATGGGTACAACGTAGTAAAGAGCAAGTTAAACTTATCTTGTAAGGATACCATGGGTACAACGTAGTAAAGGGCAAGTTACACTTATCTTGTAAGGATATCATGGGTACAACGTAGTGAAGGGCAAGTTAAACTTATCTTGTAAGGATACCATGGGTACAACGTAGTGAAGGGCAAGTTAAACTTATCTTGTAATGATACCATGGGTACAACGTAGTAAAGGGCAAGTTAAACTTATCTTGTAATGATATCATGGGTACAACGTAGTGAAGGGCATGTTAAACTTATCTTGTAAGGATACCACGGGTACAACGTAGAAAAGGGCAAGTTACACTTATCTTGTAAGGATACCATGGATACAACGTAGTAAACGGCAAGATAAACTTATCTTGTAAGGATACCATGGGTACAACGTAGTAAAGGGCAAGTTAAACTTATCTTGTAAGGATACCATGGGTACAACGTAGTAAAGAGCAAGTTAAACTTATCTTGTAAGGATACCACGGGTACAACGTAGAAAAGGGCAAGTTACACTTATCTTGTAAGGATATCATGGGTACAACGTAGTAAACGGCAAGATAAACTTATCTTGTAAGGATACCATGGGTACAACGTAGTAAAGGGCAAGTTAAACTTATCTTGTAAGGATACCATGGGTACAACGTAGTAAAGAGCAAGTTAAACTTATCTTGTAAGGATACCACGGGTACAACGTAGTGAAGGGCATGTTAAACTTATCTTGTAAGGATACCATGGGTACAACGTAGTAAAGAGCAAGTTAAACTTATCTTGTAAGGATACCATGGGTACAACGTAGTAAAGAGCAAGTTAAACTTATCTTGTAAGGATATCATGGATACAACGTAGTGAAGGGCAAGTTAAACTTATCTTGTAATGATACCATGGATACAACGTAGTGAAGGGCAAGTTAAACTTATCTTGTAGTGATACCATGGGTACAACGTAGTGAAGGGCAAGATAAACTTATCTTGTAAGGATACCATGGGCACAACGTAGTGAAGGGCAAGTTAAACTTATCTTGTAATGATATCATGGGTACAACGTAGTGAAGGGCATGTTAAACTTATCTTGTAGTGATACCATGGGTACAACGTAGTGAAGGGCAAGATAAACTTATCTTGTAAGGATACCATGGGTACAACGTAGTGAAGGGCAAGTTAAACTTATCTTGTAGTGATACCATGGGTACAACGTAGTGAAGGGCAAGATAAACTTATCTTGTAAGGATACCATGGGTACAATGTAGTGAAGGGCAAGTTACACTTATCTTGTAGTGATACCATGGGTACAACGTAGTGAAGGGTAAGTTAAACTTATCTTGTAAGGATACCATGGGTACAACGTAGTGAAGGGCATGTTAAACTTATCTTGTAAGGATACCATGGGTACAACGTAGTGAAGGGCATGTTAAACTTATCTTGTAAGGATACCATGGGTACAACGTAGTAAAGGGCAAGTTAAACTTATCTTGTAGTGATACCATGGGTACAACGTAGTGAAGGGCAAGATAAACTTATCTTGTAGTGATACCATGGGTACAACGTAGTGAAGGGCAAGTTAAACTTATCTTGTAAGGATACCATGGGTACAACGTAGTGAAGGGCATGTTAAACTTATCTTGTAAGGATACCATGGGTACAACGTAGTAAAGGGCAAGTTAAACTTATCTTGTAGTGATACCATGGGTACAACGTAGTGAAGGGCAAGATAAACTTATCTTGTAGTGATACCATGGGTACAACGTAGTGAAGGGCAAGTTAAACTTATCTTGTAAGGATACCATGGGTACAACGTAGTGAAGGGCATGTTAAACTTATCTTGTAAGGATACCATGGGTACAACGTAGTAAAGGGCAAGTTAAACTTATCTTGTAAGGATACCATGGGTACAACGAAGTGAAGGGCAAGTTCCACTTATCTTGTAAGGATACCATGGGTACAACGTAGTAAAGGGCAAGTTAAACTTATCTTGTAAGGATACCATGGGCACAACGTAGTGAAGGGCAAGTTAAACTTATCTTGTAATGATACCATGGGTACAACGTAGTGAAGGGCAAGTTGAACTTATCTTGTAAGGATATCATGGGTACAACGTAGTGAAGGGCAAGTTAAACTTATCTTGTAAGGATATCATGGGCACAACGTAGTAAACGGCAAGTAACACTTATCTTGTAAGGATACCACGGGTACAACGTAGTGAAGGGCAAGTTACACTTATCTTGTAAGGATACCATGGGTACAACGTAGTGAAGGGCAAGTTAAACTTATCTTGTAAGGATACCATTGGTACAACGTAGTGAAGGGCAAGTTAAACTTATCTTGTAAGGATACCATGGGTACAACGTAGTGAAGGGCAAGTAACACTTATCTTGTAAGGATACCACGGGTACAACGTAGTGAAGGGCAAGTTACACTTATCTTGTAAGGATACCATGGGTACAACGTAGTGAAGGGCAAGTTAAACTTATCTTGTAAGGATACCATGGGTACAACGTAGTGAAGGGCAAGTTAAACTTATCTTGTAAGGATACCATGGGTACAACGTAGTGAAGGGCAAGTTAAACTTATCTTGTAAGGATATCATGGGTACAACGTAGTAAAAGGCAAGTTAAACTTATCTTGTAAGGATACCATGGGTACAACGTAGTAAAGAGCAAGTTAAACTTATCTTGTAAGGATACCACGGGTACAACGTAGAAAAGGGCAAGTTACACTTATCTTGTAAGGATACCACGGGTACAACGTAGAAAGGGCAAGTTACACTTGCCTTGTAAGGATATAATGGGTACAACGTAGTAAAGGGCAAGTTGAACTTATCTTGTAAGGATATCATGGATACAACGTAGTAAAGGGCAAGTTAAACTTATCTTGTAAGGATATCATGGGTACAACGTAGTAAAGGGCAAGTTAAACTTATCTTGTAAGGATATCATGGGTACAACGTAGTAAAGGGCAAGTTAAACTTATCTTGTAAGGATACCATGGGTACAACGTAGTAAAGAGCAAGTTAAACTTATCTTGTAAGGATACCACGGGTACAACGTAGAAAAGGGCAAGTTACACTTATCTTGTAAGGATACCACGGGTACAACGTAGAAAAGGGCAAGTTACACTTATCTTGTAAGGATATCATGGGTACAACGTAGTAAAGGGCAAGTTACACTTATCTTGTAAGGATATCATGGGTACAACGTAGTAAAGGGCAAGTTGAACTTATCTTGTAAGGATATCATGGATACAACGTAGTAAAGGGCAAGTTAAACTTATCTTGTAAGGATATCATGGGTACAACGTAGTAAAGGGCAAGTTAAACTTATCTTGTAAGGATATCATGGGTACAACGTAGTAAAGGGCAAGTTAAACTTATCTTGTAAGGATACCATGGGTACAACGTAGTAAAGAGCAAATTAAACTTATCTTGTAAGGATATCATGGGTACAACGTAGTAAAGGGCAAGTTACACTTATCTTGTAAGGATATCATGGGTACAACGTAGTAAAGGGCAAGTTGAACTGATCTTGTAAGGATATCATGGATACAACGTAGTAAAGGGCAAGTTAAACTTATCTTGTAAGGATATCATGGGTACAACGTAGTGAAGGGCAAGATAAACTTATCTTGTAAGGATACCATGGGTACAACGTAGTGAAGGGCATGTTAAACTTATCTTGTAGTGATACCATGGGTACAACGTAGTGAAGGGCAAGATAAACTTATCTTGTAAGGATACCATGGGTACAACGTAGTAAAGAGCAAGTTAAACTTATCTTGAAAGGATACCACGGGTACAACGTAGAAAAGGGCAAGTTACACTTATCTTGTAAGGATACCATGGATACAACGTAGTAAAGGGCAAGTTAAACTTATCTTGTAAGGATACCATGGGTACAACGTAGTGAAGGGCATGTTAAACTTATCTTGTAGTGATACCATGGGTACAACGTAGTGAAGGGCAAGATAAACTTATCTTGTAAGGATACCATGGGCACAACGTAGTGAAGGGCAAGTTAAACTTATCTTGTAGTGATACCATGGGTACAACGTAGTGAAGGGCATGTTAAACTTATCTTGTAAGGATACCATGGGTACAACGTAGTAAAGGGCAAGTTAAACTTATCTTGTAAGGATACCATGGGTACAACGTAGTGAAGGGCAAGTTAAACTTATCTTGTAGTGATACCATGGGTACAACGTAGTGAAGGGCAAGATAAACTTATCTTGTAAGGATACCATGGGCACAACGTAGTGAAGGGCAAGATAAACTTATCTTGTAAGGATACCATGGGCACAACGTAGTGAAGGGCAAGTTAAACTTATCTTGTAATGATATCATGGGTACAACGTAGTGAAGGGCAAGTTAAACTTATCTTGTAAGGATACCACGGGTACAACGTAGTAAAGGGCAAGTTAAACTTATCTTGTAATGATATCATGGGTACAACGTAGTGAAGGGCAAGTTAAACTTATCTTGTAAGGATACCATGGGTACAACGTAGTAAAGGGCAAGTTAAACTTATCTTGTAATGATATCATGGGTACAACGTAGTGAAGGGCATGTTAAACTTATCTTGTAGTGATACCATGGGTACAACGTAGTGAAGGGCAAGATAAACTTATCTTGTAAGGATACCATGGGCACAACGTAGTGAAGGGCAAGTTAAACTTATCTTGTAGTGATACCATGGGTACAACGTAGTGAAGGGCAAGATAAACTTATCTTGTAAGGATACCATGGGTACAACGTAGTGAAGGGCAAGTTACACTTATCTTGTAGTGATACCATGGGTACAACGTAGTGAAGGGCAAGTTAAACTTATCTTGTAGTGATACCATGGGTACAACGTAGTGAAGGGCATGTTAAACTTATCTTGTAAGAATACCATGGGTACAACGTAGTAAAGGGCAAGTTAAACTTATCTTGTAAGGATACCATGGGTACAACGTAGTGAAGGGCAAGTTAAACTTATCTTGTAGTGATACCATGGGTACAACGTAGTGAAGGGCAAGATAAACTTATCTTGTAGTGATACCATGGGTACAACGTAGTGAAGGGCAAGTTAAACTTATCTTGTAAGGATACCATGGGTACAACGTAGTGAAGGGCATGTTAAACTTATCTTGTAAGGAAACCATGGGTACAACGTAGTAAAGGGCAAGTTAAACTTATCTTGTAAGGATACCATGGGTACAACGAAGTGAAGGGCAAGTTCCACTTATCTTGTAAGGATACCATGGGTACAACGTAGTAAAGGGCAAGTTAAACTTATCTTGTAAGGATACCATGGGTACAACGTAGTAAAGGGCAAGTTAAACTTATCTTGTAAGGATACCATGGGTACAACGAAGTGAAGGGCAAGTTACACTTATCTTGTAAGGATACCATGGGTACAACGTAGTGAAGGGCAAGTTAAACTTATCTTGTAAGGATACCATGGGTACAACGTAGTGAAGGGCATGTTAAACGTATCTTGTAAGGATACCATGGGTACAACGTAGTAAAGGGCAAGTTAAACGTATCTTGTAAGGATACCATGGGTACAACGTAGTAAAGGGCAAGTTAAACTTATCTTGTAAGGATATCATGGGTACAACGTAGTAAAGGACAAGTTGAACTTATCTTGTAATGATATCATGGGTAAAACGTAGTGAAGGGCATGTTAAACTTATCTTGTAAGGATATCATGGGTACAACGTAGTAAAGGGCAAGTTGAACTTATCTTGTAAGGATACCATGGGTACAACGTAGTGAAGGGCAAGTTAAACTTATCTTGTAAGGATACCACGGGTACAACGTAGTAAAGAGCAAGTTAAACTTATCTTGTAATGATACCATGGGTACAACGTAGTAAAGGGCAAGTTAAACTTATCTTGTAATGATATCATGGGTACAACGTAGTGAAGGGCATGTTAAACTTATCTTGTAAGGATACCACGGGTACAACGTAGAAAAGGGCAAGTTACACTTATCTTGTAAGGATACCATGGATACAACGTAGTAAACGGCAAGATAAACTTATCTTGTAAGGATACCATGGGTACAACGTAGTAAAGGGCAAGTTAAACTTATCTTGTAAGGATACCATGGGTACAACGTAGTAAAGAGCAAGTTAAACTTATCTTGTAAGGATACCACGGGTACAACGTAGAAAAGGGCAAGTTACACTTATCTTGTAAGGATATCATGGGTACAACGTAGTAAACGGCAAGATAAACTTATCTTGTAAGGATACCATGGGTACAACGTAGTAAAGGGCAAGTTAAACTTATCTTGTAAGGATACCATGGTACAACGTAGTAAAGAGCAAGTTAAACTTATCTTGTAAGGATACCACGGGTACAACGTAGTGAAGGGCATGTTAAACTTATCTTGTAAGGATACCATGGGTACAACGTAGTAAAGAGCAAGTTAAACTTATCTTGTAAGGATACCATGGGTACAACGTAGTAAAGAGCAAGTTAAACTTATCTTGTAAGGATATCATGGATACAACGTAGTGAAGGGCAAGTTAAACTTATCTTGTAATGATACCATGGATACAACGTAGTGAAGGGCAAGTTAAACTTATCTTGTAGTGATACCATGGGTACAACGTAGTGAAGGGCAAGATAAACTTATCTTGTAAGGATACCATGGGCACAACGTAGTGAAGGGCAAGTTAAACTTATCTTGTAATGATATCATGGGTACAACGTAGTGAAGGGCATGTTAAACTTATCTTGTAGTGATACCATGGGTACAACGTAGTGAAGGGCAAGATAAACTTATCTTGTAAGGATACCATGGGTACAACGTAGTGAAGGGCAAGTTAAACTTATCTTGTAGTGATACCATGGGTACAACGTAGTGAAGGGCAAGATAAACTTATCTTGTAAGGATACCATGGGTACAACGTAGTGAAGGGCAAGTTACACTTATCTTGTAGTGATACCATGGGTACAACGTAGTGAAGGGTAAGTTAAACTTATCTTGTAAGGATACCATGGGTACAACGTAGTGAAGGGCATGTTAAACTTATCTTGTAAGGATACCATGGGTACAACGTAGTGAAGGGCATGTTAAACTTATCTTGTAAGGATACCATGGGTACAACGTAGTAAAGGGCAAGTTAAACTTATCTTGTAGTGATACCATGGGTACAACGTAGTGAAGGGCAAGATAAACTTATCTTGTAGTGATACCATGGGTACAACGTAGTGAAGGGCAAGTTAAACTTATCTTGTAAGGATACCATGGGTACAACGTAGTGAAGGGCATGTTAAACTTATCTTGTAAGGATACCATGGGTACAACGTAGTAAAGGGCAAGTTAAACTTATCTTGTAGTGATACCATGGGTACAACGTAGTGAAGGGCAAGATAAACTTATCTTGTAGTGATACCATGGGTACAACGTAGTGAAGGGCAAGTTAAACTTATCTTGTAAGGATACCATGGGTACAACGTAGTGAAGGGCATGTTAAACTTATCTTGTAAGGATACCATGGGTACAACGTAGTAAAGGGCAAGTTAAACTTATCTTGTAAGGATACCATGGGTACAACGAAGTGAAGGGCAAGTTCCACTTATCTTGTAAGGATACCATGGGTACAACGTAGTAAAGGGCAAGTTAAACTTATCTTGTAAGGATACCATGGGCACAACGTAGTGAAGGGCAAGTTAAACTTATCTTGTAATGATACCATGGGTACAACGTAGTGAAGGGCAAGTTGAACTTATCTTGTAAGGATATCATGGGTACAACGTAGTGAAGGGCAAGTTAAACTTATCTTGTAAGGATATCATGGGCACAACGTAGTAAACGGCAAGTAACACTTATCTTGTAAGGATACCACGGGTACAACGTAGTGAAGGGCAAGTTACACTTATCTTGTAAGGATACCATGGGTACAACGTAGTGAAGGGCAAGTTAAACTTATCTTGTAAGGATACCATGGGTACAACGTAGTGAAGGGCAAGTTAAACTTATCTTGTAAGGATACCATGGGTACAACGTAGTGAAGGGCAAGTTACACTTATCTTGTAAGGATACCATGGGTACAACGTAGTGAAGGGCAAGTAACACTTATCTTGTAAGGATACCACGGGTACAACGTAGTGAAGGGCAAGTTACACTTATCTTGTAAGGATACCATGGGTACAACGTAGTGAAGAGCAAGTTAAACTTGTCTTGTAAGGATACCATGGGTACAACGTAGTGAAGGGCAAGTTAAACTTATCTTGTAAGGATACCATGGGTACAACGTAGTGAAGGGCAAGTTAAACTTATCTTGTAAGGATATCATGGGTACAACGTAGTAAAAGGCAAGTTAAACTTATCTTGTAAGGATACCATGGGTACAACGTAGTAAAGAGCAAGTTAAACTTATCTTGTAAGGATACCACGGGTACAACGTAGAAAAGTGCAAGTTACACTTATCTTGTAAGGATACCACGGGTACAACGTAGAAAGGGCAAGTTACACTTGCCTTGTAAGGATATAATGGGTACAACGTAGTAAAGGGCAAGTTGAACTTATCTTGTAAGGATATCATGGATACAACGTAGTAAAGGGCAAGTTAAACTTATCTTGTAAGGATATCATGGGTACAACGTAGTAAAGGGCAAGTTAAACTTATCTTGTAAGGATATCATGGGTACAACGTAGTAAAGGGCAAGTTAAACTTATCTTGTAAGGATACCATGGGTACAACGTAGTAAAGAGCAAGTTAAACTTATCTTGTAAGGATACCACGGGTACAACGTAGAAAAGGGCAAGTTACACTTATCTTGTAAGGATACCACGGGTACAACGTAGAAAAGGGCAAGTTACACTTATCTTGTAAGGATATCATGGGTACAACGTAGTAAAGGGCAAGTTACACTTATCTTGTAAGGATATCATGGGTACAACGTAGTAAAGGGCAAGTTGAACTTATCTTGTAAGGATATCATGGATACAACGTAGTAAAGGGCAAGTTAAACTTATCTTGTAAGGATATCATGGGTACAACGTAGTAAAGGGCAAGTTAAACTTATCTTGTAAGGATATCATGGGTACAACGTAGTAAAGGGCAAGTTAAACTTATCTTGTAAGGATACCATGGGTACAACGTAGTAAAGAGCAAGTTAAACTTATCTTGTAAGGATATCATGGGTACAACGTAGTAAAGGGCAAGTTACACTTATCTTGTAAGGATATCATGGGTACAACGTAGTAAAGGGCAAGTTGAACTTATCTTGTAAGGATATCATGGATACAACGTAGTAAAGGGCAAGTTAAACTTATCTTGTAAGGATATCATGGGTACAACGTAGTAAAGGGCAAGTTAAACTTATCTTGTAGTGATACCACGGGTACAACGTAGAAAAGGGCAAGTTACACTTATCTTGTAAGGATACCATGGATACAACGTAGTAAAGAGCAAGATAAACTTATCTTGTAAGGATACCATGGGCACAACGTAGTAAAGAGCAAGTTAAACTTATCTTGTAAGGATACCACGGGTACAACGTAGTGAAGGGCATGTTAAACTTATCTTCTAAGGATATCATGGGTACAACGTAGTAAAGGGCAAGATAAACTTATCTTGTAAGGATACCATGGGTACAACGTAGTGAAGGGCATGTTAAACTTATCTTGTAGTGATACCATGGGTACAACGTAGTGAAGGGCAAGATAAACTTATCTTGTAAGGATACCATGGGTACAACGTAGTAAAGAGCAAGTTAAACTTATCTTGAAAGGATACCACGGGTACAACGTAGAAAAGGGCAAGTTACACTTATCTTGTAAGGATACCATGGATACAACGTAGTAAAGGGCAAGTTAAACTTATCTTGTAAGGATACCATGGGTACAACGTAGTGAAGGGCATGTTAAACTTATCTTGTAGTGATACCATGGGTACAACGTAGTCAAGGGCAAGATAAACTTATCTTGTAAGGATACCATGGGCACAACGTAGTGAAGGGCAAGTTAAACTTATCTTGTAAGGATACCATGGGTACAACGTAGTGAAGG
Organism: Mytilus californianus; assembly: GCF_021869535.1. Lineage (NCBI taxonomy): Eukaryota > Metazoa > Mollusca > Bivalvia > Mytilida > Mytilidae > Mytilus > Mytilus californianus. The sequence continues at coordinate 7,691,578 of NW_026262690.1, forward strand.
GCATGTTAAATTTATCTTGTAAGGATACCATGGGTACAACGTAGTAAAGGGCAAGTTAAACTTATCTTGTAAGGATACCATGGGTACAACGTAGTGAAGGGCAAGTTAAACTTATCTTGTAGTGATACCATGGGTACAACGTAGTGAAGGGCAAGATAAACTTATCTTGTAAGGATACCATGGGCACAACGTAGTGAAGGGCAAGATAAACTTATCTTGTAAGGATACCATGGGCACAACGTAGTGAAGGGCAAGTTAAACTTATCTTGTAATGATATCATGGGTACAACGTAGTGAAGGGCAAGTTAAACTTATCTTGTAAGGATACCACGGGTACAACGTAGTAAAGGGCAAGTTAAACTTATCTTGTAATGATATCATGGGTACAACGTAGTGAAGGGCAAGTTAAACTTATCTTGTAAGGATACCATGGGTACAACGTAGTAAATGGCAAGTTAAACTTATCTTGTAATGATATCATGGGTACAACGTAGTGAAGGGCATGTTAAACTTATCTTGTAGTGATACCATGGGTACAACGTAGTGAAGGGCAAGATAAACTTATCTTGTAAGGATACCATGGGCACAACGTAGTGAAGGGCAAGTTAAACTTATCTTGTAGTGATACCATGGGTACAACGTAGTGAAGGGCAAGATAAACTTATCTTGTAAGGATACCATGGGTACAACGTAGTGAAGGGCAAGTTACACTTATCTTGTAGTGATACCATGGGTACAACGTAGTGAAGGGCAAGTTAAACTTATCTTGTAGTGATACCATGGGTACAACGTAGTGAAGGGCATGTTAAACTTATCTTGTAAGGATACCATGGGTACAACGTAGTAAAGGGCAAGTTAAACTTATCTTGTAAGGATACCATGGGTACAACGTAGTGAAGGGCAAGTTAAACTTATCTTGTAGTGATACCATGGGTACAACGTAGTGAAGGGCAAGATAAACTTATCTTGTAGTGATACCATGGGTACAACGTAGTGAAGGGCAAGTTAAACTTATCTTGTAAGGATATCATGGGCACAACGTAGTAAACGGCAAGTAACACTTATCTTGTAAGGATACCACGGGTACAACGTAGTGAAGGGCAAGTTACACTTATCTTGTAAGGATACCATGGGTACAACGTAGTGAAGGGCAAGTTAAACTTATCTTGTAAGGATACCATGGGTACAACGTAGTGAAGGGCAAGTTAAACTTATCTTGTAAGGATACCATGGGTACAACGTAGTGAAGGGCAAGTTACACTTATCTTGTAAGGATACCATGGGTACAACGTAGTGAAGGGCAAGTAACACTTATCTTGTAAGGATACCACGGGTACAACGTAGTGAAGGGCAAGTTACACTTATCTTGTAAGGATACCATGGGTACAACGTAGTGAAGGGCAAGTTAAACTTATCTTGTAAGGATACCATGGGTACAACGTAGTGAAGGGCAAGTTAAACTTATCTTGTAAGGATACCATGGGTACAACGTAGTGAAGGGCAAGTTAAACTTATCTTGTAAGGATATCATGGGTACAACGTAGTAAAAGGCAAGTTAAACTTATCTTGTAAGGATACCATGGGTACAACGTAGTAAAGAGCAAGTTAAACTTATCTTGTAAGGATACCACGGGTACAACGTAGAAAAGGGCAAGTTACACTTATCTTGTAAGGATACCACGGGTACAACGTAGAAAGGGCAAGTTACACTTGCCTTGTAAGGATATAATGGGTACAACGTAGTAAAGGGCAAGTTGAACTTATCTTGTAAGGATATCATGGATACAACGTAGTAAAGGGCAAGTTAAACTTATCTTGTAAGGATATCATGGGTACAACGTAGTAAAGGGCAAGTTAAACTTATCTTGTAAGGATATCATGGGTACAACGTAGTAAAGGGCAAGTTACACTTATCTTGTAAGGATATCATGGGTACAACGTAGTAAAGGGCAAGTTGAACTTATCTTGTAAGGATATCATGGATACAACGTAGTAAAGGGCAAGTTAAACTTATCTTGTAAGGATATCATGGGTACAACGTAGTAAAGGGCAAGTTAAACTTATCTTGTAGTGATACCACGGGTACAACGTAGAAAAGGGCAAGTTACACTTATCTTGTAAGGATACCATGGATACAACGTAGTAAAGAGCAAGATAAACTTATCTTGTAAGGATACCATGGGCACAACGTAGTAAAGAGCAAGTTAAACTTATCTTGTAAGGATACCACGGGTACAACGTAGTGAAGGGCATGTTAAACTTATCTTCTAAGGATATCATGGGTACAACGTAGTGAAGGGCAAGATAAACTTATCTTGTAAGGATACCATGGGTACAACGTAGTGAAGGGCATGTTAAACTTATCTTGTAGTGATACCATGGGTACAACGTAGTGAAGGGCAAGATAAACTTATCTTGTAAGGATACCATGGGTACAACGTAGTAAAGAGCAAGTTAAACTTATCTTGAAAGGATACCACGGGTACAACGTAGAAAAGGGCAAGTTACACTTATCTTGTAAGGATACCATGGATACAACGTAGTAAAGGGCAAGTTAAACTTATCTTGTAAGGATACCATGGGTACAACGTAGTGAAGGGCATGTTAAACTTATCTTGTAGTGATACCATGGGTACAACGTAGTGAAGGGCAAGATAAACTTATCTTGTAAGGATACCATGGGCACAACGTAGTGAAGGGCAAGTTAAACTTATCTTGTAGTGATACCATGGGTACAACGTAGTGAAGGGCATGTTAAACTTATCTTGTAAGGATACCATGGGTACAACGTAGTAAAGGGCAAGTTAAACTTATCTTGTAAGGATACCATGGGTACAACGTAGTGAAGGGCAAGTTAAACTTATCTTGTAGTGATACCATGGGTACAACGTAGTGAAGGGCAAGATAAACTTATCTTGTAAGGATACCATGGGCACAACGTAGTGAAGGGCAAGATAAACTTATCTTGTAAGGATACCATGGGCACAACGTAGTGAAGGGCAAGTTAAACTTATCTTGTAATGATATCATGGGTACAACGTAGTGAAGGGCAAGTTAAACTTATCTTGTAAGGATACCACGGGTACAACGTAGTAAAGGGCAAGTTAAACTTATCTTGTAATGATATCATGGGTACAACGTAGTGAAGGGCAAGTTAAACTTATCTTGTAAGGATACCATGGGTACAACGTAGTAAAGGGCAAGTTAAACTTATCTTGTAATGATATCATGGGTACAACGTAGTGAAGGGCATGTTAAACTTATCTTGTAGTGATACCATGGATACAAAGTAGTGAAGGGCAAGATAAACTTATCTTGTAAGGATACCATGGGCACAACGTAGTGAAGGGCAAGTTAAACTTATCTTGTAGTGATACCATGGGTACAACGTAGTGAAGGGTAAGATAAACTTATCTTGTAAGGATACCATGGGTACAACGTAGTGAAGGGCAAGTTACACTTATCTTGTAGTGATACCATGGGTACAACGTAGTGAAGGGCAAGTTAAACTTATCTTGTAGTGATACCATGGGTACAACGTAGTGAAGGGCATGTTAAACTTATCTTGTAAGGATACCATGGGTACAACGTAGTAAAGGGCAAGTTAAACTTATCTTGTAAGGATACCATGGGTACAACGTAGTGAAGGGCAAGTTAAACTTATCTTGTAGTGATACCATGGGTACAACGTAGTGAAGGGCAAGATAAACTTATCTTGTAGTGATACCATGGGTACAACGTAGTGAAGGGCAAGTTAAACTTATCTTGTAAGGATACCATGGGTACAACGTAGTGAAGGGCATGTTAAACTTATCTTGTAAGGAAACCATGGGTACAACGTAGTAAAGGGCAAGTTAAACTTATCTTGTAAGGATACCATGGGTACAACGAAGTGAAGGGCAAGTTCCACTTATCTTGTAAGGATACCATGGGTACAACGTAGTAAAGGGCAAGTTAAACTTATCTTGTAAGGATACCATGGGTACAACGTAGTAAAGGGCAAGTTAAACTTATCTTGTAAGGATACCATGGGTACAACGAAGTGAAGGGCAAGTTACACTTATCTTGTAAGGATACCATGGGTACAACGTAGTGAAGGGCAAGTTAAACTTATCTTGTAAGGATACCATGGGTACAACGTAGTGAAGGGCATGTTAAACGTATCTTGTAAGGATACCATGGGTACAACGTAGTAAAGGGCAAGTTAAACGTATCTTGTAAGGATACCATGGGTACAACGTAGTAAAGGGCAAGTTAAACTTATCTTGTAAGGATATCATGGGTACAACGTAGTAAAGGGCAAGTTACACTTATCTTGTAAGGATATCATGGGTACAACGTAGTAAAGGGCAAGTTGAACTTATCTTGTAAGGATATCATGGATACAACGTAGTAAAGGGCAAGTTAAACTTATCTTGTAAGGATATCATGGGTACAACGTAGTAAAGGGCAAGTTAAACTTATCTTGTAGTGATACCACGGGTACAACGTAGAAAAGGGCAAGTTACACTTATCTTGTAAGGATACCATGGATACAACGTAGTAAAGAGCAAGATAAACTTATCTTGTAAGGATACCATGGGCACAACGTAGTAAAGAGCAAGTTAAACTTATCTTGTAAGGATACCACGGGTACAACGTAGTGAAGGGCATGTTAAACTTATCTTCTAAGGATATCATGGGTACAACGTAGTGAAGGGCAAGATAAACTTATCTTGTAAGGATACCATGGGTACAACGTAGTGAAGGGCATGTTAAACTTATCTTGTAGTGATACCATGGGTACAACGTAGTGAAGGGCAAGATAAACTTATCTTGTAAGGATACCATGGGTACAACGTAGTAAAGAGCAAGTTAAACTTATCTTGAAAGGATACCACGGGTACAACGTAGAAAAGGGCAAGTTACACTTATCTTGTAAGGATACCATGGATACAACGTAGTAAAGGGCAAGTTAAACTTATCTTGTAAGGATACCATGGGTACAACGTAGTGAAGGGCATGTTAAACTTATCTTGTAGTGATACCATGGGTACAACGTAGTGAAGGGCAAGATAAACTTATCTTGTAAGGATACCATGGGCACAACGTAGTGAAGGGCAAGTTAAACTTATCTTGTAGTGATACCATGGGTACAACGTAGTGAAGGGCATGTTAAACTTATCTTGTAAGGATACCATGGGTACAACGTAGTAAAGGGCAAGTTAAACTTATCTTGTAAGGATACCATGGGTACAACGTAGTGAAGGGCAAGTTAAACTTATCTTGTAGTGATACCATGGGTACAACGTAGTGAAGGGCAAGATAAACTTATCTTGTAAGGATACCATGGGCACAACGTAGTGAAGGGCAAGATAAACTTATCTTGTAAGGATACCATGGGCACAACGTAGTGAAGGGCAAGTTAAACTTATCTTGTAATGATATCATGGGTACAACGTAGTGAAGGGCAAGTTAAACTTATCTTGTAAGGATACCACGGGTACAACGTAGTAAAGGGCAAGTTAAACTTATCTTGTAATGATATCATGGGTACAACGTAGTGAAGGGCAAGTTAAACTTATCTTGTAAGGATACCATGGGTACAACGTAGTAAAGGGCAAGTTAAACTTATCTTGTAATGATATCATGGGTACAACGTAGTGAAGGGCATGTTAAACTTATCTTGTAGTGATACCATGGATACAAAGTAGTGAAGGGCAAGATAAACTTATCTTGTAAGGATACCATGGGCACAACGTAGTGAAGGGCAAGTTAAACTTATCTTGTAGTGATACCATGGGTACAACGTAGTGAAGGGTAAGATAAACTTATCTTGTAAGGATACCATGGGTACAACGTAGTGAAGGGCAAGTTACACTTATCTTGTAGTGATACCATGGGTACAACGTAGTGAAGGGCAAGTTAAACTTATCTTGTAGTGATACCATGGGTACAACGTAGTGAAGGGCATGTTAAACTTATCTTGTAAGGATACCATGGGTACAACGTAGTAAAGGGCAAGTTAAACTTATCTTGTAAGGATACCATGGGTACAACGTAGTGAAGGGCAAGTTAAACTTATCTTGTAGTGATACCATGGGTACAACGTAGTGAAGGGCAAGATAAACTTATCTTGTAGTGATACCATGGGTACAACGTAGTGAAGGGCAAGTTAAACTTATCTTGTAAGGATACCATGGGTACAACGTAGTGAAGGGCATGTTAAACTTATCTTGTAAGGAAACCATGGGTACAACGTAGTAAAGGGCAAGTTAAACTTATCTTGTAAGGATACCATGGGTACAACGAAGTGAAGGGCAAGTTCCACTTATCTTGTAATGATACCATGGGTACAACGTAGTAAAGGGCAAGTTAAACTTATCTTGTAAGGATACCATGGGTACAACGTAGTAAAGGGCAAGTTAAACTTATCTTGTAAGGATACCATGGGTACAACGAAGTGAAGGGCAAGTTACACTTATCTTGTAAGGATACCATGGGTACAACGTAGTGAAGGGCAAGTTAAACTTATCTTGTAAGGATACCATGGGTACAACGTAGTGAAGGGCATGTTAAACGTATCTTGTAAGGATACCATGGGTACAACGTAGTAAAGGGCAAGTTAAACGTATCTTGTAAGGATACCATGGGTACAACGTAGTAAAGGGCAAGTTAAACTTATCTTGTAAGGATATCATGGGTACAACGTAGTAAAGGGCAAGTTGAACTTATCTTGTAATGATATCATGGGTAAAACGTAGTGAAGGGCATGTTAAACTTATCTTGTAAGGATATCATGGGTACAACGTAGTAAAGGGCAAGTTGAACTTATCTTGTAAGGATACCATGGGTACAACGTAGTGAAGGGCAAGTTAAACTTATCTTGTAAGGATACCACGGGTACAACGTAGTAAAGAGCAAGTTAAACTTATCTTGTAAGGATACCATGGGTACAACGTGGTAAAGGGCAAGTTAAACTTATCTTGTAATGATATCATGGGTACAACGTAGTGAAGGGCAAGTTAAACTTATCTTGTAGTGATACCATGGGTACAACGTCGTTAAGGGCAAGTTAAACTTATCTTTTAAGGATATCATGGGTACAACGTAGTAAAGGGCAAGTTAAACTTATCTTGTAAGGATATCATGGGTACAACGTAGTGAAGGGCAAGTTAAACTTATCTTGTAAGGATACCACGGGTACAACGTAGTAAAGGGCAAGTTAAACTTATCTTGTAAGGATACCATGGGTACAACGTAGTGAAGGGCAAGTTACACTTATCTTGTAAGGATACCATGGGTACAACGTAGTAAAGGGCAAGTTACACTTATCTTGTAAGGATACCATGGGTACAACGTAGTAAAGGGCAAGTTAAAACTTATCTTATAAGGATACCACGGGTACAACGTAGAAAAGGGCAAGTTACACTTATCTTGTAAGGATACCATGGGTACAACGTAGTAAAGGGCAAGTTAAACTTATCTTGTAGTGATACCATGGGTACAACGTCGTTAAGGGCAAGTTAAACTTATCTTGTAAGGATACCATGGGTACAACGTCGTTAAGGGCATGTTACACTTATCTTGTAAGGATACCATGCGTACAACGTAGTTAAGGGCAAGTTACACTTATCTTGTAAGGATACCACGGGTACAACGTAGTAAAGGGCAAGTTGAACTTATCTTGTAAGGATATCATGGGTACAACGAAGTGAAGGGCAAGTTCCACTTATCTTGTAAGGATACCATGGGTACAACGTAGTAAAGGGCAAGTTACACTTATCTTGTAAGGATATCATGGGTACAACGTAGAAAAGGGCAAGTTAAACTTATCTTGTAGTGATACCATGGGTACAACGTCGTTAAGGGCAAGTTAAACTTATCTTGTAAGGATATCATGGGTACAACGTAGTAAAGGGCAAGTTGAACTTATCTTGTAATGATATCACGGGTACAACGTAGTAAAGGGCAAGTTACACTTATCTTGTAAGGATACCATGGATACAACGTAGTGAAGGGCAAGTTAAACTTATCTTGTAGTGATACCATGGGTAAAACGTAGTGAAGGGCATGTTAAACTTATCTTGTAAGGATATCATGGGTACAACGTAGTAAAGGGCAAGTTGAACTTATCTTGTAAGGATACCATCGGTACAACGTAGTGAAGGGCAAGTTAAACTTATCTTGTAAGGATACCACGGGTACAACGTAGTAAAGAGCAAGTTAAACTTATCTTGTAAGGATACCATGGGTACAACGTGGTATAGGGCAAGTTAAACTTATCTTGTAATGATATCATGGGTACAACGTAGTGAAGGGCAAGTTAAACTTATCTTGTAGTGATACCATGGGTACAACGTCGTTAAGGGCAAGTTAAACTTATCTTTTAAGGATACCATGGGTACAACGTAGTAAAGGGCAAGTTAAACTTATCTTGTAATGATATCATGGGTACAACGTAGTGAAGGGCATGTTAAACTTATCTTGTAGTGATACCATGGGTACAACGTAGTTAAGGGCAAGATAAACTTATCTTGTAAGGATACCATGGGCACAACGTAGTGAAGGGCAAGTTAAACTTATCTTGTAGTGATACCATGGGTACAACGTAGTGAAGGGCAAGATAAACTTATCTTGTAAGGATACCATGGGTACAACGTAGTGAAGGGCAAGTTACACTTATCTTGTAGTGATACCATGGGTACAACGTAGTGAAGGGCAAGTTAAACTTATCTTGTAGTGATACCATGGGTACAACGTAGTGAAGGGCATGTTAAACTTATCTTGTAAGGATACCATGGGTACAACGTAGTAAAGGGCAAGTTAAACTTATCTTGTAAGGATACCATGGGTACAACGTAGTGAAGGGCAAGTTAAACTTATCTTGTAGTGATACCATGGGTACAACGTAGTGAAGGGCATGTTAAACTTATCTTGTAAGGATACCATGGGTACAACGTAGTAAAGGGCAAGTTAAACTTATCTTGTAAGGATACCATGGGTACAACGTAGTGAAGGGCAAGTTAAACTTATCTTGTAGTGATACCATGGGTACAACGTAGTGAAGGGCAAGATAAACTTATCTTGTAGTGATACCATGGGTACAACGTAGTGAAGGGCAAGTTAAACTTATCTTGTAAGGATACCATGGGTACAACGTAGTGAAGGGCATGTTAAACTTATCTTGTAAGGATACCATGGGTACAACGTAGTAAAGGGCAAGTTAAACTTATCTTGTAAGGATACCATGGGTACAACGAAGTGAAGGGCAAGTTCCACTTATCTTGTAAGGATACCATGGGTACAACGTCGTAAAGGGCAAGTTAAACTTATCTTGTAAGGATACCATGGGTACAACGTAGTAAAGGGCAAGTTAAACTTATCTTGTAAGGATACCATGGGTACAACGAAGTGAAGGGCAAGTTACACTTATCTTGTAAGGATACCATGGGTACAACGTAGTGAAGGGCAAGTTAAACTTATCTTGTAAGGATACCATGGGTACAACGTAGTGAAGGGCATGTTAAACGTATCTTGTAAGGATACCATGGGTACAACGTAGTAAAGGGCAAGTTAAACGTATCTTGTAAGGATACCATGGGTACAACGTAGTAAAGGGCAAGTTAAACTTATCTTGTAAGGATATCATGGGTACAACGTAGTAAAGGGCAAGTTGAACTTATCTTGTAATGATATCATGGGTAAAACGTAGTGAAGGGCATGTTAAACTTATCTTGTAAGGATATCATGGGTACAACGTAGTAAAGGGCAAGTTGAACTTATCTTGTAAGGATACCATGGGTACAACGTAGTGAAGGGCAAGTTAAACTTATCTTGTAAGGATACCACGGGTACAACGTAGTAAAGAGCAAGTTAAACTTATCTTGTAAGGATACCACGGGTACAACGTAGTAAAGGGCAAGTTAAACTTATCTTGTAGTGATACCATGGGTACAACGTAGTAAAGGGAAAGTTAAACTTATCTTTTAAGGATACCATGGGTACAACGTAGTAAAGGGCAAGTTAAACTTATCTTGTAATGATATCATGGGTACAACGTAGTGAAGGGCATGTTAAACTTATCTTGTAGTGATACCATGGGTACAACGTAGTTAAGGGCAAGATAAATTTATCTTGTAAGGATACCATGGGCACAACGTAGTGAAGGGCAAGTTAAACTTATCTTGTAGTGATACCATGGGTACAACGTAGTGAAGGGCAAGATAAACTTATCTTGTAAGGATACCATGGGTACAACGTAGTGAAGGGCAAGTTACACTTATCTTGTAGTGATACCATGGGTACAACGTAGTGAAGGGCAAGTTAAACTTATCTTGTAGTGATACCATGGGTACAACGTAGTGAAGGGCATGTTAAACTTATCTTGTAAGGATACCATGGGTACAACGTAGTAAAGGGCAAGTTAAACTTATCTTGTAAGGATACCATGGGTACAACGTAGTGAAGGGCAAGTTAAACTTATCTTGTAGTGATACCATGGGTACAACGTAGTGAAGGGCATGTTAAACTTATCTTGTAAGGATACCATGGGTACAACGTAGTAAAGGGCAAGTTAAACTTATCTTGTAAGGATACCATGGGTACAACGTAGTGAAGGGCAAGTTAAACTTATCTTGTAGTGATACCATGGGTACAACGTAGTGAAGGGCAAGATAAACTTATCTTGTAGTGATACCATGGGTACAACGTAGTGAAGGGCAAGTTAAACTTATCTTGTAAGGATACCATGGGTACAACGTAGTGAAGGGCATGTTAAACTTATCTTGTAAGGATACCATGGGTACAACGTAGTAAAGGGCAAGTTAAACTTATCTTGTAAGGATACCATGGGTACAACGAAGTGAAGGGCAAGTTCCACTTATCTTGTAAGGATACCATGGGTACAACGTAGTAAAGGGCAAGTTAAACTTATCTTGTAAGGATACCATGGGTACAACGTAGTAAAGGGCAAGTTAAACTTATCTTGTAAGGATACCATGGGTACAACGAAGTGAAGGGCAAGTTACACTTATCTTGTAAGGATACCATGGGTACAACGTAGTGAAGGGCAAGTTAAACTTATCTTGTAAGGATACCATGGGTACAACGTAGTGAAGGGCATGTTAAACGTATCTTGTAAGGATACCATGGGTACAACGTAGTAAAGGGCAAGTTAAACGTATCTTGTAAGGATACCATGGGTACAACGTAGTAAAGGGCAAGTTAAACTTATCTTGTAAGGATATCATGGGTACAACGTAGTAAAGGGCAAGTTGAACTTATCTTGTAATGATATCATGGGTAAAACGTAGTGAAGGGCATGTTAAACTTATCTTGTAAGGATATCATGGGTACAACGTAGTAAAGGGCAAGTTGAACTTATCTTGTAAGGATACCATGGGTACAACGTAGTGAAGGGCAAGTTAAACTTATCTTGTAAGGATACCACGGGTACAACGTAGTAAAGAGCAAGTTAAACTTATCTTGTAAGGATACCACGGGTACAACGTAGTAAAGGGCAAGTTAAACTTATCTTGTAGTGATATCATGGGTACAACGTAGTGAAGGGCAAGTTAAACTTATCTTGTAGTGATACCATGGGTACAACGTCGTTAAGGGCAAGTTAAACTTATCTTTTTTGAGGATATCATGGGTACAACGTAGTAAAGGGCAAGTTAAACTTATCTTGTAAGGATATCATGGGTACAACGTAGTGAAGGGCAAGTTAAACTTATCTTGTAAGGATACCACGGGTACAACGTAGTAAAGGGCAAGTTAAACTTATCTTGTAAGGATACCATGGGTACAACGTAGTGAAGGGCAAGTTACACTTATCTTGTAAGGATACCATGGGTACAACGTAGTAAAGGGCAAGTTACACTTATCTTGTAAGGATACCATGGGTACAACGTAGTAAAGGGCAAGTTAAAACTTATCTTATAAGGATACCACGGGTACAACGTAGAAAAGGGCAAGTTACACTTATCTTGTAAGGATACCATGGGTACAACGTAGTAAAGGGCAAGTTAAACTTATCTTGTAGTGATACCATGGGTACAACGTCGTTAAGGGCAAGTTAAACTTATCTTGTAAGGATACCATGGGTACAACGTCGTTAAGGGCATGTTAAACTTATCTTGTAAGGATACCATGCGTACAACGTAGTTAAGGGCAAGTTACACTTATCTTGTAAGGATACCACGGGTACAACGTAGTAAAGGGCAAGTTGAACTTATCTTGTAAGGATATCATGGGTACAACGAAGTGAAGGGCAAGTTCCACTTATCTTGTAAGGATACCATGGGTACAACGTAGTAAAGGGCAAGTTACACTTATCTTGTAAGGATATCATGGGTACAACGTAGAAAAGGGCAAGTTAAACTTATCTTGTAGTGATACCATGGGTACAACGTCGTTAAGGGCAAGTTAAACTTATCTTGTAAGGATATCATGGGTACAACGTAGTAAAGGGCAAGTTGAACTTATCTTGTAATGATATCACGGGTACAACGTAGTAAAGGGCAAGTTACACTTATCTTGTAAGGATACCATGGATACAACGTAGTGAAGGGCAAGTTAAACTTATCTTGTAGTGATACCATGGGTAAAACGTAGTGAAGGGCATGTTAAACTTATCTTGTAAGGATATCATGGGTACAACGTAGTAAATGGCAAGTTGAACTTATCTTGTAAGGATACCATCGGTACAACGTAGTGAAGGGCAAGTTAAACTTATCTTGTAAGGATACCACGGGTACAACGTAGTAAAGAGCAAGTTAAACTTATCTTGTAAGGATACCATGGGTACAACGTGGTATAGGGCAAGTGAAACTTATCTTGTAATGATATCATGGGTACAACGTAGTGAAGGGCAAGTTAAACTTATCTTGTAGTGATACCATGGGTACAACGTCGTTAAGGGCAAGTTAAACTTATCTTTTAAGGATATCATGGGTACAACGTAGTAAAGGGCAAGTTAAACTTATCTTGTAAGGATATCAAGGGTACAACGTAGTGAAGGGCAAGTTAAACTTATCTTGTAAGGATACCACGGGTACAACGTAGTAAAGGGCAAGTTAAACTTATCTTGTAAGGATACCATGGGTACAACGTAGTGAAGGGCAAGTTACACTTATCTTGTAAGGATACCATGGGTACAACGTAGTAAAGGGCAAGTTACACTTATCTTGTAAGGATGCCATGGGTACAACGTAGAAAAGGGCAAGTTACACTTATCTTGTACGGATACCATGGGTACAACGTAGTAAAGGGCAAGTTAAACTTATCTTGTAGTGATACCATGGGTACAACGTCGTTAAGGGCAAGTTAAACTTATCTTGTAAGGATACCATGGGTACAACGTCGTTAAGGGCATGTTAAACTTATCTTGTAAGGATACCATGCGTACAACGTAGTTAAGGGCAAGTTACACTTATCTTGTAAGGATACCACGGGTACAACGTAGTAAAGGGCAAGTTGAACTTATCTTGTAAGGATATCATGGGTACAACGAAGTGAAGGGCAAGTTCCACTTATCTTGTAAGGATACCATGGGTACAACGTAGTAAAGGGCAAGTTACACTTATCTTGTAAGGATATCATGGGTACAACGTAGAAAAGGGCAAGTTAAACTTATCTTGTAGTGATACCATGGGTACAACGTCGTTAAGGGCAAGTTAAACTTATCTTGTAAGGATATCATGGGTACAACGTAGTAAAGGGCAAGTTAAACTTATCTTGTAAGGATACCATGGGTACAACGTCGTTAAGGGCAAGTTAAACTTATCTTGTAAGGATACCATGGGTACAAAGTAGTAAAGGGCAAGTTTAACTTATCTTGTAAGGATACCATGCGTACAACGTAGTTAAGGGCAAGTTGAACTTATCTTGTAAGGATGATGAACATTTTTTCTAGAATCACGTATCGTGCACTATACGTTTACACTAATATCACTAGCTAGTGTACTCAGTCCTGAAGAATCATCTTTCGCCCATTAGCCAGTGCTTTGGTACAAGATGCATTATATAGATTATTAATTTTATAAGTAGTTTTTTTTTTAATTGTACTAAAAACAAGTTTGAAACTTTGCAAGGCAAAAAGGAAGTTACACGAATTTTGTTTTTAGTTTGTTATTTGTATTTCTGTTCTCAGTCGTTCTGATCTCGGGCATACGTGATCAACGTTATTCCAGAGTTTCAAAAGTATACTATAATTCATAATATCGGATCTACTGACAACAATCACGTCTGCAAATTAATTAAATGTTAGTTATGTTCTAGCACAGGGGCTCTTTTTTACAAAATATCTTACGACAAAAATTGATCGTAAGTTATACTAAATGTTCATGACTTGCGACTGTTTTTCTCGTAAGATTTTTTGTGAAATGAGTCGCTGGGTCGTAACCACTGAATATGGACTGTTCCCGAGGGTATCATCAGCTCAGTTGTCAGTGGTTCGGTACTGACACGATTTATAACATATCTGTCTGAAGTTTTCCGGTGATAAATGTTATTTCTGCCGTGGACCAGGTTTAATCTTTCAGAGGTTTCTCATTTAGTCATGCAGAGGTATTTTATAGTTGATATATAATGGGTGTTTTGCTCATTATTGTAGGTGGTACAGTGCATACTAGTTTTTTTGCTCATTATTGTAGGTGGTACAGTGTATAATAGTTGTTTTGCTCATTATTGTAGGTGGTACAGTGTATAATAGTTGTTTTGCTCATTATTGTAGGTGGTACAGTGTATAATAGTTGTTTTGCTCATTATTGTAGGTGGTACAGTGTATAATAGTTGTTTTGCTCATTATTGTAGGTGGTACAGTGTATAATAGTTGTTTTGCTCGTTATTGTAGGTGGTACAGTGTATAATAGTTGTTTTGTTCATTATTGTAGGTGGTACAGTGTATAGTAGGTGTTTTGCTCATCATTGTAGGTGGTACAGTGTATAATAGTTGTTTTGCTCATCATTGTAGGTGGTACAGTGTATAATAGTTGTTTTGCTCATCATTGTAGGTGATATGTTTTGCTCATTATTGTAGGTGGTACAGTGTATAATAGTTGTTTTGCTCATTATTGTAGGTGGTACAGTGTATAATAGTTGTTTTGCTCATTATTGTAGGTGGTACAGTGTATAATAGTTGTTTTGCTCATTATTGTAGGTGGTACAGTGTATAATAGTTGTTTTGCTCATTATTGTAGGTGGTACAGTGTATAATAGTTGTTTTGCTCATTATTGTAGGTGGTACAGTGTATAATAGTTGTTTACATCCTCGGCCTTTCTGTTGGATAGTTGTCTTATCGACAAGCATATCAAAATTTTGGAAATTATTTTAAATTAAGGAATATATCTCCCTCAATGCAAAGCTCTGATTCCTTGTCCGAATTTGGCTATACTTTAGATTCTTTTGGATTGATCCGCTGTTCACCATTTGTATGATACTTTGAATATTCCAATATATTTTGGCCTCGAACATCACTGAAGAGACAATATGTGTCGAAATGAGCATCTAGTGCCGAAAAATTGGTACCGTTAATGTTATTATCACATCTCTTTATTTATCATTTTCTAAATTATTGAGACACCAAGATTCAAACTCCCTCAGTCAAATTTTGTCCCTTTTTGGTCACGTTTTCAAGTAGAGTCGGGTGCCCATATTCGCCACCTAAAACAGTTTTTTTTTGTAAACCCAACGTATGCCGCTTCATGGAAACTTACATTGTTCATTGGTTTAATAAAATTAGATAATTAATAAAGTTAACCGGATTTTAAGATTGTTCCATGATCACAAATTTTTGAAAGTATAATACGTACAAACATGAGAAAATAATAGTGTTTCTATTTGGCATGGGGGCATTTCAAATCGAAATTATTAGTTGATGAAAAATAGATTTACCTTAACTGCGCACGAGTATATAAATTGTTTTTAAAAACACAAGTTAAACATATCAATTTTTCATAGTTCTAATTAGTTTAAAAATAAATATCTGATTCTACAGATTTGATCGGAATTGCTTTTTTCATAAATTGAGAAATGAGCAAAATTTCGTTTGAAAATCTTTGGTAAGCACTGCGCAAACATTATTGATTTCAAAATTTTGGGTTTAGCGTTCCTGGTGAAGATACGTGTGTAAATCCAAAAAGCGCTTCGGAAGCACCAAATTTATATTCATCATCTGCAAGTGAATCAATACTGTGTAAAACAAGTGTTGTATCAAAGAACGCTCGCTATTATTTAGAGCTCGGCGAGAGTGTTAAATCTGTTCACATAGAAATCATGGTATCACTTATCTCAATGAGACTGCAGTTTCATTTAACAGTTAACCAATATTATTGCTAATTTACCTCCAAGTTTGTAAACTGTATGTATAGGTACACGTAATGGCCGGTCTGTCATGCGAAATGGCATTTCTGAGCTGTCTATTGCATCTAAGAGTGTTTTTCCGGAAGCACCACCTGATCTTCGTTTTACCTTCCAAGAGGAAAACCAAGGCATTTTGGAGCTTGGTGTAATTAAATTATCACCTTCCCAACCAGAAATAGGAATAAATGGTACAGTTTCCACGTCAAAACCAACTTTCTTTGCAAGAAGAGCAATATTATCTATACAGTATCTAAATCGTACCTAAAGTGAAGCAAAATAAAAATCATATAAATCAATATTTTTTTTATAAATAGACGGACAAGTATCGCACTCAACAAAAATTTACCAAGCAATAAACATATGACGATTATTAGAAAAAATCCCAAGTCAGATGTTTATATATTTTTTGTAGAATAAAGAATTTCCAGTGGCATATTACAAACTCAAAACGAAAAATGGTGAAAAATTTAGAAAAAAAAAAAAAAAATACAAAGTTCCATGCAAAGGTATCCAGGAGGTATATAGCGTTTATACTTTTGATTGTTGTCACTGTGAACGGTTAAAATAACCAATAATCAACTTTATAATTTTAAGACAGAATGCATATATATTTACGTGGACCTACTTCATTATAAGCAGGGTCAATAGAGTCCATTTTGGAGATCACTACAATGAGTTGCTTAATGCCAGTATTGTAGGCCAGCTGTAGATGTTCTCTCGTTTGTCCTCTTTTTTTTAGACCTGATTCAAATTCTCCATGTTCTGCAGACGCTACTAACAAAGCGACATCACCCTGTAAAGAAAATAAAACGGCAACTTTGTTCTATTATAGATATTCTTTATCTATTTCATGAAATATATATTCTATCACTGTATCGAGTGTGGTGCTATAGTTCTTCCTTGGAGACAGTTATAAAAGTAGAGAAATATCGTATCGCTCGAGATGCTGTTGCTCCAAAGGATTTTTAAATTACAATAATCCTTCTAAACATAATGATGTATTGTCTCATTTTTTCGTGCGGTATCAGAGGGAAGGAAGAACAATTGACGTCACAATTTAAATTTATCCATGAAGAACTGAGACCAAGCGACATGCATGGCTTTAAACAAATGCAGCGCTTACAACATATGTTTAAGAAATAACTCATGGGGGCTTGAATTCATATTGATTTTACCACGGGTTGGCCCTTATGCTTAATATTTTACCACGAACGATAGGGAGGGGTAAAATATCGATAAAAAGGTCCAACCCGTGGTAAAATAAGCTGAAATATCAATACATTCATATTTTATCACTGGTGTGTACTCGAAACGTTTGAAAACGTCATATTAAAATGTAATACTATCACTGTTCAGTTGCATGAGTTAAATGTTTTACTTTATGCCAAATGCCTAGGTATTACCTGTAAGGACATCACGTCTCAGTTAAATGTAACATCACCAACTGACAATTCTTATGGCTAGTCAATTCGTAATGAAAACTTTGTGATGAAGAGGTGTATAAGATTTTAATCAAATAAATTGTTTTATATGTACACGTGCCACTCGTATTTTATATTATGTAATCTATATTTGTTGAACGTTTATTTCAATAGAGAACTTGTATGCACAATTGATTTCGTCTTTTTCTTTGAAATTAGTTATACCTGTGTGGTCCCAGTAACCATATTATGTACATAATCTTTATGTCCAGGGACGTCAATCATATTAACGTGGAATCGTCTGGAATCGAGCCGTCTTATTTTACTGTCAATAGTTACACCTCGTTGTCTCTCAGCTTTAAGTCGATCCATAACCCAGGCAAATTTAAAGGACGACTTGCCACACTGCAGAGATATATTACAGAAAAAACATTTCATATCCGATGAAACAACATAGAATAGCTTCAGAGCACGGTAGAGACCAATACAGCTGTGCATTGCTTCAGAATGGCATGCGAACTTTCATGAAACGAATGAATAACAATCCATCAAAATATATCAGTTGAAAAAAAAGATCACTACTTAAATACTGTAATTCTTCTAACGTTGCAACCTTAACGTATATTAAAAAAAATGCTCACACTCTTTGCTATATAAGTAGAAAACGAGTCCTATTTATATATTCATAAAAATACTTAGTCATATAAGGATATTTTTGCAAACTCTTTTTTTTCCCCCTTCATTTTTTAAGTCCATTTCTAAGTTTTTACACCCCTGGATTTTTTCCCTTTTCCCAAAACTCTACCTTTTACGCTGCAACAACATTCATGTTTTGAAAGCAATACTGCTTTAACATATTTCATAACAGTAAATACACTGTACACACACATACATAGATAAGCATTACCATTTCAGATTCTTTTGCTAGTTGGTTGATAGTTTCGTTGTCAACTGCATCACATTTATGAGCTAAATGACCGATCATTGTTGACTTGCCATGATCAACGTGACCTATGACGACTACATTCAAAAAAGTTTTGATGACATCTAGTCTGCTTGATGGTTGCCGCGGGAGACGAGGATTTTCAACAACCACATTTTCTCTAGGAGAGTCTTCATCATCTGACGATGAACTAAGCGAAACTGAATGAGAATCGTCTGATGGGATGTCTATTTCAGCTTCATCCTTAGGGTCATCCGAATCTTTAAAATATAAACAAGAACATATTTTGTATTTAAAATGGCAAAAGCACTATAAAAATACGAAATAGACCATAAAAGATAAGATATCCCTGTCCACCAATTACTCTGGTTTACAGTAAATATCACCACATGATGTCACTTAATTTTCTGCGTTAGTATCCTTTCCTGGCAGCACCTGCTATATTTTTACGAATAATTTTTTTTTAATAATTATCAATTCAATTTTGAACATTTTTTCCAATTGCTTAGGAAGTTTAAAATATAAATTGGTTCATATATAACTTTATTATCCTATAATATGGTACTAGTAAGTTTAGTCCACAGATGTGAATTATGATACTAATGATGTTGTTAACGATATCATATAAAAGTAACAAACATGTATTTAAAAAAACATTGCCGTATTAGCTTATGCGAAAAGATATTCGGATTTCTTTTTTATTATTGATGTCTGAAAGCCTAGAAAAGAGGTAGAAGATATAAAGGGACAATCAAGGAGATCCATAATTGGTCGACAACACATGATATAAAGAAAAGAGAAAGACTATGAACCAAACAACAGTCCTTAAGGAAGTTTGCTCCTCTTATTTTTGAATGTTTGCCAGATATTCGGAATCCTCTGGTTTTATCCAAGTAGTACCATTCAAATTTTGCCGGCTAACCCCTACTTTTCTTTTCATAATTTTATTACATGTAGTTTCAAAAGCCATATTTGAATATCTTATAATATCCTTGTTATTTTTTCATAGTTTTTGAAAGAAAAAAGGTGCCAATGTTAAATGTAGGAAAAATCTAGAGAGAATTATTTCCCGCCAAATTTTAAATGGCTTATATATCGAAAACAAGCACACGGACCCTTAATTTTTTCTGCTTATTTAGTTCCTTTATTTAATAAGTCTCCCAAACGAAGTTTGGGAAGACTTATTGTTTTTGTTCAGTTCTTATTATTATTATTATTCTTCTTCTTCTTCTTCTTCTTCTTCCGCCGCTTTTAAATTTGAACTTGTCCGCACCCGTTCTCCAAAACCGCTTGTCAGATTAACTTAGGGTTTCACAATATGTTAGACTAACATGTCTAGTGGTGCAATCAGGGTTTTGTTTGTGCAATGGGGTTTATAAAGGGGTACTTTGAGGGGCAAAAAGAAAAGAGGGTTTTACTATAGAACCCTATGGGATTTTATTTTTTTTAATTTTCAAATGATTATAAATTGAAAACCGTTTGTGATAGACACAATCTTTTTAATTGAAAATGTTCTAAATGATAAAGCCCATTAAATGAAATACAGGGTTAGTCCCCAGGGGTCACCCCAACCCCCTGCCATTTAAGGAAGTTCTTATACCTTGTAAGTGGTCAAGATCCCCACCCCTAAACCATATATATTCTGGTTTGTCATGATAAAGCACATCAAATGTAATACAGGGTTAGTCCCCAGGGGTCACCCCCACCCCCTGCCATTTAAGAAAGTTCTAGTATCTTCTAAGTGGTCAAGATCCCCACCCCTAAACCATATATATTCTGGTTTGTCATGCTAAGATGGTTTGAATGATATACAGGGTTAGTCCCCAGGGGTCATCCCGACCCCCTGCCATTTGAGAAAGTTCTAATATCTTGTAAATGGTCGAGATCCCCACCCCTAAACCATATATATTCTGGTTTGTCATGATAAAGCTCATCAAATGAAATACAGGGTTAGTCCCCAGGGGTCACCCCCACCCCCTCCCATTTAAGAAAGTTCTAATATCTTCTAAGTGGTCAAGATCCCCACTCCTAAACCATATATATTCTGGTTTGTCATGCTAAGATGGTTTGAATGATATACAGGGTTAGTCCCCAGGGGTCATCCCGACCCCCTGCCATTTGAGAAAGTTCTAATATCTTGTAAATGGTCGAGATCCCCACCCCTAAACCATATATATTCTGGTTTGTCATGATAAAGCACATCAAATGAAATACAGGGTTAGTCCCCAGGGGTCACCCCCACCCCTTGCCATTTAAGAAAGTTCTAGTATCTTCTAAGTGGTCAAGATCCCCACCCCTAAACCATATATATTCTGGTTTGTCATGCTAAGATGGTTTGGATGATATACAGGGTTAGTCCCCAGGGGTCATCCCGACCCCCTGCCATTTGAGAAAGTTCTAATATCTTGTAAATGGTCGAGATCCCCACCCCTAAACCATATATATTCTGGTTTGTCATGATAAAGCTCATCAAATGAAATACAGGGTTAGTCCCCAGGGGTCACCCCCACCCCCTCCCATTTAAGAAAATTCTAATATCTTCTAAGTGGTCAAGATCCCCACTCCTAAACCATATATATTCTGGTTTGTCATGCTAAGATGGTTTGAATGATATACAGGGTTAGTCTCCAGGGGTCATCCCGACCCCCTGCCATTTGAGAAAGTTCTAATATCTTGTAAATGGTCGAGATCCCCACCCCTAAACCATATATATTCTGGTTTGTCATGCCAAGATGATTTGAATGATATACAAGGTTAGTCCCCAGGCATCACTAATGCATATAACTTTACTGGACCAAACCAATTTTCACTGGACGTTGCCCAATGTCAGGCGACCTTGGGAATTACGAATTATGGGAGCTTCGTTTGGGAGACTTCGTAACAGCATCCTGTTACAATCATTTCTTGTTTACTATCAGTTTATAACAATCTTTTAAAAAGCTTGTTATTTTGAAACAGAATAGCGAACATCCTTAAAAAGTAAAGGTTGAAATGTGTGAACCAAATCACAAACCGGGTACTCTTAACTCTTAACAAAGACTGAAGCAATATCTTATAAACAAATACCTTGGTATAATGGTACGCCATTGCTATTTGTATATGGAAAATAAGTCTTCTCTAGTTCTGAAATTGAGGGTGAAAAACGTAATTAATAACAGGTTATATGTATTATTTATCATTTTGTGAAAATCAAGTCTAATCACTGGAAGTCTTCGTTAGAATATAGATAACATTCCATATTATATATCATCCGGAGGAAGATCAGTATTTCAAAACGCAGATGTTTTGCTGCCGGTAATTATCCAATTTCTTCTTTAATGGGAAAAAACAAACAAACATGAAAAAACAAGGACCCTATAACTTATATTCATAATATTATCATATATTTAGTATCTAAACAAGATAAATACACGATGGTTTTCAGTATATAATTCACGTGTTACTCATTTAGTACTTCATTTATATTTTTGGTACATATTTTCTGTACACCATCAAATGTTGTTTTGCACCCACCGATTTAACACACTGATTGTTTGATGTAATAAGATACTTATTGATTCCTACTTTATCTTTGAAATGTAATCACTCATTCTGATTTGTGCAATCCCAGAACATCCGATGTTTCCTTAGGCATGTCAATATCGGGAAATGTTGAAGCTAATAAGTGATATACTGCATATCTTAATAATTGAGCACTAAAGTACAAGGAGATATCAATCGTTGTTCTTAAATCAACTTTGGCTGAAGCGGCATCATTTTAGTATTGCAGCAAGGTTGTATTAAAAATGAATTGTATTTTAGGGAAAAGAATGAATGGAAAGAATTTACCATAATTAATATTTTATTCGTTGAACTTCGAAACAAGTTATGAACCAGAAACGGGTTAATCAAAAATAGTCTAGCCCCATGTATAATGTTACCGTATGCGTACTTGCCCCATGTATGATGTTACTGTTTACGTACTAGCCCCATTAATAATGTTACTGTTTACGTACTAGCCCCATGTATGATGTTACTGTTTACGTACTAGCCCCATGTATAATGTTACTGTATGCATACTAGCCCCATGTATAATGTTACTGTTTACGTACTAGCCCCATGTATAATGTTACTGTATGCGTACTAGCCCCATGTATAATGTTACTGTTTACGTACTAGCCCCATGTATAATGTTACTGTATGCGTACTAGCCCCATGTATGATGTTACTGTTTACGTACTAGCCCCATGTATGATGTTACTGTTTACGTACTAGCCCCATGTATGATGTTACTGTTTACGTACTAGCCCCATGTATAATGTTACTGTTTACGTACTAGCCCCATGTATAATGTTACTGTTTACGTACTAGCCCCATGTATGATGTTACTGTTTACGTACTAGCCCCATGTATAATGTTACTGTTTACGTACTAGCCCCATGTATAATGTTACAGTTTACTAGCCCCATGTATGATGTTACTGTTTACGTACTAGCCCCATGTATAATGTTACTGTTTACGTACTAGCCCCATGTATGATGTTACTGTTTACGTACTAGCCCCATGTATAATGTTACTGTATGCATACTAGCCCCATGTATAATGTTACTGTTTACGTACTAGCCCCATGTATAATGTTACTGTATGCGTACTAGCCCCATGTATAATGTTACTGTTTACGTACTAGCCCCATGTATAATGTTACTGTATGCGTACTAGCCCCATGTATAATGTTACTGTTTACGTACTAGCCCCATGTATGATGTTACTGTTTACGTACTAGCCCCATGTATGATGTTACTGTTTACGTACTAGCCCCATGTATAATGTTACTGTTTACGTACTAGCCCCATGTATAATGTTACTGTTTACGTACTAGCCCCATGTATGATGTTACTGTTTACGTACTAGCCCCATGTATAATGTTACTGTTTACGTACTAGCCCCATGTATAATGTTACAGTTTACTAGCCCCATGTATGATGTTACTGTTTACGTACTAGCCCCATGTATAATGTTACTGTTTACGTACTAGCCCCATGTATAATCTTACTGTTTACGTACTAGCCCCATGTATAATGTTACTGTTTACGTACTAGCCCCATGTATAATGTTACTGTTTACGTACTAGCCCCATGTATAATGTTACTGTTTACGTACTAGCCCCATGTATAATGTTACTGTTTACGTACTAGCCCCATGTATGATGTTACTGTTTACGTACTAGCCCCATGTATGATGCTACTGTTTACGTACTAGCCCCATGTATAATGTTACTGTATGCGTACTTGCCCCATGTATAATGTTACTGTTTACGTACTAGCCCCATGTATAATGTTACTGTTTACGTACTAGCCCCATGTATAATGTTACTGTTTACGTACTAGCCCCATGTATGATTTTACTGTTTACGTACTTGCCCCATGTATAATGTTACTGTTTACGTAAAGTTGAATTGTTAACTAACAATTTGGATCAGTTCTGATCTCTCATAGAATGTGTCAGAACTTCTTCTTCTAGGACATTTTTCAACAATTCTGTTCTAGAAAAGAACCTGAAAGTTCGATCCGTGAACAGTTTGAACAGTTCTACCCCACAACAGACTCTAAAAGTTCGACCCTATGATAGTTTGGGATAATTCTACCTTAGGACAGACCCTAAAAGTTATGTCCTAGAACAATTTTGAACAATTCTACCCTAGAACACACCCCGAAAGTTCTATTCGTGAACAGTTTTAAACAGTTCTATCACACAACAGATTCTGGAAGTTGTACTCTACAAGAGTTTTCACTAAAACAGACCCATAAAGTTCTATACTAGAACATATTCTGGCAGTTTTACACTAGACAGTATTGGACAGTTTTACACTAGACACTGTTGGACAGTTTTACACTAGACAGTATTTGGCAGTTTTACACTAGAACAGATTCTGACAATTCTCCCTTAGAATAGATTCATAGAAGCGGAAATATTGTCAGTTTCAAATTCTTTAGTTTCTAATTGCTTTGGTACTGTTTCCAAAATAAAGATAGTTGAGCTGCTATTACACGAGCTATATATTTTTTTTCTCTATCTCAAAATTTGACAGTTTAATTGTGAAATTCAAAAGGAGTAGGGCAAATTTCCCCTGTATTTGATTAACTCACAGGGGCAAAATTTAAAATATGTCAAATTCTACTGGAAACTGAATATAAGAGTGACTATAGCATATTATTAGTTACATGGTGTGTTAGTGACCTAATACGATATATATATATATATGGGTCAGTAAATTCCGTATGGGATGAGAGCGAAGCTCGAATCCCAAAATGGAATTTACTGACCCCATATATATCGTATTAGGTCACTAGCACACCGTTTAACGAATTGATCTTACCGGCTATTTTCACATGTGGTATTTAGACTAGCGGCCTATCAAAGTGATTAAGTCTTCAATACTTAGTATTAAGAACCTACTTCCATTTGTCTATACAAAAAACAAATGCCAATAATAACAAGTTGTTAGCTTTAATCTCTTAACTAACCCCATATGGTAACTAACCCCATATTTTTTAGGACACCCTATATCAAATATATGTTGTCACCACGTGTAGTCCTTTAACCAATCATATCCCCAGAAATCTATAGGAGGTAAGATAAACTTAAAATAGTGTTTAACAATTTCACATATATATGTCCATACAATTAACATATTCAGCGATACATGTTGCTGTTGGATGCATTTTTATACAAAAAGGCAAATTTTACATGCATCGAAGGCCATCGATAACAAAAAAGAACTTAATTAATAGAACGACAATAGTTTTACTTCCAACATAACTTTTGTTTGGTTAATGATGTCTTCTTGTACTTTTTTGGAGCATATACTCAAAATTTGTCAAAATCTCTCAATGATATGGTTTTGAAAAAAGTAAAATAACAAAAATACCGAACTCCGAGGAAAATTCAAAACGGAAAGTCCCTGAACATTCTTCTGGCGTTTATTATTTGAGATAATTAGAAATGAGCAAAAATATTGTTAGAACCTTATAGTACACATATTTGACTTGATACTATGAATTTCAGTAAAGATTGATAGACTCTTTGAAAATGGCCCCGGTTTGAAATGAATTCAGGGGATTGACCCTACTCTTTTAAATATTGCATTGTTCTAATTGTTAACAATATACACACCTTCTGGCGTGGCACCTCTAACCGTTTTCAAAATGGACGCTGACGGCACGTGTTTGTGTTCTATTTCGACATTCGGTAGGTTGTCGTCTGTGCCTTCTGATGAAGGTGTGCCCAACAATTGAACGCCACCAAACGACACGTTAGCTGTTTTTGCTGACATTGGATATGGTGATTTCTTTATATTTGAAACTATTTCTCCCATCGCTCTCGCTGTAGACAAGGTAGTTTTTTGTTTTTCAATGGAGGGTCTTCTCGCACCATTCATCTGTACTATAGGAGGTTTCATATCTTTTCCAGAAGTTGGTTTCTTTGTTTCGTTTGCTCTAGATTGTTTCTTTTCTCCGTTTTGTAATGATGTCGAGTCTTTCTCTTTTTCAATTTTTAGAACTTCATCTTTCTTTCTTGAATGTGCGGAGTCTTGTTGATCTATTGATCTCTTTCTAGGACCTTTAGCAGTAGCAATTTCCACCCTTATTCTCGCAGTGTATAGATTCCTCTGTTTCTTTGCATTACTCATGTTTACTTCTGTGTACGCAGGTTGTGATACATGTTAATTGTAGAGCTATTTTGCGCGTTTTTCAAGATCTTCTTAATGAAGCTGTCAATCAGCAGACTATAAAAAAACAAATAGCAATGATAACATATTAAACAATACCAATAACTTATTAAACAATACCAACGACATAAAATCAATACCAATTACATGAAAAACAATACCAATAACATAAAAACAATACCAGTTACATCCAATTATGACAAACAATTTACGTATATATTAATGAAATATGAAAGCCCTATGTATGTTTATGTCCAACTATGATGAACAAATCATGTACACATTAATGTAGTATGAAATCTCTATGTATGTGTATGTCTAACTATGACGAACAAGTCATGTACATATTAATGTAGTATGAAAGCCCTATGTATGTTTATGTCCGACTATGACGAACAATTTATGTATATATTAATGTAGTATGAAAGCCCTATGTATGTTTATGTCTAACTATGACGAACAAGTCATGTACATATTAATGTAGTATGAAAGCCCTATGTATGTTTATGTCCGACTATGATGAACAAGTCTTGTACACATTAATGTAGTATGAAAGCTCTATGTATGTGTATGTCTAACTATGACGAACAATTTATGTACATATTGATGTAGTATGAGAGCCCTACGTATGTTTATGTCCAACTATGACGAACAAATCATGTACATATTAATGTAGTGTGAAAGCCCTATGTGTGTTTAGTCTAACTATGACGAACAAGTCATGTACACATTAATGTAGTATGAAAGCCCTGTGTATGTTTATGTCTAACTATGACGAACAAGTCTTGTACACATTAATGTAGTATGAAAGCTCTATGTATGTGTATGTCTAACTATGACGAACAATTTATGTACATATTGATGTAGTATGAGAGCCCTACGTATGTTTATGTCTAACTATGACGAACAAATCATGTACATATTAATGTAGTGTGAAAGCCCTATGTGTGTTTAGTCTAACTATGACGAACAAGTCACGTACACATTAATGTAGTATGAAAGCCCTATGTATGTTTATGTCCGACTATGACGAACAAGTCATGAACACATTAATGTAGCATGAAAGCCCTATGTTTTTTTTATGTCCGACTATGACGAACAAGTCATGTACATATTAATCTAGTATGAAAGCCCTATGTATGTTTATGTCCAACTATGACGAACAATTTATGTACATATTAATGTAGTATGAAAACCCTATGTCCAACTATGACGAAGAAGTCATGTACATATTAATGTAGTATGAAAGCCCTATGTATGTCTATGTCCAACTATGACGAACAATTTATGTACATATTAATGTTGAATGAAAGCGCTATGTATGTTTATGTCCAACTATGACGAACAAATCGTGTACATATAAATGTAGTAGGAAAGCACATATAAATGTAGTAGGAAAGCCCTATGTATTTTCATGTCCAATTATGACAACAATAATTCCATTACCTGTCTGTTCTAGAAAAGACATAAATATATATATACAGGTTCATCTAAAAAAGACCGAAAATAAAATCAAACTTTCCTTACCTTTTTGTATTTCACTTGTTCTAAATATTTTATGTTTAATAGGAAAAGATTCGTCTGTACTTTATATATATATAAAGCTGATTAACCAGCATTATGAATGCTAATCCGTTCTGTTAAGGTCGTTTATTACACAGATAATTAAAGTATTACTGAGTGTATCGATAGAGAGGGTTTAACATCCACTTATACATGTTATGTGTATGCTTACATGTATGTAATAATATTCCACACTTTCCATAAAGAAAAAAGTAGTATTCAGCTCATCATAGATACCAGGCTTAAACTTGTGTACACCAGATGCGCGTTTCGTCTACAAAAGACACATAAAAATAAAAAATAATTTAAAAGGCAAAATAAAGTACGAAGTATTAGAGCATTGAGGACCTAAAAATTCGAAAGGTTTATCCAAATATAGCTATCTAAGGTTATCTTTTCCTGGAGTAGAAAATCCTTAGTATTTCGAAAAAAATGAAAGTATGTGGAATCCTACTTGATTAAAACATTTGAATCTGAAATTAAAACTTTAAACACAAAACATCGGTATATATTTTACAGTTTTATACCATGTGATATAAACTGTACGTTATAAAGATGAATATAAGATAAATTTTAATAAGGCTAAGTACTCCAAATTGATTTATAGTTCTTCGGATTTGCTCGCTCAAAATTTGTTTTATTGTCATTAGCTGAAGCCTTCCTTAATTAACAGAAATTATTTTTAATTCCTAAAAACACAAGTTTTGTAGAACATAATTTAAATACGCCGTCCTCTCACCATATTTCAGGTATCGCTTGCTAGGAGATTAATTTACTTAACATGTATGTACCGATTATCAGGTTGTCTGTATATTGATATTGTAACTTTTGAATATATCAGTTGCGAGACACAAAATGAGGTTTTTTGTCGAGTGAGCGCAGCAAACGAGTTCAAAAAGGCTTCATATTGTGTCGAGCAGCTGATTTTTATAATATCAATATGTAGACAACCTGATAATCGGTTTATCGGATTGTATTTGTGTATTTGCATGATAGAAACAAATGTTTTTCTTTCAGGTTTCACCAGCAAACCGGAAGATGACGTGATAAGTCAGGGACAAAACAGTCAGATATGTCTGTCCAATGGATAGAAATGTTCAAGAAACCAAAATTTTGAGTAAATGTCTAAAATTTACTCTCCGTTTATCTCAAAACTAGCATATGAAGGTATATATTTTTATTACATATTTGAATTATCTATCAGTGGAATCAAAACTGTATCGTATGCCATTAACGTATCAAATTACTCAGTTACTGTTGTTATTCTTTAGGTGTGGTAAATAAGTCAAAATAAATACATGATATCAAATGTGTTGTTTGGGAAGAAAAAAGACTTATTCTGATATAAAAGAGGTGACTGGAGGTAGTTTAATTTAAAAGTTTATTATTACTATCCATTCATCGTAAAACTAGGTACCTTAATTATTAACAGCTATATTTATCAATTTGTAAATATAGTAAATCTCATGTAAGTATTACGAATTTGCTTGATAATTAACATTTGTTACCTAGCATATTCATAATATCAGTTTAAGTTCTTCCAGTCAGCTATGAGTTAGTTTTGAAATAAATCAATTTTGTTTTTCAGCTGTTCCGTTGATTGATAGCGTTTGATGTTGTCAGTTTTTATGGACTTTTCCCTTTTTATAATTGGCCTTTGAGTTCAGTATGTTTGTTATACTTTTGTATTGTTATTATGTTTATGTGTTGTTTTGTTTGAAGGTTATACATACTGACTGTACCTTGTTGTGTTGAGATGGCTTACCTAGGCTCGTCCTGTTGCTCAATTCAATTTATTTTAAATAAAATACTGTTTAAACTAAACTAACCTGAAATATTAATTTCGGAGAAAAAAAATTATAAAAATGAAAATTTCGATTGTTCGCTCTAATTTTCGTACATAGATTATAAAGAACAAGTATTTAATTTTGAGTGGCCTAAGTACTATACTAATAATGTTTTCTTTTTATTTCAACTCATTATTCATATTTACAATATATATTATCATACTTCACGTTAAAATGACAACATTTTATTGGTTAATATGAGGGAAATATTTTACTCTTTCCTATTGCTCAGGGGGAGACTTTTTTTTTTGAATTTCACCCTCTTGTACAGACCAATTATAAAATATAAATCGATGATTGAATTTACATCCATAATTTTAAACACACTACTGCAGTTCTACGTTTCGGCCTCGGGCTTTTTTATAGATTGTCAACATAAAACAAAAAACATCTTGCTTTTCTTTTGTTTCCTTTCTTATGACAGTTACGAAATTATAGTTTATTACGTTCATGTTAAAATTCAAAAGACAATAATGACAGAAAATGCAGTATAATAAATTAAATAACGCTTAACGTAAAGGGGTATAGAGCAGATTGTTACCCCTCGAAACATTGTCAACCTTGGCTTCGCATCGGTTGACAATGTTTCTCGGAGTAAAAATCGGATGATTCGTCTTGCAATCAATGAAATATCAGTATCTGTATGATATAAACAATTACTGTACATTTCATATATCTATGGGGTCATCTAAAAGATAACGATCTCAGTTGGAAAAATAGTGACAAATTTTCATCTTTCAAATTGAACTATTCCATGTTTGGCACGTTCTCCACAAGAGCGCTATTGATTTTATTTTATGTTCATTAGAAAAGTTAACGTTCTAGTAAATAGAAGATGAAACAAATAATAATTAATAAATAGTCATAAAAAACGGAGATGTAGTATGATTGCATATGAAGCAACTACCCACCAAAGTTCAAATGACGATTATATAATCAATTATAGTTTACTATACGAACTTTTAACAATGACAAAACCCAAAACCGTATAGTCAGCTATAAAAGAGCCCGATATAAAAAATGTGAAACAATTCAAACTATGTTGTACGCTTCTATCAAATCAAGCTTGAAATAAAAAATACTACAGATACAGTTAAGTCTGCCTCATATCTTGACTTACATCTAGAAATTGACCATAATATTTAATATTTGGTCGAGAACAAAAGTTTCCTAAAAAGGGATGGTTTCAGCTTTCCTATTGTGAACTTTCCATTTCTATGTAGCAACATTCCAGGATCGCCTGCATATGGATTAGGTATCTCCCGATTGATACAATATTACAGAGCTTGCATTTCCTGTCATGAACCCCTTGATAGGGGTTGCTGCTTTAGATAGTAAATGGACGCGTTCACTAGCTGGTGACCACGGATATATTCCAATTATTGTAAAAACTATTGATGAACTAATGTTTTTCTCGATTGAATGATTTTACATTTTGTTATGCCGGGCCTTTTATAGCTTATACACGGTATGTGTTTTGCTCATTGTTGAAGGCCGTACGGTAACATATAGTTGCTTTTGTCTACGTCACTTGGTCTCTGGTAAATAGTTATCTCATTGAGAATCATACCACTTCTTGTTATTCTTATATAAGATCAATTTCCGGTGAACTCAGATAATTAGAAAATTGCAGTTTCACAAACCACGTTTAGTATGTCACCGAGGTAAACAAATTATTGTGACTGTTGTCTTAATCTGAACAGTTTTGAAATGAATATCCATATTTGTTTTGTCAGAACGACTAAAGAAAAGTTTATGCATATAGTTTTATAATTCAGTGTATTATCTCGGAACATCTGAGCGACATTAATAACAATTTGCAATATGTTATCAGGACTGAACGGAAATCATGATTGGTCGTAATTTGCTTTATTCTGTCCAGAATTGAAAAAGTGTGTCTGGAAATCGTTATTGAATTCTACTGATATAATAAGATATTCTACTGTTCCATTCTAACTCACGACAAAATCTAAATTTTATCTAGCAATCCAATTTACAAGCGATAACTAAGGAACGCTTTTCTAAACAACCTAATTATTGCACAAAATTCTGGATTTCCGCCGCATCTCTCTAGAGGAATACCACTTCTATAAATTCTGTCTGAAATACATTTGGTGCGTCTTTTTAGAACCAACAGACGCCATTTGTGACATTTATTTCATAATATGACATTTCAATACATTTTTTTATTTATTTTTTCTACGATTAAAAATATTATCTAAGTTATTTGAGATTTCCCCTTTTGACTGACAATATGTTTCAATGAGAAAATCTAATAAGTTCTGTTGATTTCTCATTTATCACTTTTTTTTATACGAAACTATTTTCTTTACAAGCTACTACATTAGGCATTATGAGAGTATAAACAAAAATATGATAGATTCATTAATGCTTACACCATGATGCCTTTACATGTTTATGGATTTTCTGAATTTATCATGCTTTACCATACATTAAGGTAGAACTACTAAATGACGCCCAAATTTATGAATTTGCATTAACCATAATATGATGGTGTAAGTTCGATACAACAATCGTGATAACGATCTATGGGTCTATCAAATACTTTAAAGTATTAAACTGTCTTTTAAAGTATAGACCATTCAAAAAAAGAATGCTTAAAATAATGAGCTTAATTTCACACACACGAATGCAATACAGGATGCGAATAATTATTTGAAAAACAGTTAGTTAGTTAGTTAAATTTTCTTGTGACGTTAAAGTCAGTATCTCCTTGGCATGACTCAAATAATTCGATTCGGACCAGTGGTATATGTATCCTTTCCGTCCATTGACTGAGTTGATATTATGATTAAGGTGGGGGTTGCAGTTGGCAGACGTCTGTACACGCGGGGTACGACATCACATCTTAGGAGAAGAAAACGTGAACCAAATTCGGCACATTTCCTCAAAGTCTGTGTACCTGTGTACAAACTAGTGCAAAATCAGATCTTCTTGGTCGAATTCCACGTTTGAAAAACCTGTTCCAGACTATCTTGGTGGAATTCCACGTTTGAAAAACCTGTTCCAGACTATCTTGGTGGACAATCTTCGTGGACCTTGGATATCAGCAGCAGAGACTGTTCGGAATATGTAGATGAAATATCCGGATATATCGATTCTGGACTGGAGTAGTGATGCTAGGTCTACCATTTCTAGGTCACCCTTGTCAATGATCTGATCCAAAATGATTTACTCTATGCCAAAGGTGTGAAATTGTTCTGTAGTGAACGTTGAATTGTCGGGCGACTGTTCTGTATTTGAAGTTATCACTATAAGAGTAGACATATGTTATATTTCATCATTTGAATCGAAAGCTATACAAATGAATAGCATTCCTATATCAAAATTTGCTATTTTCAGTTAAAATCTGCACCGATCATGTACAATTCAAAATTGAAGTGATTGATGAGTCAACTACCCACTAGAAACCAAAGGACAGGGACAAACAACAACAGGTCACCACCTTCAACAATCTATAAAAGGCACCGACATGACAAAATATAGAATAATTCAAAAGAGAACATCAGCGGCCTGATTTATGCTAAAAATGATTACAAAAAAAATATCGCAGATATCAACCAACGGCACCCACTGAAATACATACACCTGAAATGGGACATGCACATTCAGAATGTGGTTAGGTTAAACATGTTTATTAGTGCTCAACCCTTCCCAAACCTGGGTCAGTGGTGTAACAGCACAACATAAGAACAAACTGAAATCAAAGTACTGAAGTACTGAACATCGGATGACCACAGGTTCTTGTGGATGGCCAAAAGCACATGTCACAGAAACAGATCACATCTCTATACCTGAAACTGAGGTTAATTTACAGAGATTTTTTTTTCTTATACAAGTTCGTGCTTGGATGATGAATAAATGACAGGAAATTCAACCTCACCGTAATAACTATTATATTGTAGTGATACAAATCAGTATACCTTAGACTATTATACTAATATAATAATAGTTCCAGAGAATACACTGGTTTGTTGTTATATATTATATTAATATTACGGTTGCATGTATATATAATTTTCATCTATTTGTATATCATACTATTCTACTATTATTATAGTTAAATGCAAGTGCATGGTGGACACTCTTCTGTAAAAAAAAATCAAAGTCTTAAAGGCTGTAAAAGCAATTGCTGCCAAGTTAATGTTTTGTGGACTTTTATTTTTCATCCATATATATATAAGAATTAAACCTGACAGGACAGGAGTGTTGACTAGTGAGAAGCAAGACGGTTTTAACTTTATATCAATATAAGACTTTAGCAGGAAATCATTTTAAATATGTTTTATATTTTACAAGGAGACAACAAGTTTACCAGGCTAAAGTTGGGGTTAATTATACATGTGCTGAAACATATAACTGAAAAAAAAAATCATTATGGATAATCCCCTGGTAGTGTTTGTAACTGGGCAATAATTTCCTTTATTGATTTAATTTTAACCATTTTCATAATTAATTTAAATTAACCATTCAGTTAAAACATTTCAACTTTCCAGACGCTAATGTTGAAAAACGGGACAGAAATAAAATATCTTACAAGACATAAACATGTAAAAAATAAATATATATTTCAGCTTACTAAAAATATTTTCATAATGTTACTTTGACATCATTTCTTAAAACTAAGTCCCAAACATAATTGCTCAGTTGACATGTGTCATCCTCATGCGATACGAGATAACTATAATTCTGATGCAATCCCGAAAAGGGGGGTCATCATAAACAAACATGACATTAAATTGTCATTATACGAACTAGAACAAACAGCTCTATGTTGCTTTGATATTTATCAATTTTCAGGAAACATGTGAAATAAATTTCAGGTCCATTTCATTATAGGGCCTAACAAGATTGTGTGAGGTAGACGAAATTGACCTTAAAACGATCGTATTGTCTTTTGATGTCCAAAAATAGGCAGATCGGACATATACGGACTTTATCTAATGACTACATAAATTTGGGATTTATTATTATTATAATATTCTAATGAAACTGAAAATTGTAATTTTTTTTAGGATAAACAACAATTTTACCTGGCGTAGCCGTTCATAAATGTTTTTCTGCATTTATCTTCGAAAAATGGCGTATTTAATGGAATAGAACGTTAATACAGTAAACTTTCTCTTTTTTCTCCGCAATAGGCTATCAAAAATAATTTATCTAATGTGTATGTGGAAAATTATGTGAAAAGATAAAAAGTGGCAATTGTTACCTTTCATACCTTAATTTTCGTTCATCTGATTCTGACCAATGCTTATATACTAGATATCTATTTATATGCCGCTATTATTGTTGTTGTTACCAATTATGTAAATCAATTGTATCTGATTTTATGCCCTTTATTGGCCCTGTAATTTGGGAAATAAAAAAAAATCTATTCATTGATAAAACGTAATATGGACTGGTCCAGTGTCCAGTTTGCAGGTCATTTAATTTTCTGTACACATTCATGCACGCTCTGATTTAATCAATATACTCGTACGAAAAAGCATGAACAGTTTGAAGGTAATCTAATAATAACTTAATCCAATCAAATTGCATAAGATTCAATAACAATGTCAAGTCCACATCATAATGAGTAATAGAGGTAAACTGGGTAGGGAGAAAATGACAGATATTTCAAGTTAATATTTATGCAATAACGAATTAAAATTTGTCAACCAAAAGTTTTGCTACAATTTCAAAAACATGTCGTTCTGTATGGGTATAGTTTTCGGATCTTTCATTAGCGTATTTAAGGCTATAAAAAGTTTGGGCTTCAAAAGTTCACACAATTATTGACTTTATACAGAAAATTCGTCCTTGTAAAACATTTAATAGTTCACAAATGATACGCGATTTTAAAGTAAAATTATTTCTTAAAACACTGCAAAAAATTTCATTCATATTGATAAAGTGGTATCGTCATAAAGTGCGTTGAAATGAACAGTGGTATAGCAAACATCGAATTCCCTCACAAAATGTTATCACACACTACAGTAAGGGGAGTCAGTTAAGTTTGTCTATTTTTAGATACTATACAGGTAATCTTTTGACCCTACGTATACAACCTGTGTGACCTGTGTAGTGATTTTGATTTTACGATAAATTCATGAATGAACGATAATTTTATGAATGAACATGAGCACCTGACCTCTTTCTTAAACACCTATTAAACATATAAAACCGTATTTAATAAGGAGATAATTCAGTCAAATTTTCAGTACTAAATCAACAACTGAAATGATTCCATTTTTTGATGAAACATCGTACGAACGGAGAACGGAATCGCAGGTATAAAAATGCACTTTTTTCCCTTGTAATGACCGCGGATCTATAATTTTTATAGATCGGTTGAAATCCCAAAACTAATTTGCATAATGGAAATTTAGGCGATAGCAATACATCGGAGTGACCTCAAGGTCATCCTCTGTAAAAATTAGTTTGAAAAGATAAAAAAATCCAAAATACCAATCTAAGAGTACTCGCAATTCCTGAAAGCTGCTTCAATGTCATTTCAAACTAAAAAAAAAAAAAACAATACACACAAAAAAAGTGTGAAGACTTAATTTACAGTCTGAGAAAAGCACAACCTTGGCCAATGCCAAAATATAAGAATCGATAGGATGTAGGACCATAAGTGTTTATAACTGTATAAAGTTACGTATTTAGCTATGTCTTAATCAATTAAAAACAAAATCAATTTAAAACACAAAAAAAAACCTTACTACAGTGCTAAATTAAAAACATTTAAGGATAAGTGAATTCAAAGGATAAAAAAGTTCACATGAATCTATACTACTAAAACAACGAGGTCCAATTTGTTAGCCGGCATGACGTAAAAACGACGAATTAAAAACTTCAACTTTATATATAACTAATATAGGACAATGGTGTTGTTAAAAAATTACACCATTCCAGGCCGTTTTATTTTCCACATAATTAATATTACCAAGTTCCGGGTCGAATCCGATACCATTAGTATATGTCACGTGTAGTTTCCGGTTGTAGTTACCTGGAGTCGGTTTCACAAAAAAAATACGACTAAGATTGATCGTAAGTCATGAACAATTCAGTATACTTACGATCAAGCTTAGTCGTAAGTTTTTTTGTGAAACCGACTCCTGCTACCTTCTGTAAATTCCTCCTCTATCAGGAGAACCTGGAATTCTTCCAGTAGTTGAATTATATCAATATTACACTGCTTTCTTCCACCTGAATACCACTATTAATTTTGGTTAATTAGTTAAAAAGATAAATTTAGTTTATAGTAAGTCTATTGTAATAAGAAAACCAGGACGGGTTCAAACAGAAAGATTTCGAAAGCAGAGAAAACTGTGCACCTTATAATCAGCATGACTTTATCAGATGATCATACGAATACTAAAAATCCAGGCTAGAAATAAGGCGTAGGTACTTTAATTCAGTCACGGAACCGCGATGTCTTGGGTGTGTCCTAGTTGTATCTAAATTTACGGGCTCTATAAACAAATTTGTAAAATTAGGGTGTGATATAATAAGGTTTCTACAGGTAAAGACAAACTTTTTAACCAAATCTTTGTATCTATGACAGAATATTGTAAAGGGATTCCGTAATTTGTGGTAACAAAGTCTTTTACTAAATAATTTACCAGTTATACACATATTATGTTTATTAAAATCTAAAACATTGACGAGGGAGGTTGAAGGAAAACAGACCGCAAAAGAGGCCGGCAAAATGAATACAATCGTCTTAGAAAGAATTAACAATAGAAAACGAAAAATCAGTTTCTTTTGTCATAAGTTTTTGTTTAGAGTTTTCTTGAGTAACGGTAGATCTTTTCAAAGTTTTTTCTATCAAATGTAATTTAGACGGATCGTTACAAAGTATGTACATAAACTATGATTCAAACAGACAGATTATAATAATATTTTTTTAATGACCTTTTGATAAAATAAGTACTTCAGTTTGATGAGATCGTGTGGATGTGTAGTGTAGAGAGATGAAAAGTCATAAGTGTCCATCGAATTGAAAGTACCAACAAAAGCACGTCATTTATCTAAATCCCAGCAAGGAAATCAGAAATTTATATTAGATAAAAATGTACCATATATTGTTTTCAAATATGATTTCTCGTATATGCCTTACAGAAGTTTTAAGGTTTATTTGAATCGTTTCATAAAAATATCATGAACTGGCTGTTTTTGTATTGGCCATGGTACTGATTTTATACCGGCTGTATTAATTTAAAAAAAAAATTGTTTTTGCATGATTTAAGCCTCCAATATGTTAATTACTTTTTCGGGGATGACAAACAGCTGATAAGGAACGGTATAATCAAACAGTTATAAACCGGATTCTCGGTCAACATCTGTTGTTTGACCCTCATACTGAACTATTGACCTCAGCCTGCGGCTTCGAGCAATTCAGTCTTCGAATCAAACAAAACATCCGTTGACCCTAAAACACCGCTGTATATTGTTACAATGCCAATATTGAAAATAAATCTTATAGCCTAGATTTTTAAATTTTCAATTGAAGCAATTGTCTAAATACTTTTTATCTAATGGGACTGATCTTTCACCAATGATGTGAATACATTCTATTTCGTCTAAATAGGAATACAAAACTTTTTCAAAAAGTATTGGGCAGGCATAAACTATTCGAAATCGACCCTTGCAGGCCAAACTTTCTTTTCTTACGAGGTTATCTTCTCGAAAGTCAAATTTCATTTTGACATATACAACTCGACGAATCCTTATAATAGATAACCCAGCACGACATCTAAGTCGACTCCGTCACACGACAAAATTCTAACACCGTAAGTCGTAGGGATTCTGGTTATAACCATTTTCCTCTTGACGTCAGATCTAGAAAAAATGTAAAAGGTCAAATGTCAAGGTCATCGTGACCTTTCAAACTTTAACTCAGAAGCCGAAACAGTTAGAGAAAAGTAAAAGTGGGGATACAGGTTTGAGACATCAAGCGCAACTTCATATTGTTTGACGACCAAGATAGCTCCCACCAAAGGATTTACAAATGCCGTATGTTGCCCCAAAAAGGCGTTTCCAGTTTGTAAAAGTGCATAAAAATTATATTATATTGTTGGCGTTTTGTATTTTAATGTTTACAATACTGCACCTTGTGAATACATCATTTTGAGATCACGAAGGCATATGCTTTTAAAAAAGACTATTATCGCACGTGAACGACCTTCAAATTGTTCTCCGAACAAGTAGACTTTTGACATCTATATTTTGTCTTATTTATTTTGTTTCTTCCTTATTGGATATTGCTGCCAGATCTTTGAGGGTTCAAGATTAGTCTTTTCTTTTAAAAACAAACGAGTCAAGAAAAAAAATAAAATCAAAATATTTTATGAATAAAGCACAAGTAGATTTACATTATTTAATCCAAATGTTCCGTGTAACGTTGACATTTTAACAAAAAATAAGATAGAAGTGTCAGGTGAACTTGTAACTACAGTATTGCTACCATATATGTAGACCTCTCAAACAGATGTTGCAAAAGAATTATATAAAATGTACTTCGTCCTCTTTTTGCAACTTCAAAATTCGAAAGATAAAGCTAAATTGAGAATGGAAACGGGGAATGTGCCAAAGAGACAACAACCCAACCAAAGAGCAGAAAACAGCCAAAGGCCACCAATGGGTCTTCAACACAGTGAGAAAATTCCGCACCCGGAGGCGGGCTTCAGCTGGTCCCTAAACAAAAATGTGTACTAGTTCAGCGAAAATGGACGTTACACTAAACCCCGAAACATATAAATGAACCAAAATTAAAATAACATACAAGACTAACAAAGGCAAGAGGTTCCAGACTAGGGACAGGCACAAAAATGCGGCGGGTTAAACATGTTTTGTGAGATCTCAACCCCCCCTATACCTCTAGCCACTGTAGAATAAACAAACACACAGAAATACGCACAGTAAAACCAGTTTAAAAGAAGTCCGAGTCCGATGCTAGAATAGGTAACAGAAGAAACTAAGCAAAATGGCAATGATCAACATAAATTAACAAAGGACTACTAACAGTTACTGACATGCCAGCTCCAGACCTCAATCTACCTAGAGCTTACACAATTTCCCACACAGCAAGATTGAAGGCCGGGCTGACTATTTGAATTTTTCTCTATTTTTCTTGGGTTTCAATGCATTGCATCCGACGAATTTGGTATTATAGTTTGGCTACGTTCATATGCCCTTGGACTATATATTTACTGCGCATGTGTTCAAAAATAGTTTTGAAGAACCCCAGCCAATCAGAAAAGTTAGTACCTGGCGTCAGTCAAATTAAGTGTTTTTATTTGAGATGCCACTAAAGACCCAAACTTATTCAGAATCTAGTTATATAATAAAATAGAATATATTCTTAAAGCTTTTGACATTGGACATACATTGAATGTTCAGGTTGACATCATGCGCAAAACATTATCAGAATGTCTTTGTTGTAGCATTCATATTATAAATAATAAATTGCATATATTTGAGCACCCTTTCCTCTTACTAGTATTTGATAAAAGTAAAACAAACCTTTCGAAATGTTTGTTTTTCAGTTTTCCTGAACATTGATAGAATTATTTGAGAATGATCTGTATTGACTATAAAAAGAAATTGATTTTTGTATCTCTTCAGACAGACAATATCTGTGTTCAGTCAGTTCTCTTATTATTTGATGTTTAGTTTTGACAGTTTTTCCTCTACGAAATCATAGAAAATTAGTTGAGCATGCGTATAGTTGGTCGTCTGATTGGCAGAATTAAGGGTGTTCCAGACTCCGAGCTGTCTCTGAAGAAAGTTTAGGAATTTGATTATTTTAATTCGGTAAGTAGGTTATATGTTTTCCATTTTTAGCGTTACATTATTGTTTCAATTTTGACTGTGTTGATTAACATTCAAACATTCAAATATGGATATTATTTTCATGTATTTCTAGTTATTTGTTTAATACATTTAAAAATTCTCTATGTATATAAAGCAACGTTTCTTATCAATTTATAAATATATTGAGTGATTAATTGACTATCACAAGAGTTATTATCATTGTTAACATTGTGAGATTTTTCAAATTGTCAGTCCAGATGGTTCTTTAATACTATCCTAGACTTACTACATGTCCCTTCCTAATTTGCTTTTTTTTCAATTTTACCCCTTTAACAATTTTACTGCTATAGCTAAGAGATTGCCATTATATTGACACATTCAGAGGAAGGGCCATCGGTATACTGGAGCATTCAGTATCATGGCAGTTTTCAGTAAACATATAAATTAGTAAGAAAGAAATAAAAGAAAGGGAGTTGTAGCAAGTCTAATACTATCCCAGAATCGGTCAAGAACTTTGAAGCAGTGGACCAAACAAATTGAAATTGTATCGGTAATATTAGACGGTCTTGGAGGTTGCTTACTACTACTGTACAAAACTTTGCAAAGAATCAGAGGAAGGCTATCCACAGAATTAACAATTTTTACTTTGTCTAAAAAGGGACTAATGTCAACATGTGTGTATTTGTAAAGAGTTATTTATATAAATAAAAGAAATATGAAACAACGAGACAATAACATAATAATTCTTGTTTTCTGATGTATTTCTGTAATAAAAGGTGAATGACAATTATCTTGCTGTCATGTATGGCTTTGATAAATGGTTATTTTCTAGTGTATTTTAATGTTTCATGTTTTTCTGTGGCTATTTCCTTGTGTATCTTGCTGTCTCATGTATGGCTTTGATAAATGATTATTTTCTAGTGTATTTTAATGTTTCATGTTTTTCTGTGGGTATTTCCTTGTGTATCTTGCTGTCTCATGTATGGTTTTGATATATGGTTATTTTCTAGTGTATTTTAATGTTTCATGTTTTTTCTGTGGGTATTTCCTTGTGTATCGTGCTGTCTCGACTCGTTTTAAAATCTTCATCCTTCACACCAAGTTGAGATCTCAGTATTAAATGATCACTTACTACTGTGAATAATGTTTCAATAAATTGGTGAATGAATCATTGCTGGTTATGTGCACATACAGGCCGATAGAGTGATGGACAATTATTTAAAATACAAATATGTTTCAACACCAAGATAATTTTACGGATATAGTTCTGTTATTAGCTAAAAACAAGAAAAAATATAGATCTAGTCGTGTAGACGATCGAAAGTTTGCAGTTAAGTATTCTTCAAATCTAATTGTTGAGCTGGATATTGAAAATTTACCATGTTAAAGTGAATAACAAATATTTTATCGGCATGCTTGGTTTTCAAGCTTTCACTTTTCGAGACCACTTCAAAAACAAATGACACAATATATATATTGAACATAATTGATAATAATTTTGAAATAATAAAAAGGTAATAAGTTTAATTATCAGCGCGCTGTGTTATAAACAACAAGTGCATATTGCGAAATAAAAAGAAAACATTGAATAGAGAACAAATTAACGTGTGCATAGAAAATACGGCACGGAACTGTTAAATCTGACGGCCACTTTGATGTAGCTTTTTATAGTGCTATAATCTTTTGACTTTGGTGACTAAATGTTTAAATAATTATAATGAATGGATGGCTGTTGGCACTCAATACTTTATATCATTTTCATTTCACACAAAAGACTTTGATATTATAAATGATAAATTGAAAGATTTCCTGAGGTTACAATTCTCTTTAATCTGAAATAGTAGAGTCAAGTGTTTTGTACGTTTATTGAGAACCAATTACCATTAATGCCTGCTGGATGTTTAACAAATAGCGTTTTGTGCGACAACTTTAACATTAGCCAAACGGTCAACTCGATTCATCAATAAAAGGGTCACGTATTTACCTAAACTTAATTATTCATAGTCTCTCTCTTGATTTCATTTGAGAAAACAATTCCCAAACCAATAAATCGTAAATTAATAGCGATGCAGACGTGAACAAAATCGATTTGAAATGTCACCAGCATCGCAGGACACTAAATCGGTCACAAGATAATATGAATAAAAGGTGCAACAGCTGGTGATGAAACACAACCTCATCTGTTGTACAGTTTTCTTATACAA
This sequence comes from Mytilus californianus, assembly GCF_021869535.1. Lineage (NCBI taxonomy): Eukaryota > Metazoa > Mollusca > Bivalvia > Mytilida > Mytilidae > Mytilus > Mytilus californianus. Next base: position 7,734,433 of record NW_026262690.1, read on the forward strand.
AAATTGAATAACATTATAAATAACATGCGATCGCAGAACTTATGTATATGAATGTCACAGAAATTTATTGTGTCTCTAATGACAAAATTTTTGAAGGTAATCGAATGTTAAGCATGCAGAACACCGTGAAGGACGCCATACATGTTAAAATTTCTTTATTGAGAATTGCTAATACCAAATACTATAATGCACGGAACCAAAACCGATCAATTTCCAGCAAAAAAAGAAAAGTAGACGTCTTTAGTGCATCATTTTCTCAAACACTCTTCAGTTTTTTGTCACAGATTCTGAGACTCTGGGTGCAAGTTTCGGGATAAATACTCATTTTAGAGACCCTATTCCGTATATTGAATTGAACAGCTATCCTACACACGTCTTGGTTCATTTTTGTTTTGGAACTCCCTGGTGTTACACCAAACGTGTTAATCATTTTCAAATATCATTGTGATTATAGGACGGGAAAACCAGGGGGAATGGGATTGATGGTAATGTAAGTATGCACTGCTCACAGACACTTGTCTTTAAAATAAATACCTATATACTTTAATATATTAAGGTATATAGGGAAACACATTTTCAGAGATTGCTAAAATTTGCATAGTGAGCCAGTTTGAGTTTTTTTATTACAGTTCTTGGAAAAGTTCAATCTGTCACTACATTACACCCGCACCAAGCTCTTCCGTCTGATTATTTTTTTTCTCTTGGATGACTCAATTTGCTTTCAAAGACTTTGAAAGCTTTAAATGCATTATAGCGTGTTCCGTATACACCCGAAACTCCGATAATCGCAAGTTCAGTTTTTATTTTATTTTTCAAATTTCTGCTCGTTGTTAAGCTTTAAGTTTTCAATTTTTCATAAAAAAAAAAAACAAATTACGATTAGCCTTCAAGCTTTTCTTGAAGTTATAGGCAAACAAAAAATTAAAATGAAACTAGTGACAAATAAGAAACATCGAAGGAGCATTCTCACATTTTCTCTGAAACTACAATCATGCAACATGTTTCAATTTGGATAAACATATATGTATAGTAGAGCCTCCAAACAGTCCCGGTTAGATGAATTTCTTTCTTGTTAACCATAACATATGCAGTAAAAAGAAACAAACATTGCACTGCAGATACATTCCTGAGTATGAATTAAACATTTTATTATACTTTAGATCGTTTGCAAGGTCTAATGAGGGCTTATGAAGTCTCCTGAAGTCTACAAAATATATCCAAAATAAATCTATAAAATAGAGGTGCACATTTTCTTTGTACATGTATATGCATATGCATTGTGCAAATTTGATAGCTCTTGGGTTAAAAACTGCGACATGAGTGTATTACACAAAATTGGTCCCCTTATTTAACACTCGCCTGCACGTCAACCCGCCTACCGCCTGTTCACAAGCCGTACTTTCATCGTATTATATAACAAAACGATTTTCCATTGTTTGCAACCCGTTCATAAGTTTTGACTCCGAGTAAACTCCCCCTTCTAAGTCAACATTGAAAATACCAAGTACATGTAGCTTTAATTTATAAGGGAGGGCAGAGGATTTGTTTCTCTCAAACCCAAATCTTTTCTCGTGGCTTCCCACCCTCCTTTCTTTTGGTTCCATTTCTTTTCTGTAATCCCCTTGTCCCCCTTTAGTGTTCCAAATGTAAGAAATATTATGGAAACTATAATACATATTCCAAAATTTTAATGAATACTCGTTTAGGAATATTTATAATGAAATTTTCTATAATAAAGTTTCCAAACGGAAATCTGTTATAAGGAACAAATATACGTTGACTTCAGTACTATATGCAGATTATATACAAGATTCAATTGATACACATGTAATTACATATGTAAATATATATATTTATTTAGAAACTACCTCTTACAACGGGGGCACTTGCGGACGAAGTATCCACAAATGCGTCTAACAGCATATGCAATGAATATATATACAGACAAGTCAAAAATATTCATATGTCCTTTCAGAGTTAAAAATTGGAACATTATAAAATAAGACCGCTTACATAAAAGAAATAACACATTATGTGCAACATAAAAATATAAATTAAACTAAGAGTTACATAAATCATATTGCTCAAACAAATCACATTTAAAATTTAGGTTCCAAAACCAGTGATCTGTGAGAGTACATTTCGCTCAACATCTTTTCACTTAAACTGTCCATATTTTTACTAATATAGGGATCAACATGATAAAAATAATAACCTATCAGTGTTTGTATTTTATCGTAGGACGATAACTCTATGAAGCAGAAGCCTGGGAAGGTAGAATAAATATTCATTTATATCAGTAAAGTATTCAATTCGTATAGAAGAAAATCCAGAATACTCAAGTAAAAAGTGTTCAATGGACTCGTCAAATTTATATAAACACATTTGGCAAGTGGGACTTTCGCTAAGACTCATCATAAATAAGACTTGGTTCACAGGTAAACAGTTTGTTCGTGTTAACCAGTTTAGTCTTGCAGACTTAAAGTCCAGCAAGTTTGACAGATACAGCTGCCTTCCTGGTTCAAAATTAAATTTAGAGAAAACATCTAGATTGCTTTTATTATCTATTACTTGATATTCCTTTCTACGGACAAACCTTCCAAGAAACTGTTTAAATATATTCGAGTTAACATTCGAGTTGTAAAAGTGATCCAGGCTAACCATAGTAAACAAGTTGATCTTATACTGTGGATAATCTCACCCTTTTGAAGCATTAGGGACTTTAGCTCTTCAAATACAGTTCGACAAAATTTTCTTGTGTCTAGGCCTTGAATCCTAGCAAAACAAGACACCCTTTGTTTATAAAAAAAATCGTTCATTATTGGCTCCCATTCCAAGTCTAATTTAAATCTTTAAATCACTTTTGTGTTTTGATATGATACCCACATCTAAAGACTAATTTGTCAATCCCAGCGTCAAGTATATACCATTTCGTAACACGTCTATTACTCATGTTAGGACAATACTATAACTGTATTAGAGTAATATTATACATTTTTATAAGATTTTGATTTTTTTTCGATTAATCCTATAAGATCTTATAAAAGATGGGATTTCAGATAAGGGCAATGAACGTCAATGGGCTATTTCAGGTTTCTAAAATAGTCTGAATGATTTAAGTAATAATCAAAATATTAATGCTAACGATATAAATAATACTGTGAAAGAAATAGAATATATATTCATAAATTATGCTATTGGTATGCTTTGTCAGTCTAGAAAATATGTAAAAAAGACAACTAAGATGACGAAATGTAAACAATGGTTCGATAAAACGAAAAGCATCCCATCAAGCTCTAAATACATTCAATAGATCTGTTCAAGTAAAAATGCGATGAGTGCTAAAATCTTCAAAGATCCAATTGATCAACGGGTATCATAAATTTCATGTCAAATTTGTTCTGAAGAGCTACGAAATTTCTCAAAAACAGATATGGAAAAGTTTGGGAAAATCCGGAACAAGTATGATAACACAAAGATGGACGATCAAGAAATTCCGTATAATTTCTTTTGATTATCTAAAAAAAATTTAAATTAAGAACTAAAAAAAACATACACTCGAAAATAAAGTTGATGATCTTAGAAAACAAGCCAATACAAATTATCTTAAAATCGTGAAATATAGTTATCTATGGTATATAGATATAAGAAGATGTGGTATGAGTGCCAATGAGACAACTCTCCATCCAAGTCGAGATTTATAAAAGTAAACCATTATAGGTCAAAGTACGGGTCTTCAACACGGAGCCTTGGCTCACACCGAACAGCAAGCTATAAAGAGCCCCAAAAAAAAAATACTAGTGTAAAACCATTCAAACGGGAAAACCAACTGTCTAAACTATATAAAAAACGAGAAACGAGAAACACTTATGAACCACATCAACAGACGACAACTACTGAACATCAGATTCCTGACTTAGGACTGTTTTTGTTCAATGGAAGTACACATATATATAGTCTATATATAGAATTCAGATCTGTTTCTGGAAATGTTTGACTCATAGCTGACTCTGTCATGCTGTATAAACATAAAATCATTGATAGAAAATCAGAATAGCCTCATATGGGCATATCAAACATTGTATTCTTTAAGTAATTCTGTAGAAAATGAAGGAACTAATTCCCTTGTCAAGAAATTAATCATTCTATATAATTTATCCTGACACCAGTTGGAATCCTACCAAAGAAATGCACCGATTATATCCATGCTTAATTGAGATGCATTAGAGAATGATTGAAACGGCTGGACAACCTAATGACCCTTATTGGCTATTTAGATGGAAGTTCATATAATAATGAAGAAGGAATTTATTAGTGGGATCGATAAGCAAAGGGCTATTAAGTGTTTAATGATTATGATTTTATTGTTTATCATGTCGGTACGTATTATTTTGTATTTCTTATTATTATTTAGTTAATATTCTAATAATTATTGTTCACACTATATATGTAATACTTAGAAGTGTAATTATCCTTAATTTTTTTTTTTAATTCTTTCAGGTTGAAGACCATGTTAATTTTTCGATGCATCATTTTGTGTTCCGTTGTTTTTTCTAGTACCTGGAGTTGTCCAGATCTGGATCCGTGTTCATGTAGCTCTAAACCTGTTTTAACAATAGACTGTTCAGACAGAAAAATGTTCTTTCACGGCCAAGACAATTATAATAATTTTAGTAAATTACAAGGATTATATATACATGAATTGAATTTACGAAATACAAATTCAATACTACCACCTCAGATTTTTGTCGACTTACAAATTCACAAATTAGATATAAGTGAAAACAAAAATATCGAAAATTATAAAAACATTCTTGAAATAATCGACGATTCGTTAGAGGAATTGAATCTTAAAACAGCTTCTTTCTTGAGTCAAAGTGTTTTGAAGAACTTGGGTCGCTTTAAAAACTTAACGTTCTTATCATTAGAGGGGAATATGCTTAATATGACTATTTTAGGAGATACATTTTCGAACTTCCATCATCTTCAAAATCTTGATTTAAGTGATAATACACTCAATTATCAAATGAATTCAAATCCTTTTGATGGACTAGAAAGTTTACAGGTTCTTCACCTAAAATCTACAAAAATAAGTTTAGATAACACCAACAGTTTATGTTTTCTTAAAAATCTGACGTCTTTGAATGTATTAAACATAGATCGTAATAACGGTGCCGGCGAGATAAAAGTTGTTCCACTCTTTAAAGGCAATAATATGTTTTCGCTCAAACGACTCAGTTTATGCTCTAACAAAATAGCGTTGTTCGAACATACCGCATTTCAAGGAATAGAACAACTGGAGATTTTAGATTTATCCGAAAATTTATTAAGGACAGTACCACTATCAGTAACTTCAATACTATTTAATCTTACTCATCTGAATTTATCGTCAAACAAAATTCAGTACCTATCAGAAAGAACATTTACAAATTTGACAAAACTACAGTATTTAAATCTTCAAAGGAACAAAATAAACAGCTTCCCTAGATATGCTTTCCTAGGATTAGGTAACAGTTTACAGACACTCGACTTAAGCTCTAACAAGTTGATAGGAGGGTATTTCTGGGTTATCGGACTAATGGATCTCCACTCGCTATTAAATCTAAATATTTCATATAATTTCATCAAACATATACAAAATGATTCGTTTGATACCACAGCGTACCTACAAGTTTTAGATATAAGTGGAAACCCGTTAATATTTACTGACACGATGTTCAGTGGGATAGAAGCTAGTCTGAAAAAGTTGTTTGTCAAAAGTGTTGGTATGGAACACGTGCCTTTAATTCCTTTACAAACAATAAGTGAACTAGATGATTTAGATTTATCTAATAACAGACTCGAATCCCTTCACAGTATGTTTTTAACTGGAGTTAAAGCTAAGCATATTTATCTGCAAAACATGAATATTTCTGAGATTTCAAAACTGGCATTTACTGGAATAAAAGGTCCGATATCAATATTTCTTGATGATAATAACATTTCTTCTCTTAGATTTTTAGAAGAGTCAGTGTCATGTTTTTTCTCCGAAATATCATTAAGAAATAATCCAATAATTTGTGATTGCACTGCATTTTCCATTTCCGCTTCGGGTCGACATGGACATGTGATTGGAAAATGCATCAATGATGATTTTGTTGGTAAATCGATTAATATGATTAGCTCTGTGGATAAAAATCTTTGTGAAGATCTGGAAGTTAACAGTGGATGGTGCAGCAAAACTGGAAAATTTATCAGTAACATCGCCAGTTTAAACAATGGATACCATGCTGTGTTGTATCTATTGTTAATGTATTCAACATTCATTTTAATCAGCTGAAACAGTTGTTGATAACACATATGTGATAAGTCCAATGACTAGACCTTAAGGAGAATTGCATACATGTGCTTAGCGTTAAACAAAGTCATTTATCTGTAAATATCAGGACTACAGAAGAGTTACTTATGCAGTATTCTTCTTTTGAGAATCTAGTGACGTGCAAACACTTAGTGAAATGGAAATATCCAATGTTTATACAGGCTGATGATATGTTAAGATTGAATATGAATATACCCTGCTTTTTAATATTCTAGCTCATTAGTTAACAATCTCCAGGGAAACATATCATTACGACTCATATTTTGATGTCAGAAGTGACAACTCTTTGCTTGAACTCCTAAATACTGCATGCTTGGCGGAAAAGCAGCAAACACCAATTTCAAAAGTCTTTACTCTCACTCAGTCGATGGTCGAACAACCCACCGCACTCAGGGCGAGCACACTACCACAAGACAACAGGGAAGGGTCTGTAAACACCGAGGAAGCTTGTCAATTTGTTAAACATCCTTCATACTTTCATTAAAAATTCCCTAGAAACCCACGCTCACTTACGAATTCACTGAAAGTTTTGAGCTATGTGATTAAAACCATGCATCTTGCAAACAGCCTTTTAATCATACCAATACAGGTTTGTACGACAGGTTTTACAGAATAAGGCATTTCAAGTCAAAATATTCAAATATTCTTTTCTAATAACGTGTATTCTAGTCAATTGTACTTCCATATCTACAGAATGATCAATTTGCTTTATCTTGGAAAGTGTGTAAAAGTTACATACATGTAAATTAGTTTTTGAAATTTCATATGCAGTACCGCTCTACTGGCATTCAAAATTTCGTAATATCTGTGAGATCACCCAACTACGTACCTCTTACCCTTAAAAGAATAAACCCAGAGATTGTTTATATAGATTGATATATGGGGTCTTGAGATCACTCCTTGAAATATATTTAAAGTGTTCACAGCTTATGCGTGAATGTTGTAACGCCCCTGACTGCGACTGACCTTACTTTCAGAGCGAGGTTCAAGTATAAACGTGAAACAAAGTAAACAATTAGGTAGTGTAATTGCTAGCACACTTACCTCGAGTATGGTTGTGGGTTCGATCCCTAGATTGGTCTGTAAATTTACAGATTGTGTTATATACTCAATCGTAACAATTTTGATTAAGTAGATTCGTATGCTGGGTGATGTATCTAGTGTAGGAGATACTAACCCTGTCTATACATCGCTCTCGCTATGTTAGAAGTTGATGCGATTCCAACTGTTGGTCGCGGCATTTGTCATTTACAAACTGAAGAGAAAAGATTACCAGCCTTATGTTTTTTTGCTAAAATACTTTGCTGTATATAAATATACTATATATTATTTGTTTACCGGTTAAGTCATTACGAAGAATAGCAAAACAAGCTTGTGTTCTTGATATCTGCCGCTTATGTCATATTTGTTGCTCAAATTCCCATATTGTTGTCTTGCCTTATAAAATTATATCAGATATATCTTTTACTTAGATATATATAGTAAAGACAAATTAAACAAATGTGCTAGATCGCCTCTGTGTCTGATCATTCAATCCGAGTGCATGCATAAAACTCGTAAAATATAGAAAGCATTTATTCTTGTTTTTGTTGTTGTATTTTTGTCTTATAATTATAAAAACAAGATGTAATATTGTGGCAAATGAGACAAATTTTCATAAAGACCAAAGAAAACAGATGTTTCATTTACACATTTAATACAGGTAAAACTAGTTGGTACTGTTTAGTAGACTAAACATTGTGTCTCCTCTTTCTTTATCTAAACGTCAGTCCTCTGGTGTAATAGAAAGATCTTGACAAGGCAATTTTGAATATATATGGTCTAGGGATGCAAAGAAGTGTTGTTGAGATATTAAAAAAATAAGAGGGATGTAAGCATGACCCCTAAAATAAAGCATTTGGAACAGCGGAAAGGTCATATCATGTCAAATCGAAGTATATATGGTTAAGGGTTTGGGAGCGGAACAGTTTTTAACATATCTAACCATTTAAGATATGAGTACGGAGCATGACACCCAGGTCAAAATCTATGGTAAACTGTCAACTAGTCGTGAAATTTAAGAACAATTATGGTTTAGAGATAAGTATATTTACAGTTTTCAAGATATTTTACAATTAATGATATGAAGGGGTGGGGTATGTCTCACGGGGCAAAACCTATGGTGAACTCGCTTTAAGTCCTTACCAAGGCACTTAAGTCTATATGGTCATATTAATCGAAGCATCATCTTGATATGCTGAACCCATGTTCCAAATATCAAAACCCTATGTCAAAAGATAATAATTACTTTGACCATGAGGTCAAAGGTGAGAGTCACCTGACGGTCATGTTAATATGCGACAAACTGTCTCATGATAATGCACGTTCATGTCAAATATCATATGTCAATGTCTAAAAATTAAGAAAAAAAATTGGTGCGGAAAAGTGGTATGAGAACCAGAAGAAGCAAAAGAAAAAATAATACTAAAACATAATGCACCCCTTCGTCGACAACATAGTCATACAGTGTTATTTTCATTTTAGTTCGATACTACTTCTGATGATATCATGAGCTCAAGAGTCAGTGCTTCGGTACTGACATGATTTTTGTCATACCTTTCTTAAATTCTCCGTTGATAAATTTAGAAATTATTAAACTAAGGTTTCAAATTCTATTGACCAAAAGAGAGCTAAAGAAATAGTCGTCCAACTTTGCCTGAGGAATTTGAAACCTTAGTTTCTAAATGATTAACCTCCACCAGGAACGCTCTAACCAAAACTTTAAAAGCCTGGTGGAATTTTATTCAGAAAAGCACTTTGGACGCACGAAATTTTTTAAGTGTTATTTTCTTCCTATTACAAATCAATTTTAGTAGCCTTTGGAAAATGTAATTTAGAACTCCATGGTTAAGAGACAAGTAAATTTGCCATTCCTATACATTGTATGAAACAATCTGTTTTTTTTTTTTTACATTTTGTATATATCTCACTGCATTGTTGATTGTATGTACTCTAACAGATCTTTGGAAATTTTGAGTATCCACATCAGATTCACGCCGCCTTTAAACTATGTAGTTTCACCCGGCTTTGATTGCGGATAAAATTGATGCCTATAATTTTGAAAAAGGTTTTTCGGAAGCACTTGGACGACCCAGCAATATATCGTTGCTTACAAGTACACTAACGTAATGTATCCAATACAGTGATGGAATATCCAGTGCTTCATCCTTTGTTGAAATTCCAAAAGAACATAGAAAAAACTCATCAAAGATACCAGGCTTACAATTTTGTACGTTAGACGCGCATTTCGTTTACAAAAGACTCGTCATTGACGCTCGAATAAAAAAAGTTTAAAGGCCAAATAAAGAACGAAGTTAAAGAGCATGGAGGACCAAAAATTTCGAAAGATTTTGCCAAAATAGAGCTAAGGTGATCTATCCCCGGAGTAGAAAATCCTTAATTTTTCGTACAATTCAAAGGTTTGTAAACAGTTAATTCATAATTATTACCATAACAATGATTATTCATGTCAACACAGAAGTGATGACTACTGGACTTGTGATCAGACCTGTCATTATTTAGGATTTCCTCCTTGGTAAGTGTCGTGAGTTTTCAAGTAAAATGTCAATACCTAATTCTTTATGTAATGTGAATTACACACAAACACAATGTTGTTTATGACTTTATCTTATCTGCGGAAACAACAACATATTTATCATGACAGGTTCTTAGCAACATCTTGTGTTGTAAAAATCGATGTAGCATGTGTATTCCCATAGACCCATTCAGTTTTTTTAATTCTAATTTGAATGCCTTAACCAAATCGGAAAGCGTGTCCACGTCTTTTTTTCGCGATTAATCCACTCTGGTGTAACAGTTTCAAATTGGACTTAACAGAGGTTCTCAGGTGTCGTTAAGGGAGCAACCATTTAACTTCAAGGCAGGGGGGTGGGGGTATGGTTTTTTGTTAGAAAATTTTTGTTTAATTTTTCGACGCTATCAATCGAATTATTTTTTTCAAAATTTAACACTATAAGGTATGGGAAAAATCTGGATTCAGAATATTTTTTTTGTCATCTGCTTGACCACAATATTTTTTTTCATCAAATTGGGGATAACAATATTTTTTTTAGGAAAAAACCATACCCCTCCTCCCCATTTGAAGTTAAATGGTTGTTCCCTAACTAGATCGTTTTGTTGAGTAGTTTAACATATGTTTCAAGAAGCAGATGTTTTTTTAAAGGTACTGATAAACTGATATAATTTTGTTTTAGTGGAAATCAATAGAAGACAAACATTGCCTTTTGAGCTGAAATGTTTGTCCCTCTAATCATGTCTACGTCATTATAAGCTTCATTAAGCACCGCCGTAGGGACTAAAGGTGAAATCCTACACAATCATTTAAATACACATCTCCTACTCATTACAGGTAAACTATGTGATATGAGGGTCAGGAAATATGTACATTAATATTAAAGAATTGGTATGGAATAAGTGTAAAACAAGGTTTGTAAATAATTATAATATTTGCTCCTTTTAAAAGATCGATATTAACTGATCTATATGAATCCTCATTTCAAAACGTGTATAATTATCTTGAATACTCACTAATACCGTTTTCTTACAAAGGAGTTTGCTCATGTAAACAATTTTTGACATACAATGATGAATACATGCTAGTTAAACGATCGATCTATTGATCTTTCATCACTGTACTAGTGTGTGGGGGGGGGGGGATTTTTATTATACATATTACTTAGATTTTCATCAATTCAGTAAAAGACAACATGTATAGTATCTAAAAAGAAATCTGTTATCCTTATTTATTTTGAACTTCGAAAGAAAATCTTTTATGAACTATTCTTATATGTTATATAGTCCGTCTGAGTCAAATATATTATCAAAATTCTAATTTATTATGTCGTAGATGAATTTTTAACCCAAACTTTATACACTCGCAAAGTTTTGCCAGATTTGTTTGCAATGAATAAAGAAATTGTCCACTGATGAGTCTTTTGTAGACGAAACGCGGGTCTGGCCAAGGATTTGTATACAAATCCTTGGTCTGGCGTACAAAATTTTAATCCTAGAGTTTATTGATATAGTAAATATGTAATTGACAATCCAACCCATACACATACAGAGAAAGGTACAGTTAAAGAGCAGTATACCTTCACTAAATACCTTGACCAAGATAATCTCCATCTTTACAATTATCAATTATAGATTACCTGGCCAGTTATTGTCACGGTTGATTATCACTCCAACTCTTACCTTTTATCTATTCTCCTTGTTTGACCTAATGGACAACTCTTTAATTACATAAGCAAAAATCAATTGACAGTTCGTACACTATACATAGGTAAAAATACACAACAAATTAAGCACCATAATTAGAATATCAATTTTTTTGTTTAGTATCTGTTTTCAAAATATATAGAACTCAAACGGATATATGATTAAAAATAGTAAAGGTGTTTGATTCAAAACGAAGGGAAAAAAACAAAACAATTTCTGTACTGTTATGAATCACAACATAATCAGAACGGTCTTCAACACGGAGCATTGGCTCACACCGAACAGCAAGCTATTAAGGGCCCCAAAAATTACTAGTGTAAAACCATTCAAACGGGAAAACCAACGGTCTAATCTATACAAAAAACGAGAAACGAGAAACACTTATGAACCACATTAACAAACGACAACTACTGAACATCAGATTCCTGACTTAGGACAGGTGCAAACAATTGCTGCGGGTTTAAACGTTTTAATGGTACCAAACCTTCACCCTTATCAAGACTTGATTATGAAATTTAACTGAACCTTTTATTAAAAACGGGGTATCACATCCTAAATTTTACGTTGATGTTGTTTATAGAGTCCGTTTTTTTAGATACTTTCCATGTTAACTCATTGATCAATTGAATTAACTTATTCTGAAATGTTATCAATGAAATACCGTAGAAAAATCTTAAAATGTTGTTTTTATCTGTACTAACATTGATTTTGTATTTGAAAAATTAAAACAGAACTAAATATATATTGCTATATATGTATAGTTAATATTACTCATGATCCTACGTCCTGTCGATACTGTTTACTAATAGACGTGTTAGGAAAGGGGTTTAAATACTGCGCTGATGTTAAATACCAATACCGATACAAGATTTAAGTGAGGACTTTCTCAAAATACAATTGCATTGCAAATTATCCCGTCGTAGTATAGCTAAAAACTTTAACTTTGTGGTGTGTTTGATACAATATGAAGCGAATGGTTAACGTCGACTCCATTTTTTTAAAGACGTGCCTTACGTAGATCTTCATACATTCATTTGTATTTGTTTGATTTGGGAGTGCAAAACAAAACTTAAAAAAATATATGTAAGGGTCAAGAATGGTAATGGCGGATTTTACGGCCACAAGTTCAAATATATACATTAAATGATATAAGTAGAATATGTTTAATAGTCAAATAACTCAGTTTGCCTCTCCATAAGTCCAGTACACAATTCAACAATTTGATTGGATTCGTGTCTTGGATGTCTCCACAAACTTCCGACAACCCTAAATGTTTTTAAACATCTGATGGCGTGTTCGACATAAACTTGACATTCTAAATTTCTTCTATTTAGTTTTTTGCATTTTCTGTTTTTCCCTTTGCGGTTTTGTCTTATTTGGTGTCTCCTACTATGGCGTAGCAATTGGTGAGAGGTTTGCATAAATCTTATCACATAAATTAACTCAGTTTGGAGGAAAATCCAATTCCAAGTTCGTGCCAATTCTTGGAAGAAAGTTGTCTTGCTGCGCATCGTTTTAATGTTCAAGAAAACCACTTTCCACGAGCCGTATGTGATTCGTATTGTCTACTACTATCTGGAGATGAATGCAATAAATGGACAGAAGGACGAAAGAACGGACGGATGGACCCATCCACCCATCACTATATACCGTCCAATTTAGAAAGCGGAGAGTATAGTGAATATTACGCAAAACAAAATGAAGGAAATCGAAAAAAAAATTTCCCGACATATAATTTAGCAGGCTTTGCAAGAGGTGAAAATGAACATTCCATTTTCAAAATATCCTTCTGACCCAAAGATAATAAAATCAACGTCTCCATATGAAAAGTTTAACGCCACTTTCAACAGTATCTCAATTAAATCGTGGTGTTCTGTTTTGTTGGTGGAGGAAGCCGTGATACCAAGAAAAAAAAACTTCCGACCCTTCACCGAAACATAAATTTAACATGCTTGAAAAATAACCAAATGTGGTAATCTTTTAAAACTTAATTCGATAACCTCTTTTGTCTGAAAAACTGACTGACAAAAATTGATAGACAGAAAATGTCAGTTAAAATGTGAATTAGAATAATCAATTCACACATTTTAATGTTTTTTTTTTAAGGTAGTCCCTTTTCAGCATTACATTAAATTGCCAGAGTGACCTTTCTAGATAAAATAAAAAGACAAACTGATAATCAAATTGAAAAAAGTTTTTGTTTCATGCTTTTTTCTTTTTTTTTTAATTGTCAAGTACACAAATTTCTAGTTTTTTTTTCACTAGAATTTTAAGCTACACATTTCTCTATTATAGAAAATGATATAAAATAAGGAGATGTGGTATGATTGCCAAAGAAGACAACTATCTACCAGAGACCAAATGACGTAAATGTTTGCAACTATAGGTCACCGTATGCCTCCCAACAAGGAGCAAAACCCATCCTGCATAAAAGCTATGAAAGGCCCCGACAAGAAAAGTATATCTTAAAATTTTTTCAAATAAACGAACATTTTGCACAAAGATTGATGTAGAGTAAAAAATAGGATTCGGATGTGATTTGATTGCAGTGATTTTTCTTATTTATTTATTTTGATCACTTTGCAGATTTTCCTTGTCGTTCAACAACATAGTAAGAAATGGGGGACAACGATCTTAAACTTATTCGATCACTACTATGAAACAATGCAATTTTATGATAATAATATTAATAATGATCGTGTTGTCTTGCTGGATCCTCCTCGGTGTATTGCGGAATAAATTGTTATTATTTAATTGTATAAAAGTCATCTCAGCATTATCAAACAAACCCATACAGGTAACTATAATGAATGACTATCTGGACTTTTTGAGATGGTCCCCACAATAGCCTGTAGTGGTATTGGTATTTAACATCAGCGTCAAAATCGTATTGACTTTCCTAACACGTCTAATAGTTTGGCATTGGACAAGGTCATGCGTTTCTCAGACTGTTTAGGACGTTTTTACACTACTAAATCCGTTGGATGTGTACTGATTGATACTTCAGTCTGGGAGAACATGACTAATTTATTAGTTGTAATTGACTTCGAACTATCTCCCAATAGCTGTTGGTACTTTTATAGCGGTGCTTTGTGTCTTTTTTATGCTAGTTGTTATTTTTGCTTCGTACCGATCTATTAAATTAAGCCATTTGCAACTGAATTTTACAGTTTGTTCTTATGTTGTGCTGTTTCACCGCTGTCCTATGTTAGAGGGGATTAAACGCTCACAAACACGTATAACCCGGCTACATTCTTTTTGTGCCTGTCTATGGCAAGCCGTTCTCGTCAAAACTAGTAAGTTTAAACCATTTTTCGAAAAATTACACACTGAGAATTAAAAAAAACACACTGAGAGTAAAAAACCTAAAAACACACACTGAGGATTTCATAAAAACGCACTGAGATTACAAAAAATGAAAAACACACAATGAGAATTGAAAATTACACACTGAGAATTGAAAATTACACAATGAGAATTGAAAATTACACAATGAGATTTCAAAAAGACACACTGAGATGAAATAAACTGAAAAAACAGTTTAGGAATTAGGGTAAAAAAGGGGCCAAAAACAATCATTTTTGTATTTTCCGGACAATAACTTGTGTGTAAGCGTATGGATCTCTCTGAAATTGTACCACAATGTTCCATATCACAAAGGGAAGGCTGGGATTGAGTTTAGGGGTAATTGCCCCAAACGTTCAGGAATAAGGGGCAAAAAAGGGGCCAAAAACAAGCATTTTTTTAGTTTCCAGACAATAACTTGTGTTTTTAAGTGTATGGATCTCTCTAAAATTGTACTACAAGGTTCCATACAACAAAGGGAAGGCTGGGTTTGAGTTTGGGGGTAATTACTCCAAGAAGGGGGGGGGGGGGGTTCAAAAAGTTTGGGGGGATTTTTTTTCCCAATTTTTTTTCTTAAATTTTTGAAATTTCAAATAATTGCACAGTATTGCGCAATAGCACAGTATTGGGCAATAGAAAGAAATCTTCAATTGCACAGTATTGCGCATTAGCAAGAAATCTTCAATTGAACAGTATTGCGCAATAGCACAGTATTGCGCAACAACACAGTATTGCGCAATAGCAAGACATCTTCAATTGCACAATATTGCGCAATAGCAAGACATCTTGAATTGCACAGTATTGAGCAATAGCACAATATTGCGCAATAGCAAGAAATCTTCAATTGCACAGTATTGCGCAATAGCAGGAAATCGTCATTTGCACAGTATTGCACAATAGCACAATATTGCACAATAGCAAGAAATCTTCAATTGCACAGTATTGAGCAATAGCACAATATTGCGCAATAGCAAGAAATCTTCAATTGCACAGTATTGCGCAATAGCAGGAAATCGTCATTTGCACAGTATTGCGCAATAGCAGAAAATCTTCAATTGCACATTATTGCGCAATAGCAAGAAATCTTCAATTGCACAGTATTGCACAATAGCACATTGTTGCGCAATAGCAAAAAATCTTCAATTGCACAGTATTGCGCAATAGCAAAAAATCTTCAATTACACAGTATTGCGCAATAGCAAGAAATCTTCAATTGCACAGTATTGCGCAATAGCACAGTGTTGCGCAATAGCAAGAAATCTTCAATTGAAAATAAATACAAATGTTTTAACCAATTTCAATGGGGTTAATTTAAAGTCTTTAATTTTTGGGGGTTCTAACCTTGTATTACTTTTTTGGATATGCGGCCCCATTTTTAAATTGGTCTATGGTCCAAAATTAAACTTTGTTTGATTTCATCAAAAACTGAGTTATTGCGGCTGTATGATATGATGAATCTTATTATGCATTTAGATTTTTTATTTTGAGCCCTGTTTTCAAATTAGTCCATATTAAGGTTTGAAGGGTCCAAAATTAAACTTTGTTTGATTTCAACTAAAGTTAAATTTTTTGTATTTTTTTTATATGCTGAATCTAACCATGTTGTTAGATTTTGGATATCAGACCATTCTAGGTAAATTAAATGTCCCATTTCAAAATTTTAAGATCTTTTACAACATTTATTTTTTGTCAGAAACCTATATTATGTCAAAAATTTGATCACAATCCAAATTAAGACAGCATCAAGCTTGAATATTGTTTCCAAACTTGCCCCAACTGTTCAGGGTTCGACCTCTGCGGTCGTATCAGGCTGCGCTCAGCGAAGCATTTTATTAATTCTCAGTGTGTAATTTTTTCGAAAAAATTGTTTAAACATAGTTTTGACGAGAACGGCTTGCAATACCTGTCCCAAATCTAGAGCCTTTAATTCAGCGATAGTCATTGTGTGACAAAAATGCAGTTTAAGCATAAGACAATATTTGTGATTCAATGTTGAATTGTAACCCACAATAAATTACCCGTTTGAACAATGCGTTAAAGAAAACTACATAGAAAATCATCCTTTAAGCCTTGGTTGCTATGAAGCTCGTTGTTGCTAGGGTGCTCTCCTTGAGGTCCGCGCTATTTTATATAAAGACACCGATACATTGTGCGAGTTCGTTCATTTGTTATTTGGCTGTTGATGAATAAGCATCGGAAAGAGAATACCAGCAAATAAAGAAAGTCTAACTGAGAAGTTTGTAAACCAAGTTCGAGTTGAAAGCTTGTGGTTTGAAGCAAGCGGTTTAGAAGTCTTTACGATTGTTGCAAACTACACTGTAATTTCCCACGGGAATGGTCGCAGTCCGTCGAACAGGTAGTTTGTAATAGTCTGGTGACTTCGGTACTTCGGAGACAAGGTGTTTCAAAACTAGTTGTCTCAGTAACTAGGAGTCTCGGAGACTAGGTGTCTCAGAAACTAGGTGTCTCAGAACTAGGTGTCTTAGGAACCTATGGTTTTGAAGCTTGTCCTCTTATAGTTTATGAAAGGTTATAATTGTTGAGCAAATCGGTTGGGACCTCGGAGTCAGTGAAAGGATTAAGGATAAATTGAGGTTATAGTTTTTAGACTACTTTTTGATACAAAGTTAATTGTGTAAATATTGTTGTTTCTTTATAAAGTTTCAAAGTTTAAAGGTTGGTCTCGTAGTTTTTAGTAAAGCCTCCAAGTTGTAGTTAGATTTTGAGTTAATTAAAAGATTGATATTGGAGTATCTCAGATTCTGTGAAAACGGATACGAACAGATAGTTTATAAGCCAAACACGTTACAAAATTGGTGGCAGCGGTGGGATCTGAGAGACTTCAGTATTATATGTAATTATATTGTTTGATTGTGAGTTCATTTTCTATTTGTCTTTGCAAGAAGCAAAGCAACACATTGTTTTTGTAAATACATTGATTGTCAAGTTGTACAATAAAATATTTTTGAAAAACTTGTTTAATTTATTCTTCAAAATATGTCGCGAACATACAGAGAAGATGAAATGTTGTATGACCCTGATAGTTATGAAACAAGAAAATTGACAAGGGAGATAGATAGATTAAACAGGGAAATAGGGCGCTTAAGAATTAAAAGTTTTGAAAATGCCCCAGACTTTGCTCAGTCAACTCCCATCTATCAAACAACACGCCCAAGACAATCTGACTCTGGAATTGCTACTGCCAGAACTCCGAACCTTGACTTTGGTACAGGCAGCAATATACTCCAAAGTACAAACGATGGGAAAGGGGCGAAGTCAAAAGTTATGTCACAGCCTGCAATTACTGATAAACATATCCCAGCTTCGGCAAAATTAACACCAGAGATGAGAACTTATCCAGACTCTGTTCTCGAGACGAACTTTGTCACTGAAAGGCGAAAGAAAAATATGCCAAAATCACAAGACGAAATAAGTGCATATAGGGGAGAGAGTTCTATCCATAAAAACAAAAATATCATAAAGCCCGCTAAGTTTGACGGCCAGGGATCATGGATAGATCACAAGTCTCATTTCGATGCCTGTTCGAGTATAAATGCTTGGACTGAGGTAGAAAAGGGTTTATATTTGGCAGTCTCATTGAGAGGACAAGCTCAGGGGGGTACTAGGAAATCTACCCACAGATAAAAGACAAAATTTTAAGGAACTTGTGAGGTCTCTCGAAGAGAGATTTTCGCCTGCCAATCAAACCGAATTGTACCGAACACAATTACGGTAGCGTCGTCAAAAGGCTTCAGAAAGCCCTCCTGAACAAGGTCAGGACATAAGACGCTTGGCAAACCTGGCGTACCCCACAGCCCCGAATGACGTACGAGAAACACTAGCTAAAGAGCAATTTATCGACGGACTCAAGAGTGTCGACATGAGGCTAAGAATAAAACAAGCTAGACCTGCTGAATTGAACGACGCGATTCGACACGCCGTTGAACTAGAAGCTTTTAATAAGGCTGAAATAAAGCGAGAGGAAGGCAAATGTTATCTAAGAGCTACAAATAGAGATGCGGACATCAGTGATACTAGCGACAAAACAGTAGAGCTACTTAAAAACATGCAGACAGCTTTGAATGATCTGCAACAAGAAGTAAAAGCTTTGCAACAAACTCGGGTAAAAGGGTGGTTTCCTTTTAAAGGTAATTCACAATTCCAGAATCGCAAGAAACGTGGATGTTTTAATTGTGGGAAATTTGGACATTTCAAGAAAGATTGTCCTGAAAGTAGTGTAAAGAGAGTACATTCGACCACCCCACACGGATCTGAAGTGTCATACGAGAAACAGAACGGTGTGATAGGGGTGAATACATTAACAAAAGAGGCTGGTATGTTTATCAAAGCTGAAGTAAATGGTACCAAAGCAAAGATGCTTATAGACACAGGGGCGACAGTATCTCTTATTTCAAAGAAATTATTTGACAGTATGCGTTCACAATTTCTGTCACCAATGGACAGAGAGATATTGACTACCAACGGTTCTCCATTAATTCTATATGGGAAAACAATCCTTGATATTGAGATTAATGGATTTGTTTATTCGAACATAGCTGTAGTAGCAGACCTAAACGTAGATGGTATATTGGGAATAGACTTCCAAAGGAGCCATAATTGTGTAATTAATATTACTAAAAGTAGTATTTTGGTAAACGGAAGAGAGACCCGTTTACATTTTGAAGGTCAGATAGGCTGCTATAGGGTATGTGTTGCAACGACTGTAAAACGGCCTCCTACAAGTGAAGTACTGGTGTTTAGAAACATCAGAAAACCAGTTCTACCAAACCAAGAAGTTGGTATTGTAAATGCAAATAAAGGTCAGGAGTTGAGCGGATTGACTTGCTACCAGTGTACCAAAATGTTTAAGAAGTCGGCTTATCATATTAAAAGGTTTCACAGGAATAATGACGTTAAAATCGTTGAGGTATTAAGGGAACAAGACGTTTACTTTAAGGACGAACATGTGAACCCAGAAAGGTCCAACCTTTTCGATGAGAGTGAATACTCCTTAGACAGTGTAAAAGAGATGTCAGATCCCAGAGAGTCGACGAAGCTGATATAAGACGTCTCCGAAAGTGCAAGCTCCGAAAATGACGATGAGAGTCTGATACAAGAAAAGAATGATAAAGAGCCTAGTACAAATGTTAAGACTTTTGATGAAGTGTGTCTGAAAGGAAAGAGCACAAGAAGGCCAAAACGACCAGAGAAAATTGTGGCTCAAAGGCAGGAAGAATTACTTGAACTTTTGAAGTACAGAAAATATATCAGGACTGTCAGAAGTATGTTGAAAGTAAAAGAGGTTGAGGAGACAATTCTGAAAGAATTTCTATATCTGGTTGACTTTTAATCGGTTATTGCAGATAGCAATGTTTTTTTATATAAAATATTATTGTTATTTTAACTGTTGAGTTGTGTTCAAGTACACTCAGCACAGACACAAAAAATATATATGTCAAGTCCGTCGGATGGGGACTTTAAATCCGAGGTCCCATGTGCAGGGAAATGTCACGCTCTGTGCATGTAAAAAAACCCTGTAAGCCATAAGTGCTTCTTGTCGAGGCAAAATTACTTCAGAACCTATGTTTGGTTATTTTCGTTTACAGTGGCAGTCTTATTATACGAATTTTGGAGAAGCTAGGGACTAATCATTTATAAATAAAAATCAGTAGGCAGTTGCTTTGTGTTGATACAAACTGGAAAAAAAAGTATGAAAGTCATGCGAGGACGCATGAAATCGGAGGCGTGGGTAATGTGACAAAAATGCAGTTTAAGCATAAGACAATATTTGTAATTCAATGTTGAATTGTAATCCATAATCAATTACCCGTTTGAACAATGCCTTTTAAGAAAACTACATAGAAAATCATCCTTTAAGCCTTGGTTGCTATGAAGCTCGTTGTTGCTAGGGTGCTCTCCTTGAGGTCCGCGCTATTGGTATATAAAGACACCGATACATTGTGCGAGTTCGTTCATTTGTTATTTGGCTGTTGATGAATAAGCATCGGAAAGAGAATACCAGCAAATAAAGAAAATCTAACTGAGAAGTTTGTAAACCAAGTTTAAAAGTTTGAAAGCTTGTGGTTTGAAGCAAGCGGTTTAGAAGTCTTTACGATTGTTGCAAACTACCGGGTTGTTCTGAAACTGTAGTTTCCCACGGGAATGATCGCAGTCCCTCGAACAGGTAGTTTGTACTAGTCTGGTGACTTCGGTGCTTCGGAGACTAGGTGTTTCAAAACTAGATGTCTCAGGAACTAGGTGTCTCGGAGACTAGGTGTCTCAGAAACTAGGTGTCCCAGAACTAGGTGTCTCAGGAACCTATGGTTTTGAAGCTTGTCCTCTTATTGTTTATGAAAGGTTATAATTGTTGAGCAAATCGGTTGGGAACTCGAAGTCAGTGAAAGGATTAAGGATAAATTGAGGTTATAGTTTTTAGACTACTTTTTGATACAAAGTTAATTGTGTAAATATTGTTGTTTCTTTATTAAGTTTCAAAGTTTAAAGGTTGGTCTCGTAGTTTTTAGTAAAGCTCCAAGTTGTAGTTAGATTTTGAGTTAATTAAAAGATTGATATTGGAGTATCTCAGATTCTGTGAAAACGGATACGAACAGATAGTTTATAAGCCAAAAACGTTACAATTGGTCCATGTCTGTCATAAATGTTTTTCGTAAATTGTATTGTTCTAAATTATGCCGTTTGTTTTCTCGTTTAAATTGTTTCATATTTTTCATGTCGGGGCTTTTTATAGCTGACTATACGGAATTGGTGTGTCTCATTGTTGAAGGCCGTACAGTGACCTACGAATGCTTATATTTTCGTCACTGTTTGAACTCTGGTGGATAGTGGTCTCAATGGTAACCATACCACATCTCCTTATTTTCATAAAGGAAAAGGAAACAAAATATAAAAAGAAAAAAAGAAAAAGGAAAAAAAAAGGGGGGGAATCAAAATCTATGAGTTGAAGTCAAATCCAGACAAACAAAAGACGAACAACAATCAACAAATACACAGGATACAAAGATTGAGCAATTTGATTACGATTAAAAACATGGTAGCTCCGTAATTTAAAGTAGTTCGCCCTCACCTAAAGGCACCATTCGTGTTGTTAAGACAAGGAAACAATCAGATGATGAGTAACATTCGGTGATATCTCAACCAAGAATTATAGCTACGACTAATAGAACATAGCCGTATAAAGAGATGTGATAAGATTGCCAGTAAGAAAACTGTCTTTTGAATGACAAATATGTGAATTACAAATCTTCAAAAATGAGCAAATTCCATACTATGAAAAGCCCGGGGGTGACAAATGTAAAACCACTCTTATAAGGAAACCAATGTCCTGATTTATACTATAACATGAACGAGAAACAATTGAAGGAGACAACAACTAAGCATACGATTTGATATTCTTGATTCAGTGGGGATAGAATGCTCATTTTCAGCTGTTGATACTCATGTTTATTTTTTCACTCTTGTATACAATTAAAACGTCACATTAAACAAAACATGTTGTGGGGTTTAACATTTTTGCGAGTGTTCTATCATCACCATAACATGAAACAGTGGTATAACAACAAACTTTTAAGAATGAAGTGGAAAGGGCTTGATTTATCATATGGATACTTAGCACGCAATACATAATGAGAATTAACCTTGTACAATATGTCACATGTATGTATCGACAGGATGCAGTACCATAAGTAACAACTTTATATCAATACAGTGGAGATAAGGTCTAACATATCTTAAAATCTGCAGGAACGGTAAGTAGAACTGTCCTAGAATACTGTCAGTATCTAGAAAAGTTTCCTTACACCTTTAGAACAGTTTTTGATAGAAGCGGTTCTGTTCTAGAAAAGTTTTGTGCAGTTCTACCTTAGAACAGATTCTAACAGTTCTACCTTAGAACAGATTATGACAGTTCTACCTTAGAACAGATTCTGACAGTTCTACCTTAGAACAGAGTCTGACAGTTCTACCTTAGAACAGAGTCTGACAGTTCTACCTTAGAACAGATTCTGACAGTTCTACACAGAGCAGTTTTGGACTGTGTATCATTGTAAGGTACCAACAATTCATCTCACATGAGTCTTTCACACTTGTGTTAAAAATGCGTACATTATAAGTTTCGAATAAAAGTCTTTGTTGACGAAACCACGACGACGTAGCGTTATAGCATGCAAATCAAAAATCGAAACGATACTTGTTCTTTTTTTAAATTTTATTTGCTTTAATACCTAGCTTATGATGCTTGTAAGTTCTGCTTACTATTACCATGCAAAGTTATAGTGCTTCATATATGCTTTATTTAACTTATGTATTGCTATGCATTGTATGTCGGTTAAAAACTCAGTAGAGCTTATAATATGTAATGTCTTTGTTTTGTAAACCATGTCGACTCTAAATAAAGCTTATTATCATTTATTTAGAATAATTACAAGCTTGTCATATTTTAAAGAAGAAAAAATCGACCTACAAAACTCTGACAGGATATTGTTTTCCGTTTTTCCCATATAAAATACATTAAAAAAACACGAAGTTACCATCATACGGCGAGCCTGCAAATGTGAAAAAAGTAAAATAACAAAAATACCGAACTCCAAGGAAAATTCAAAACGGAAAGTCCGTTATCAAATGGCAAAATCAAAAGCTCAAACACATCAAACGAATGGAAAACAACTGTCATATTCCTGATTTGGTACAGGCATTTCCTTATGTAGAAAATGGTGGATTAAACCTGGTTTTATAGCTAGCTTAACCTCTCACTTGTATGACAGTCGCATACAATTCCATTATATTGACAACAATGTGTTAACAAAACAAACAGATATAATAGGTAAAAATGTCAAAAATAGAGGTACAGCAGTCAACATTGTGTTATAATCTTAATCACTATAAAAACACACAAATATGTCAACAAGGAAAACAATGTGAATGATATTAGACAGAAAGTAACCCAAAGAAATTTTATTTATATCGCATTCGCCAAGTTGGTATCAGACAAGCGACTCTCTTCCTTCAGTTTAACTGAATTTGAGCCAAGGCGGCCGGATGTTGATCCCCGAATCAAGAATGATGAGCCAAAATTTTCCTACAGTAGATAAAAACAACATTTCTTTCCAATATTTCAAAAAATATTTGAATCCGTTTCTTCACATTTCAGTCACACTTGTATGATTTGTCTCGTTTCTTTACGTTTCTGCCACACCTGTATGATTTGTCTGGTTTCTTTACGTTTCTACCACACCTGTATATTTCGTCTATGGTGGGACAATTTGCGTGGTGTGATTCTATTTTCATTTAAAAAACTTTTGTTCAACACATTTTAAATCTGAGACATTCGATTGTGGATATTTTCTTCCAGTGATTTAAAGGTATATATATATATATGATCTTCCACACTTTCGAAACAAAACCTTACATTCAAGCTTCAAAAATAATTTATTTATTTGTATATTTAGTACATATAGTATAATATATTTTCTTTATTTATTTGTATATTCAGTACATACGTGTACTTTTTCTTATTTATTTATTTATTTAATCATCTACATTTATCTTTATCATTTCTAACGAAATATTCAAGGACTTTTAATGATTATTCAGTTTGTTCACTTCTTTAGAATTATTATTTTTGTGATAATTTTTTGTATAGTTTTTTTGTTTAGTATAATATACTAAACTAAATTACCTTTTGTTATTAACGTATTTTAAACTTTACTAAATATTTCTAAACCACAATCATTACATAAGATTGTGTTATGTCCTATTTTCGGTCTTGTCAATTAGGTATTATTAAACCACTCACAAAGAAAATGATATGGTCATTGAGTCCAAATATTTAACCTGTATTATTATATTTGAAGTTTTATTTAAAGTCGGTATACATTATTACAAGCTCTTTAATATATATATGAAACCATGCTGGTGTCAGTAAAACGGTAGAAAAGAATTACTTCAATTTTACAAGTTGAAGTTACAACCCATGGCTCATAACTGTATCTGTAAGTCGAATATCTTCCTCCAATGAAGGAGCACCTCATATGATGAGTAATCCTCCACCGATATAAAAGTTAATGTATCCCAACTCTTATAATTTTATATTTACATCTGATTAGTTGTCTTCCACCAGTAGTAAAAGTTAATTAATTCTCATTAAAAGTGCCATCTATATACATCGAAGTAAAACACTGCTCAGATTTATATAATAAAATTTAAAATACGTCGCCATTGATTATAGTTTATTAGTACATTTATATACACCAAAAGAAATTATAATGCTGCAAGCTCAATGGTTTGGACTGGTAGGTTAACTATGATCATCTTCATAAATCAGTATAGTGAGGCAGTATATCCACGCCACTGTCTCACAAGTTGAACGTGGGTTGGGTATTAAGCGTAAAGTTTAACAGCCAATTAGTATAGTGTGGCATAGTCCACGCTTACTATAATAAATCATTTAGGTACTCATATTCTTGTCAGTAGAGTGTGGCGAAACCCACGCTTATTGATGTTATCATGTAGTGGTCGATACTGCAGACCCTCAGTATAGTGTGGTGTGACCCACGCTTACTATAATAAAACATTTAGTAAGTTGTGTTAGGTACTCATTCTTGTCAGTAGAGTGTGGCGAAACCCACGCTTATTGATGTTATCATGTAGTGGTCGATACTGTAGACCCTCAGTATAGTGTGGTGTAACCCACGCTTACTATAATAAAACATTTAGTAAGTTGTGTTAGGTACTCATTCTTGTCAGTAAAGTGTGGCGAAATCCACGCTTATTGATGTTATCATATACTGTAGACCCTTAGTATATTGTGGTGTAACCCACGCTTACTATGGCTAGTAAGGATGACTTCATTACTGTTGATTAAGAATTCTCGACCTGCTGGAATGTAGTAGGAAGCATAGTCTCCTAGACTGAAATTCTATGTCCATTAAGATAGATTTATCACACTTAGGTTCAGTCGGTGTGATTATACTTGGATCAATTATCATCTGTATTAAATCTATTTCTCTGCCTTTCTGTTGAAAATTATTACAGAGCTTTTGTTGCAGCAGTTGAATATTCTGCACGATTTGATTTCTCTGATCCGATAGTGCGGGACATATCAATAAAAAGTGCTCCATAGTTTCGTCGGACGTTTGACACAATGGACACGTTGCCAATATTCCTTTATTTTTCGAATGCCTTATCCTGTCAGTCATGAGTATATAGCTTCCTGTCGCTATTCTTATTTTACAGGTATCCTCTGTGCTTCTTTCATGGAACTACTAGCAGATAGATATACCAACATATGTGTTTGTCCCGGTATAAATTGACTATTTAAATATTTTAATGAAGGATACAGCTGACAATGACTTTCAATAAAATGTTTCCAGTATTTTGAGACTTCTTTGTTTACGATGGACTTCCACTGTAAATTTGAAATTTGACTGTCTAATAAATATAGCGCAGATGGTAGATTATACTTGGCTAGAATAAATTTAACATTAATAAACCAGTTATGACTCTCGTCCGTTTTTATAATAAGATGTCTGTACGCAATGTGTTTTTCTAAACTTTCATGTGACTGCCTGCATATGTTGCCAAATAATGACATGACTTTTTTTATGCATTTGGCCTTCTATTGGGAGTTGTCCAGAAAGAATATATATTGCGGGAGTGGCTGTACTTGTAGATATTGATAATAGTTGTTTGATACATTTTTTGTGGAATATAAAAGTACCGGGATAACATAGATATTAAATATATGCAGCAAAGATTGTATGTCTAGTCCATTTTTCCCATGCATACCAGCCGGCATTAAACTGTACATTGCACATCTTGCTTTTTTCACATTCTCATATATTGGGTCAGGATCGTCAGGTTTTGATGTACATAGGATCCTATGTGGGTTGTTTGATTAACTATAGGCATTACTGAATTACCTATATGCCATTGAAATGAAGGTTCTTGTTGTTTTCTTTGATTTGGATATATTGGTAAGATCACACTCTTTACTGCTTGCATCATGCAGCATATATCTTTCCCTGAAGCTATAATTATATGCTAAATTGATTAATACCTGTAGTTCCTCGGGATTATCGCTCATGAGTGCCACATCGTCTGCACGTGTAGGAGCGGCACAATGAATGGACCCTATTCTTGCCCCTATGCCCGAGTGCTCAATAGCTTTCAAGAGATTATTTATGGATAGCTTGTACAGGTCAGCACTTAGTACACCACCTTGTTTTACACTTTGGAGTATTGAGAATGGTTCGGAGACTAGACCATTGAATTTGACTATACTGCTGGAGTCCATATGAAGACTATGAATTAGTTTCCATAGAAGACCGTCTACACCCGCTAAATATAGCTTTCTTAGGAGACTCTCATGCGTTACCACATCAAATGCCGATTTAGCGTCTAGGAGTGCTATGTATATTGTTTTACCAGCATCTCTGCAATCTCTAATAAATTCTTCAATAAAGAAGGAACGGTTCATGGGTGCCGAATTCGAAGTAAAACCTCTTTGAAGCCTACTTTGTTCTGTTAATATATTAGGTTGGACTTTAGCTATTGCTACAGATTCAATTAGTTTCAGCAATATTGGCATAACAGTGATCCCTCTATAATTGGTGGCATTCTTGTTACTTCCTTTATTCTTGAATATAGGGGTTAGGAGTCCCATTTTTATGATTGCAGGTATTAGTCCTAAGTTGAACGATGATACTATTATATAATATTATAATGGCTTGCAGTTTTAGCGTTTTGATGTGCTTTTAGAAATTATGTTTTCATTTATATTACCACCTTTAACAATATGATGTGTAGGGTTGTATGAAGTACATAAAAAGTGAAGTTCTATGCAATCTAAAAATTCTATTTATTTCTCTACTCTATTATCCTTGCATGGCATATAAATACTAATTGTAAGAATGTCTTTACCACATGTGTTTGTTAGTTCAATACATTGAATTCTGTTATTTGTACATTCTACTATAGTAATTATGTTATCAATACTCTTTTTCCATAATATGCAGACTCCACCATATCCGCTCGGTAAGTGGGTAGGTGGTAGTGGATCATCAGAATCAACTGCTTTTCCAACACCATTAAAATCAATATGGATATCATTAAAGAGTGGCAATTGACAGTCAAATAACCAATGCTTCTGCAGCAACACGATATCATAATTAGTAAGAATTTCGCAAAATAATGGATCACATGTTTTAATATTTTTACAGTTAAAAGATAAAATGTTTAAGTGTAATACTTTAAAAACGCTATTTACATTATCATTTTCTTTTGGCACTACGTTCTGTTGTTTATAATTCCTTTCTTGTGAAAAAAAATTTAGTCCTTGTAGTTGGATAACACTGGTGTAGGCATTTCTGTGGGTCTGTTTATAAGTGGATGGCCATGAACATGCCTCACTCTGTTTTGTGAATTTGAAGGAGCTAACGTAGACACATTTGGGTTGTTCAGATCGGGAGAACACTGATATTGTAAATGTTGTGTTACCTCAATTCCTCTGGAGCCTGTTGTATAATATTGCGATTGTGCTGGTTGCAAGACATGGTGATGATACTTGGGCGGCTGATGTGTGGCATTCATTACCAGAGGAATAGTCATAGAATTACCTAAAGTGTCTCTGTGCTCTGTGTATGTACTAGTTTATATTTGTCTCTTTGTATAGGACTCATCATTACTACTTTTCGGTATTATATTATTAGTAATTGTTGACTGTACTGGCATTTGTTCTCTATCAAGTTGGTCTATTTGAGCGTCCACTTTCTGTAAAATTAACTTTGTCATTCTTTCACGCATGGCTATTAATATATTATCTGTTTCTGTTATACACTTATGGTGGCAGCAGGTTTTTGCTTGTGAGTTGGTATCTGCTTTATTGGATTCAGAGCTAGTATCTTCAAGGACAACTATTTTTCTGTTAAGAATTCTTATTGTGTTTTCCATTTCTGTTATTTTATTTTCTTGCATAAGAATTAAGGATTTAAGGCGGATATTTTGAGCGTTGAGCTCTGAATTTCTCATTTCTCTTAATCAGATATCATCTTCTTTCTTTTTTCAATTTTAGCTCTAGCTGCCTTAAGTCTTTAAATTTTAATTGTGCATCGTCAGTAACTTTGCTCTGATTTATACAAGCATCATCTGTTTTGTTATTTATTACTGTTCTTCGTTTCGAGATTGTACTGTTTTGGGTCATATTTAATGTGTGTAAACTTTTCTTTTTCTTTTGATTACTATCTATTTGTGTGTTGGTATGACATATGGACGGCAATTCAATTTGCTGTTCATGCGGTGTTTTCATGATTGTGTTGTAATTATGTTTATTTTCTGCTTCATAGTAAGAGTTTTTTTCTAACCTGCTCATCTTGTATTTCTAACCCATAGAACACTTGACACTTTTGCATCGGGCAGTGTTTAACTATGCATGTCAAGTGTACTATATTATTACAGCTATCACAAACAGTTTCATCTGCATCTTGAATCTCACTGTCACAGTTGGAGCATATTTGTTTAATTCTTTCTTCATTCAGAAGCATTTCTGCATTGGTCGCCAATTGCGTAATAGGCGGACTTACTTATGCTATTTGTGTTGTATTAATAGACACAATGTTACATTTACTGCTTTGAATAGATACTCGATAAGCTACCAATCTCGATTGAACTGTCAATAGTCTTTGGACAAGAGGAGCATGTGTATGAGTTACTGCTATTATTTTCAATATTGCTTATTGATATCAGGATGCGCAAGACCTTCACATCTTTAGTGAACCCACAGCTGACAGTTGTTACACTGTACGGCTCTAGTGACTACATTTCTATTACACTTTCTACATTTGGCTTTCATGTTGTTATTTGTAGATCTGTAATCCAACATGTATTGTAGTTGTTGTTCTAGTAATTTATTAATTGGTTGTTCACATAGGTATTGCAAATCATATGGTGAATTGTGGGTAATTTATTTTCAATAAAGTAGTTACAGATTTTCCATTTATTAATAAAGAAGCTTTTGTTGAGTAAGAATTTATGGTATATGATTCGCTGTTCTTCAGTTGAACTTTAAATGTTTTTTGGTCTAATACACCTCTTCTATCATGTTCAGATTTGAATGTGATTTCTCCTGCAGAAAGTGGATAATTTTGATAATAACTTGATAGAGCAGCAACAAATAATTCAAAGGTTGCTAAATCTAGTGTGACGATGAGACCATCACCAGTCTTTTTGTAACATATATCGGTCGTTTTTGCCGATTCGCTTGTTTTGCAATACTTTATCAATATTCAGTGAATATGTTTTAGTTTTAATTTGATTTTGTATGTCACCAACATGATTGTTATCTTGAGTAGAGTCTGGATCCACGATTATTTTCTCATAGCATTTTGTTTCTAAGGCCATTTTGTTGTGAGGATGTATATATGTATATACAGTATGCCTTGTTGTTTTGGAGAGACTCCTTATTTCAGATCAGTATTTAAAATCTAAGTGAGTTTAGTGTGGCGTTACCCACGCTTACTGTATTTAAGGTAACAGCTTCAACACATTGCAGTTTAGTGTAGTGAGACCTTTGCTTACTGCATTTATGATGTATAAGGTGATGTGCTTCACATGTTATCCATATATTTACACGACGATTTATGTTGAACAATCGTTAAACAATAATTAAAAAATATGTAGAGATGAATATGCAGTAAGCCCTACTTCCTTGGAGAGTCTCCTTTTTCCAGATTAAAATTTAAAAACTAAAATCTAAGTGAGCTTGGTGTGGCGTTACCAACGCTTACTGTAGTTAAAACAGCATCATCAGTGGTTGTTGTACATTATTATATATTTTGCAGTGTAGTGTGGTGAGACCCACGCTTACTGTATGGTAATGTATCTAAGAGCTCTAGTTGGAGGTATCCCAGCAATCTTTGATAATTTGTTGTTCGATCTTTTTTAACCAGACTCTTGAAAGCAGTCGTCGTGGGTGAATACCATCAAAGTACAGTTCAAGCCTATGCTGTACCCGTCTTGTCACTTGGTGGCGATTACCTTTTCTGTACTTTTGAATGAGAGTAGATCTGAGCTAAATTTAGGAGAGTAAGAGTTGTTATTGGTGTTAAGCTCCCTAATTTTGCGGTTAACTTTAACTATGTGTTCTTCTTAATCTTTGTCTTGCTGATAAAATCTTTGTAAGTCGTCTTTTCCGTTTCCCGCTGCCCAGTTCCAGGATACAATTGAGTTGAGTATAATGGGATTTCCAAAATGGTTACTTTGCACCCAGGGTGAGCATTAATACATTGAATGATTAATTCTGCTTCTGTAATGATTTCTTCTATGATACAGTCGTCGTGTGTGCACAGGGAAATGTATCTGCCGTTCTTGATAGTGAGATCACATGTACCTGCCCATACATATACCCATATATTACCTTCCTTTTTAATAAGGGAGTCTATAGTGCTCTCCAGCCACTATCGGCACTGTTTTATTTTGGCACCCTTACTACAATACCAAGTTATATTATGCTCTGTTGTTGTGGATCCTTGGGATTCTAAATTGTACCCTTTACTATCTGTTAAAATTATAGGTGTCAATTTTTGTGACCCAGAAGGGACAAGCCTGCTCCTTTGCAGGAATTTAATCAGCTTTCTTTGAATTACATGTATGATGGATTGATGTATATATTGTTTCTGTTTATAGTATGGTAATATTTTGTTTTGAATATTCGCGGACCGGAAGTGCACGGGCCCCGCGAAAGTCAAATTCAGTTGTGTAAAAATCTTTCTAAATTGGAAAGAAAATGAGTAAATGTTAGACTGTTGTAATTGTTCATCAAATATACTGTAATGTTCTTTTTATATGTTAAATTGCACACTATACAACATTGAAATCATGAAATTCCCAGCACCAAAAGATACGTCTACCATCACCAATAGCGCCACCGGAAGTCCATAAGCTTCATTGTAAGTGACAACACCTAACAAAAGACACTATTAGCCATGGAATATGTATTTATTTTAGCTGTATTAGCTGGGAGATATTATACATCTTGTATTGTTACGGCCAAACTCAATAAAGACTTCTAATTCCATGTAATTGATGAATTCAACAACACTTACCGTTATCTTGATGATGTTTTTCGTTAAATAATCCTCTCTAGATAAAATGCCGAAATTTACAAAAAGGCAATCAAACAGAATCTGCATTAACTGTCCTTAAAAAATTTACGAAAAAGGGGCCTTTTATAGCTTTTACAGTCTAAAAATAAACAATAAGTAAAAAGATATACGTAGGTGTAAATTTGCATATTTTCATGAAAGGGTCTACTCGAGTTATTCAAACAAATAACGTTTCCTCAAATTAGAGAAGTGCAGAACCAATTCAATTATTTATTTATCGTCAGTTTTATAACTTATAGGTATAAAACACATTTATTTCAATATAAATACACGTGATCACGATAAGGTGTCATGTGATATGATATACATATAACTTAATAATTTAGAATATTTTCATTACGAAATAAACCCACTTCCGGCAATTTGATGGGTTAGTTCATTGTGATTTTTGTATACGAAGCAGTTCAACTGTCATGACTGTATAAAAAGTGTCATTATTCTGGCCAAACAATTATTCATTTTTATTCATTTCAGATAAATAATTTCCAATGTCTTTAGAATTCCTTTCAACTCTTCAGTCAGTATACGATGGGTTTCAAGATACCAACTCATCCCAAAACAAGTATGTATATTACCATCTACTTTAAAATGAACAAATATATTTCAGACTGTCTCCTTTGTGAGACATGTTGTTGGCATTTCAATCACAGTTTGCCGGTGGACTGTTCGTTCACAAGAATATCACAAGCCCAGTAGCCAGTACTTCGATAAGTACTGGCATAAGATACTGATATTTTTAGATTAAAATTTGCTGTCATAAAATTTTTGAAATCATTTGAAATCAAGTAATATATCTCCCTCATGTAAATTTTAGCTCTGATGCCTTGTCCGGATTTGGCTATATCATCTCCTCCCACGTTTTATTAGGTTTTGGATTTTCAAATGTTTTGGCCTCGAGCATCACTGAAGAGACATTAATTATCGAAATGCGCATCTGGTGCATAACAATTAGATTAACACACTTTATGTACCATTAATATTAGAGTAATATTTCCGGAGCATCTGTCTGAGTAAAACCTGGTGTTTGGTCGGGTTCATTTATTTCAATCTCATATTTTCTGTATATATTATTATGCACCCTGAACGGAGTTCGGGTAACATCTTGTTATTGTTCTTTCTCTTTTTTATTATTTTTATTTTTCTTCCACACTTAATTTGATGGAAATATACCATAAGGTGGAACACCATGTGAAGTTGTGCAACTGACTTTGGAAAGTGCAAGAAGGCCACCGTGTCCATGGAAATAGCAAAAATGTGAAATTTTTGAAAATTCTAAATCTTTTTTTTTTTAAGACCCAACCTAATGAAACTTTATGGAAATGTTGCCTATTATGTCTAGATGGGAATACAGTATTTAGAACTTCCAAAATGGCGACCATTGTCATGGAAATTGGGGAATAGTATTACTTTGAACCCTATGGGAAAATTTTGAAAGTAGCTTTTCTTTACAGAATATGGCACAGAAAACCCAAAATGAAACTTTATTGAAATGTAACATGTTAAGTGTCAATGTGGTATCTGTCTTTGAGATTTTTGATATGATCACCGTAACCATGAAAACAGCTTAAATGTTCAAAAATTTCAAAATGCTCCAAAGTTTATGAAATTGTACAAAAATAACAACTGGTACTGGTAAAGTGGCTGTATGACTTTGGGATTTTCAAAATGGCTGCCGTTACCATGGTAACAGCAAAAATGTGAAAGATTTATAAATGGTCCAAACTTAATGAAAGTTAATATAAATGCCTTTTTTACTTCGGAATTTTTCAAAATGGCTGCCGTGACCATAGCAATCGGCGGACCAGGGTGCCATCTGCTATTGCTTGATATCGCAAATATAGTTTTCTTTACTATTGTATGTCGTTTTGTTAATGGTGCTTGTCTGTTTTTATCCTTATAAGTTTTGTTTGCCGATTCAGTATCCTCTCCCTCTTTTTGCTTTATTGAAGCTGTCAATTTTAGTCTTATTTTTAAATTAAAGTGCAATATGATAAAAGTTTAACTATTTTGTTTTCAGTGCCGTTTGTACAGAAGTAATACCGCACCAAACACTTTACCAGTTTCTTTTGATACCAGCGGTAAGCAATGTAATTTAAAACAAAAGTAATACACCATAAAAAAAAATACCAGTATTTTCCAATTTTTAGGCATTCTTTGTGATGTAAATAAAGTTATCATGGTGCAGTTTGTTTTTTATTTCTAGAACGATAAAAACAAATTGCCATCAAGACAAAATGTAAATAAAAAAATTGGGAGGTATTTTCTGTTACTATACTAGCTTACACACTATATGTATGCAGGTCTAAATCCAACATGTCTGCGCTAACATAAAGATTGTTAGCATTCCGAATATACTGTATGAGATTGTTCAAAGCATATAAGATGGTTTACTGTATAGAATTGACATTTTATACGTATGTTTGGATACCTGGACGTTGACATGTTGAATCTTTCAAACATGCTTACATGGATTTGGACATGTTGGGTCGATCCACACATACGTAAACCTGTTTGCGTTGAATACAGTGAACGTGCATGATGTCTTTACTTGGATGCAGACATGATTGATCTATCCAAATATACGTATGCAGGTGTACATGTAATCGATAAGAAGTGGGAAACAACATATACAAATGAACGATGCTTTTTTTTATCAAATTTTCGTGTTAATACAGCATTATAAAACTGGTTTAATACATTTTTTTTCGTGCTTTGAAAAGTATTTTAATTGAACCTTTTTATTGTTTTTTTCGTAAATTCAATGGCATATAACATTTCAAGCCGAAGCATTTAATACGAAATTATTTTGTTTTTTCACTCGATAAAACCTAGACCACACTCGAAAAAAACCCTAACTGCTCTCGAAAAAACTCGGACATAAAACTAATTAATTTACTCTAAAAATTTCCTTCGCAATGCAATAACAAAGAATTTTTGTGAAGTGTATGCATTTGTTATTTGCTTTGACATTTGCATTGATATGTGTAGAAAAACGTCTTTATTATTTTTGAATAAAAGTATTGTAAGGCTAAATTAAACCTTTATAACAGAAAGTACTGTAGGGTTGATAATATCAAGTACTACCTTACCTTGTATGATTTTGGATATTAAGGTAAAGTAAATATTTCGCGACTAACCAGAAAAAAGTCTGCTTACATTTTTTATCATAGTCACTCGAAAAAAATATGGTCACACTCGGAAAAAAGCCCCGACAAAGCCTACTGTGGGTAAGTCATTTGTATACATGTAGAAGTAGTACCATATAAAAACAAAGTCATGTTTTATTTTTCCTGATTACCGCGATAAGCCATAATTATACAACATTTACACTGCATCAATATCTGCATTTGTTTCATTACCATAAAGTTTCATAGAAGTAAATCAATTGATAAATACCCTAACATTATATTAGTATTTCGTTATGTTGACTTCCATTCAATCGAAGCAGTACCCATCAAAATTTTATTCAGCATATGTGATTTAAATCCCACACATACTATAATACGTTCATTGAATTGAAATCGGTGACGCCACTGCTAACATGCGCATAATTATATCAACCAGATGAAAAAAATGTACACTCCTTATGAAGGAGTCAATGCAATAAAAGGAAAAACTAGCAAAAGGAAGACGTCGTGTTAACAATGACACATTTTAATAGCAAGGTATATGAACGATCATTGGTCACTATTAATGTTTGTTTTAGTAAGAATAAGATAAGGTGGATTTTAATTTGTATATTTAGTAAAAACCTATATTTAGATTCAGTTATTTAATATTTATGGTCTAAAAAAAATCATAAAAAATACCAGTCTTTGAAGGGGCACTAGCTACGAGTTATAAACAAATTATAAAATATGATTTTTTTTGTTCAAACATTAACGAAATTGGAATAGTGAAATAATAATTCGCTTTTAGCAGCCAGTATTGTCTAATTTTGTCAAAATAAGCAAATAAATATTGATGATGAATTATTCACTGGCAAGTGAATAATTCGACCTCTTTGAATTCGTATTCATGTGAACTTCAATTTAACCCCTTAGATAGAGTTGGACAACGCATGAATTGTGTGCATGTTTGATTATTTAAAGGAAAAGAATGCCAACATTGAAAGTAAGTTATATAGATACAATGGATAAGCGTGGATTCTTGAAAAAGAAACCATGAGCCCGGAGGGCGAATGGTTTGTTTTTCATGAATCTACGCTTATCCATTGTATCTATAACTTAAACTATTGTGTTAATTTATTTTCAAAATTTAAGCCTTTTCTTAATTAGAAGGTATTGTAAGTGAGTTAAAATAACCATGTTATCGTGTCCAACGATGCATTGATAAATCTCAGATCACAATTAATTGGTTCACAAAATACCAATATAACACTTCTACCTTTAAAGATCTTTATATTACCAGGCATATGAATATTATCTGTTTATACAAAATAAGACATATTCGAAATTATGTCTAATAAAATTGAAAATTGAAATGGGGAACTGTCAAAGAGACAACAACTCGACCAAAAAGCATATATAAAGTATATATAATAAGTATGTTATCGAAATTTTTCTAGCACTCTAGGCACATCACGATTTTCTCGCATAGGAATTTGCGAACAAACCTTTGTAAAATTATGTAGTAAAATAGATTAAATCATACTATATTTATAAAACAAAAATTGACAAATAGAATGTAATCATTTTTGTTTCAAACATGTGAAATAGCCAATAATAATAAAAAAAAACCAGTAAAACTCGCTATTATTACAAAAATATCCACTATAACATGAAAAATTAGAATAAAACCTGGATAACTTAAGAATTGGAACAACAGAGAGAATACAGGGATTCGAACCTAAACCGACAAATCCCTATCTTTAACTCATTGATTTTAACCATGCTAACCTCGCGGCTACCAACTCATACTATACGACTGCCTATTGTGTCTATATAATGGTACAATCCCTGTGTGTCCGATGAACCGATGTATATCAGATGTTCATTTAAATATATAAAATAGACATCTATAGTGTAACCCATTGGTAGCCGAGAGGTTTCGTCGATGTGTTGATGTCAGTCACACATAACAGATTTCAAGGAAGGGTTCGATTCCCAGTGAAGGCATATAAAAATTACAAAAATTAAAGGTAAGTTTTTAAATTAATTCCATTAGTGAACAGAAATCAGTAAATTAGCCAATTCAAACTTAATGAAATTAGGCACACAAAGGAAACAATTGAATATAATTTGGTGAGTCAATTTCAGCGGCAGATTTAGGAAGCGTTGATTCTAGAAAAAGAATCCACTGTAAATGAATAGGCTGACGTCACCACAATGGTTTAAACAAAGATAATTCATTTAATTGACTGATTCGGTCCTCAGAAAAATCATTCTTATACAGGTAAAAATGATAATTAACGTATATTTTTAATCTATAAATGAAATTAAATAGACCAAGAAGCATCCAATTGCACGAGTTGAGCAATCTATTTATATCTTTATTTATGTTTATATCCCTTATATGGGCATCAGTTGTTTTCGGGAGGTCAACTCGACAGTTAATTAGATGGCGTCTAGACTAAAATACACACAAAACGAAGCTACATTTTATCGACCCCATGCCCTGTAAATTGTTTATTTTAGTTTTTTTATAATTTGGATAAATGTTTTACATTGTTATATAACAAGTATGAGAATTTGAGTCAAATCAGTACATGAATTTGACAGCTAGTGCCCCTTTAATTACTCGAGTTTCGTCTACATAAAACTCATTATTGGTGCTAGAAACATAATAAAGTACATGTATTGTTAATAAATATCTATCACGTGACGTTTTCTTGTATCTTTGAAGGAGTTTGTCATAAAATGTGTTTCACAACAGTAAAAGTATAAATCTATAATTATATGGGAGGGGGCGGACAGGGTAAAGGGAGACAGGGAGAGAGGGGGAGGGAGAAAGGAGAGAGGGGGCGGGAGAAAGGAGAGAAGGGGCGGGAGAAAGGAGAAAAGGGGTAGATAAGGGATACAAAAATGTTTATAAAAAAATAATAAAAGTGAGTCGGAAATTGATTATTTTATTAAATTAGATAATACAAAGCTTGAAGAAAGTGGTAATAAATGTCATAGTAGGCTTAATGAAAACGACCTCATAAATACGCCAAGCGTCGTCACTTATTCAATCATTACGATCTCTTATATACGGAGGAAGACTAAAAACTAACAGAATATCAATGATTGTATTCTGAATCCATGCATTTATAGAAACAAACATGTTTATACCATCCATGTTTTTAGATAAATTGCGTCAAAGTTGACCGATATGCAAAGAATTTGACAGAAAAGGGATGACGCTACTGCATATCAAATAACGTTATTTTTACGGAGAGGTATGAAAATATGTAACGGGATCTGAATGGTGTTTGTTATTTTGTTTTCATTTCCCCTGTCCGGTTACTTACATTTCGTCCTAATCGGGTGCATAATTAGCTTATAAAGAAATTCAAATCTTCAACTTAACCCTACTAGCCAAATTAGACAAGGGTGATGCCACCGCAACTTCCGTATGTCAAATATTTCATGCATGTTTAGGACGATTCAATACAATTATAAATAGTTGTGTTTAAAAGACACATTTAATGCAACCATCAAAAAAGGTTAGACATTCTGTTAGTTGTAAAAAATGATAGATTCAAACAATATCTTGATGAAATACATATTCTTAATCAAGTATACTGTATGGTGTAAATGTAAGAGCCACTATGTTCCGTCAGTTACTTTGTTCCGGCGGAACTTTTCCACTAGTTATTTCGTTCCGATGGAACTTTCCAACTAGTTGTTTTATTCCGAGTGCAGTCGAAAAGTTCCGGAAAAAAGTAGCTAGTTGAAAAGTCCTGGAACGATAGCTAGTTGAATAGTTCTGGCGGAACAGAACAACTAGTTACATCGTTCCGAATATACCATATTTCTTCCTTTTTGTAGAAAGAAGGGGAAGAATGAGTATCAGTATATATAAGAGCAAATCATTAATTTACAAGAATAACCAACGCACTTAAAGAGGTTTCTTTGGGGACAAATATGCAAAATTTAAGTTGTATTTCAAAGCTCACATAAAACGGAATAAGTTGCATTATCATGCAAATTTAGTATTCATAGTACCCTCAAGAGAGGGAAGAATACCCCCCTCCTCATGTGGTTGAACCGTTCTTTGCATCAATTCTCTAAATGGAACTTTGTGACTGGTTGATAAGTTCCGTTGGAACTTTTGGGCTAGTTTGTTAGTTCCGGTTTTGACTTATTTGCCAAAGAGGAACTTTGTGGCTAGTTGATAAGTTCCTTTTGACTTTTGTAATCAGTATCTTGGTTTCCCTTTAAAAGGTTCAAATATAATATGTTGCGCTTTTACTTTGCATCAATTCTCCAAATGGAACTTTCTGCCTGGTTGATAAGTTCCGTTGGAACTTTTGGGCTAGTTTGTTAGTTCCGGTTTTGACTAATTTGCCAAAATGGAACTTTGCAACTAGTTGATATGTTCTGTTGGAACTTTTGAACTAGTCACTTTGTTCCGGTGGAACTTTTAAACCAGAGGAAGAACAAAGTAACTAGTTAATAAGTTCCTCCGGAACTTTTCGGCTAGTTAGTTCTTTCCGCCCGGAACTTTCCAACGTCGGAACAAAAGAGCATTTACATAAACGTGTGATTTTTTTTAATGAGTTTGCTCATTTTAACATTTTGATAATATATAAAGGCACCTTACAAATTGTATTCAAAATTTCACTTGAAAAGACAAAGTTCAACATTCTGTCATTCGTGAAAAATTATACAATATAAAATCCTGAGAATATATATGCACTCTCTATATAAGTAAAACACTCGGCGCAATATAAAAGTTCAAGCTTGAAATTGTACATGTAGTCGTAGAAGGAGTAAGCAGGGCTATGTATTCTGCGTGCATTTATATATTATCAAAATGCCAAATTAAGCAACCTGACATTTAAAACAAAAAACAAACAAAAATCCTGACAATATGCGCACTTTTGGTATATATACTAACACCTGGTACATAATTTAAAGTTGAATCTTAAAAACTAAGCAGTAAGAAATAAACTGAATAAACCCTCAGTTATATTTACCAAGTCAGGGACGGGCGGTCATACAGACACGGGTAAAACAGTATGCTTCCGGGACCAAAATATATATTAAGCGTATCTGATGATGGTCTATTTTATAAGGCATTTTGTGACAAAACATAATTTTGTCTTTGATAGAAAAATGTCTCATAGGCACTACATCTCCTTATTTCATAATGGTTTGAGTTTTCTTCTGAAATACGAGTTGTTTAAAGACTAACAAATTTGTATCTTACGAGATTGACATATGTTTGTATTATATTGAATATGACTAATGTTGTGAACGTGTGATGCTATCATTTGATAGATTTTATACTTACTATAGTAAATATACTTATTAACTTTCAAATTCAAGGGACCAAATTATCTTTTCTAAATCCACAAATTAGCAGTATAAAAATTCTCGTCCATCCTGCATTTGTCCTGTGTTATTAGGTGTCTTTGGTTTTTGTGTGTCGTTAATTGGCCAGTTGCAGTCTTATTGAATCTCCCATATCTCCATTTACAACACTTTTATTTAACATACATACTTGTATATGTACTTGTTATAAAATCTCTTTTAAAGATCGTAAATAACCTCTGACTTTTCCGCCGCTCATGGAGTCATGTCAGCAATGTGTCCCTCCCCAAAAAGACACCTTTGTTAATCATTTATCAATCGTTTTGACTCACCGTTTTATGAAATGGTGCATTTTTCATCATCTGTACCTGTACAGCATGTCCAGCTCAAACAAAAAAAAATACAACCATCCCTGTACACCAAAGCGTAAATTAACTTGAACCTATATTAAAATCAATCAGGTCCAGGACCAATCCAGTATATCTTATTATAATCCTTCGTAATTAATTCCATTTTCTATGTGCATATATTTAGAGTAATTTGGAGCTGGTATACTCAGCATATGATACATATTTCTTGTTGTGGAATACATTTTTCGTAATTTATTTTCATATTTTTTAAGACATTCACATTTCCATGCTTGTAGTATAATTGTTGTGTGTGTGTATTTTTAGTATAGAAATCCAGATCTTGTCTGTGTTTCTTATACTAAACGAGGTGTTTCTGTTATGGTCATGTATACGTAGGCCTATCCTCATGAGGTATACTTCCGAAATCATATCGAATTTCTTCTAAACAGTCCAATAACAGATATTTTTTTCTTCTTATTTAGCAGCATTTGGATTTCTACTTGAAAAAAAATCATCGGGAAACGGCGTGCATCAAACTCATTTGCAAATTCAATGCAAACAGACAGATAAACAGTCAGTGAAAATAATATTGAGGTTCTTGAAGCAGAAGAAACAACACTTCTATCTTGTGAAAGGACAAGACAGGGACTAGCTATCAAAAAAGCAACAAATTTTATCGATTTTTATTAAAACGAGATTTCTATACATTAGTTTTTCATGTTTGGGGTCGGGAGACAAGAGAAAGAGGGTGGGAGAAAGAAGAAAAGGGGCGGGAGAAAGGAGGAAGGGGGCAGGAGAAAGGAGAAAAGGGCGGGAGAAAGGAGAAAGGTACCCCCCTGTCTGCCCCTCATATGGGGGAGCACTTAATTCCAATCGGAATAGCAATTCTTTTCAGTGTATTCAATTTCCCCAAAAAATCATAAATTGTACCAAGCAAAAACAGTAACGACCCTCATCGTGTCTTTTCATAACTGTTGAAAGTTGCATGTCTGAAAAGGGAATAACAGCAACCAATGTTGTAAAATCAAGATTTTTTGAAAGACCAGTTTTTCGTCAGCAGAAATAAAAGTATTAAATACATAACGATATCGAGTTGGATTTTATCGTCAAAACATTAGCTTCATTTAGAATAGAATATAATTTAATCTTCTGTCCACAAGATCTGCATGAGTTATTGTCATCACGTTGTGTCAGTCATCAGTCATTCCATTAGTCCATACATTTCATATGTCCATAATTTGTAGATTCTCTGACACAAATTTGTCTTTTCACAAAAGTTATGAAAGGTCCTTTATGAAAGTTTCTAGTTTAGTTTTGATCGACTAAAACAAGATGGCCAAAAGAGCAAATTCGAAACTTTCGCTGAATGATTTAGAGATCCTCTACATAGATTCATACTCAAGTGCTGATCGGCCGCCATTCTTGGCGGCTATGGTATAACAAAAGTATCATTTCAAATCTTTTGGAAATCACATGTTCATCATCTCCTCTGAAACAACAATGCCAATTTAAACTAATTATTCAGGAATAAGTTATGGACTTTGCGCATCTCATTAAAAATAAGTTGAAAACATGAACATTAGAGACAATACTTGATTCTGATTTGTCAGTTTTCCAAGGGCAAATTTTGTCTCCTCTAAAACTACCCTAACAAATGTAAAGAATGATGATTTGAAGATCTTTCCTCAACAAAGATTCATAATTTCGTAAATTAAATTTAAATGCAAAGAACCAACATTAGAGAACATATGATATAATGCTTTCGCTAATTCTTTGACAATATAACCCTTTCTGGATCCATTGTTAAAAAAAAAATGAATCAACGTGCGGTTGCCAATTATCTCAGTAGATGATTGGCTGAGTTTAAAGATCATAACCTTTACCAGCTCTCTGGATGAATCGAAACGTGCTAACAGGTGTTAGAGAAATTTACAACTTTATATTTGTATCACGTAGAAATCAGGAAGCACTCGAAGGGGATTTTTGATTATCAAAAATGAAAATTTATTTGATAATCATTAGAGGACAGAT
The DNA here is from genome assembly GCF_021869535.1 of Mytilus californianus. Classification (NCBI taxonomy): domain Eukaryota; kingdom Metazoa; phylum Mollusca; class Bivalvia; order Mytilida; family Mytilidae; genus Mytilus; species Mytilus californianus. Next base: position 7,777,427 of record NW_026262690.1, read on the forward strand.
TCTTGCATAAATACTCGTGGATTTTCAGATTTATCCAATCGAGATAGTTAAATTCACTGGTACCAATGTTAGAATCTATTACAATCTTTCTATAATATGCGCTAACACAATATCAATAAATTGCTGAGTTGGACAAGTTTTTTAAAAAGTTGTTACTTGCTTGCAGATAAGATTCTCCTTCCTTTGTTTAGTGACATATACTGTAACCAATAAATGCTGACTTAAATGGAATGATTGCCAATGAGACAACTCTCCACTAGAGACCAAATGACGTAGATGTTAACAAATATAGGTCACCGTACGGCCTTCAACAATGAGCAAAACCCATACAACATAGTAATTATATATATATGACAATACAAACGTGAATATTAACGGCCTGATTTATGTACCAAACAATAAACGAAAAATAAATACGATATACAGCAACAAATGACAACCACTGAATTATAGGCTCCTGACTTAAACATTATTTGCAACGCCATATCAGAAATTGGTCTGTCATGTATGATTGTAAGAAATGTCTTTTTTCTCACTAAACAAAATGGTTTATTGTTAAAGGCCGTATGTTGACCCCTCTATGTCTTTTCCGATTTATATAAATGAACAACTCCTTAATTAACGAATACCATATAAGTATTGACAAAAAATATATCAAATCTGTAATATATTCTTCTACTTCTTTAGGTTGTGTTTACATTACTCCTGGCGTTTGCTGAAAAACGTGTGTATATGTGTCTACAATGTCTGTCTGGGAGACCTGGTGTTGTATAGTAAGTATGTATATGTGTGTCTACAATGTCTGTCTGGGAGACCTGGTGTTGTATAGTAAGTATGTATATGTGTCTACAATGTCTGTCTGGGAGACCTGGTGTTGTATAGTAAGTATGTATATATGTGTCTACAATGTCTGTCTGGGAGACCTGGTGTTGCATAGTAAGTATGTATATGTGTCTACAATGTCTGTCTGGGAGACCTGGTGTTGTATAGTAAGTATGTATATGTGTCTACAGTCTCTGTCTGGGAGACCTGGTGTTGTATAGTAAGTATGTATATGTGTCTACAATGTCTGTCTGGGAGACCTGGTGTTGTATAGTAAGTATGTTTATGTGTCTACAATGTCTGTCTGGGAGACCTGGTGTTGTATAGTAAGTATGTATATGTGTCTACAATGTCTGTCTGGGAGACCTGGTGTTGTATAGTAAGTATGTTTATGTGTCTACAGTCTCTGTCTGGGAGACCTGGTGTTGTATAGTAAGTATGTTTATGTGTCTACAATGTCTGTCTGGGAGACCTGGTGTTGTATAGTAAGTATGTATATGTGTCTACAATGTCTGGTGTTGTACAGTAAGTATGTTTATGTGTCTACAATGTCTGTCTGGGAGACCTGGTGTTGTATAGTAAGTATGTATATGTGTCTACAATGTCTGTCTGGGAGACCTGGTATTGTATAGTAAGTATGTATATGTGTCTACAGTCTCTGTCTGGAAGACCTGGTGTTGTATAGTAAGTATGTATATGTGTCTACAGTCTCTGTCTGGAAGACCTGGTATTGTATAGTAAGTATGTATATGTGTCTACAATGTCTGTCTGGGAGACCTGGTGTTGTATAGTAAGTATGTATATGTGTCTACAGTCTCTGTCTGGGAGACCTGGTGTTGTATAGTAAGTATGTATATGTGTCTACAATGTCTGTCTGGGAGACCTGGTGTTGTATAGTAAGTTTGTATATGTGTCTACAATGTCTGTCTGGGAGACCTGGTGTTGTATAGTAAGTATGTATATGTGTCTACAGTCTCTGTCTGGAAGACCTGGTGTTGTATAGTAAGTATGTATATGTGTCTACAATGTCTGTCTGGGAGACCTGGTGTTGTATAGTAAGTATGTATATGTGTCTACAATGTCTGTCTGGGAGACCTGGTGTTGTATAGTAAGTATGTATATGTGTCTACAGTGTCTGTCTGGGAGACCTGGTGTTGTATAGTAAGTATGTATATGTGTCTACAATGTCTGTCTGGGAGACCTGGTGTTGTATAGTAAGTATGTATATGTGTCTACAATGTCTGTCTGGGAGACCTGGTGTTGTATAGTAAGTATATATATGTGTCTACAATGTCTGTCTGGGAGACCTGGTGTTGTATAGTAAGTATATATATGTGTCTACAATGTCTGTCTGGGAGACCTGGTGTTGTATAGTAAGTATGTATATGTGTCTACAATGTCTGTCTGGGAGACCTGGTGTTGTATAGTAAGTATGTATATGTGTCTACAATGTCTGTCTGGGAGACCTGGTGTTGTATAGTAAGTATGTATATGTGTCTACAATGTCTGTCTGGGAGACCTGGTGTTGTATAGTAAGTATGTATATGTGTCTACAATGTCTGTCTGGGAGACCTGGTGTTGTATAGTAAGTATGTATATGTGTCTACAATGTCTGTCTGGGAGACCTGGTGTTGTATAGTAAGTATGTTTATGTGTCTACAATGTCTGTCTGGGAGACCTGGTGTTGTATAGTAAGTATGTATATGTGTCTACAATGTCTGTCTGGGAGACCTGGTGTTGTATAGTAAGTATGTTTATGTGTCTACAGTCTCTGTCTGGGAGACCTGGTGTTGTATAGTAAGTATGTTTATGTGTCTACAATGTCTGTCTGGGAGACCTGGTGTTGTATAGTAAGTATGTTTATGTGTCTACAGTCTCTGTCTGGGAGACCTGGTGTTGTATAGTAAGTATGTTTATGTGTCTACAATGTCTGTCTGGGAGACCTGGTGTTGTATAGTAAGTATGTATATGTGTCTACAATGTCTGTCTGGGAGACCTGGTGTTGTTCTACAATGTCTGTCTGGGAGACCTGGTGTTGTATAGTAAGTATGTATATGTGTCTACAATGTCTGTCTGGGAGACCTGGTGTTGTATAGTAAGTATGTATATGTGTCTACAATGTCTGTCTGGGAGACCTGGTGTTGTATAGTAAGTATGTATATGTGTCTACAGTGTCTGTCTGGGAGACCTGGTATTGTATAGTAAGTATGTATATGTGTCTACAGTGTCTGTCTGGGAGACCTGGTGTTGTATAGTAAGTATGTATATGTGTCTACAGTGTCTGTCTGGGAGACCTGGTGTTGTATAGTAAGTATGTATATGTGTCTACAGTGTCTGTCTGGGAGACCTGGTGTTGTATAGTAAGTATGTATATGTGTCTACAGTGTCTGTCTGGGAGACCTGGTGTTGTATAGTAAGTATGTATATGTGTCTACAGTCTCTGTCTGGAAGACCTGGTGTTGTATAGTAAGTATGTATATGTGTCTACAATGTCTGTCTGGGAGACCTGGTGTTGTATAGTAAGTATGTATATGTGTCTACAGTCTCTGTCTGGGAGACCTGGTGTTGTATAGTAAGTATGTATATGTGTCTACAGTCTCTGTCTGGGAGACCTGGTGTTGTATAGTAAGTATGTATATGTGTCTACAATGTCTGTCTGGGAGACCTGGTGTTGTATAGTAAGTATGTATATGTGTCTACAATGTCTGTCTGGGAGACCTGGTGTTGTATAGTAAGTATGTATATGTGTCTACAATGTCTGTCTGGGAGACCTGGTGTTGTATAGTAAGTATGTATATGTGTCTACAATGTCTGTCTGGGAGACCTGGTGTTGTATAGTAAGTATGTATATGTGTCTACAGTGTCTGTCTGGGAGACCTGGTGTTGTATAGTAAGTATGTATATGTGTCTACAATGTCTGTCTTGGAGACCTGGTGTTGTATAGTAAGTATGTATATGTGTCTACAATGTCTGTCTGGGAGACCTGGTATTGTATAGTAAGTATGTATATGTGTCTACAGTGTCTGTCTGGGAGACCTGGTGTTGTATAGTAAGTATGTATATGTGTCTACAATGTCTGTCTGGGAGACCTGGTGTTGTATAGTAAGTGTGTATATGTGTCTACAGTGTCTGTCTGGGAGACCTGGTGTTGTATAGTAAGTATGTATATGTGTCTACAATGTCTGTCTGGGAGACCTGGTGTTGTATAGTAAGTATGTATATGTGTCTACAATGTCTGTCTGGGAGACCTGGTGTTGTATAGTAAGTATGTATATGTGTCTACAATGTGTGTCTGTCTGGGAGACCTGGTGTTGTATAGTAAGTATGTATATGTGTCTACAGTGTCTGTCTGGGAGACCTGGTATTGTATAGTAAGTGTGTATATGTGTCTACAATGTCTGTCTGGGAGACCTGGTGTTGTATAGTAAGTATGTATATGTGTCTACAATGTGTGTCTGGGAGACCTGGTGTTGTATAGTAAGTATGTATATGTGTCTACAATGTCTGTCTGGGAGACCTGGTGTTGTATAGTAAGTATATATATGTGTCTACAATGTCTGTCCGGGAGACCTGGTGTTGTATAGTAAGTATGTATATGTGTCTACAATGTGTGTCTGGGAGACCTGGTGTTGTATAGTAAGTATGTATATATGTGTCTACAATGTCTGTCTGGGAGACCTGGTGTTGTATAGTAAGTATGTATATATGTGTCTACAATGTCTGTCTGGGAGACCTGGTGTTGTATAGTAAGTATGTATATATGTGTCTACAATGTCTGTCTGGGAGACCTGGTGTTGTATAGTAAGTATGTATATGTGTCTACAGTGTCTGTCTGGGAGACCTGGTGTTGTATAGTAAGTATGTATATGTGTCTACAATGTCTGTCTGGGAGACCTGGTGTTGTATAGTAAGTATGTATATATGTGTCTACAATGTCTGTCTGGGAGACCTGGTGTTGTATAGTAAGTATGTATATGTGTCTACAATGTCTGTCTGGGAGACCTGGTATTGTATAGTAAGTAATATTTATGTAATAAACCATAATACTGGATTACAAGGAATTTAGACGAGAGGAAGAGTTCCACAATACATAGCTATATGTAAAGCCTAAAATTCAATGGAAATAAAGAAAAACATGCGGATTTATACTTCCACAATAAAAAGTATTTTTCAAGAGAAGATAGTTAGGGTCCTTGAAAATGCGTTGCTGTGGTATCATTTTTAGAAAAAAATTATGATGGCCTCAAGATGTTTTTTGTTTTTTTAACTTTGGACTTTCCTCGGCAAGTTCCTGTACATTTCTGTTTCGTATGACATATTAATGTTTTTACCATATTTTCAGTCCAATGGATATCATGGGAAGATCCAGTAGAGTGTCTTATGCAGCAGCTTTTGGGGCCACAGCGTCTTTGTGTTCTAGTGTTATTTTCGAACAAAAATATGCAGTGGAGTTGGGTGGAGCTTCATTTGTTAAAGGTAGTAAAAGAAATGGTTTAGACTTAGTACCATCAGTCACAAGTTTTACGTATTCGCGACAATTTATGTTTGCGTTATTTTTCTACTCGCGAAAGTTGCGAAAAAAAATCGCTCGCGAAAATTAGTTGGTTTACAGTATATATCTGACCAACTTGCGTTGAGATAATATTTGTAAATAGATGGTATATTATTATTGTTAATACTAGTAATCTGGTTTGTTGGGACATTTCCTAAAATGATGATGGTATATTATTATGGTTAATACTAGTAATCTGGTTTGTTGGGACATTTCCTCCATTCTTTGATAACAGATTTGGATAACCAATTCCATACTAATACTAGTAAGGAGATGATTGAAAGAGACAACTCTCCATTAGAAACCACATGACTTGGATGTAAAACGCCAGTAGGTCACAGTACGGCCTTTGCCAATGAGTAGAACCCATACCGTATAGCTAGCTATAAAAGGTCCAATCATGACAAATGACCAATTGAATGTGGTGGAATTATACATTTTTGTGAGTGATCAACCCTCCCACAACCTATGACAGTTGTGTAATACCACAACATACGAATCAACTATGAAAGTCAGTTGGAAATGGTCTGCCTCACCAGATCGACACACAAACAACATAAACCCAACAGAAAAAAGATGTAAATATCGATATAAGAGTACAGCTAGTTCAAAGCCAATTTCAAGTAATAAAAAATAAAAATAAAAAAGCTTGTCTATCTGTTCATTTACCTATCATTTACTGAGCTTATTATGATCAGATGTTGTCGAATGGACCTAGTAGTGGTGACAAATTGTTATCAGACAAACAGTATGGCTGCCATTATGAATTCAACGCATAAAGTTCTATATAGGATAGTTTATAATAAAAAATGTTCTTGTGAACAACTTTTTCATTTCAGTAAATATGGGTAAGTTTATTTAAAATGACTCATTCTGTGAAAAAGAACAATTTTATAAAAACATAAAATCTCGATGATTTGGTGTGTTATGTAAGGTTATAAGTTCATTATCTGAGAGTCTTAGTTTATTTTTTCCAGTGTTTGCTATACTGTTATCCATGCTGATTTATGGATTGGATTTCATGCCTTTGTTTACCGCAATTACTGCCAACTCATCACTAGGATTTGCAGTAGGCACTCTTTATGCCTGGGCTTTTACACTCATCAGTTTCTTCAGGAATTTTTACTGTGATAATTTAACCGTGGTAAGTTTTTGGCACGCCTTCGACAAAAGGGGAAAATTTCGTTCGTGTGAAGCGTTTTGCTGGATTAACCTTCATCAGGAACGATCAAAATTGAATATTTGAAAGATAGGAATGTATAAATACCTAACAGAAAAGATATATTAGTTTAATGTCATTTTTACCTGAGGGAGTTGGAATCTTCGTTTCTGATTAATTTTCAATTATCATCGGATAATTTATGAAAAATATGTTGTAAATCATGTCTTTACCGATGCACTGACTACTGAGATGATGATACACTCGGTGACAAGAACAATCCACGAGCAGACGTATCGACAATTTAAGTAAATGAAAATTATACTATATAAACATCTGCCTTTTTTCCAGTCAGCAGTGTTCATTATCATAGCTCGTAGTCTACCAGAGCTGCTGTGTCACTTGTACCTTTCTATAAGCTTACCTGTCAGATTTGTCCGATCACTTTGGAGAAAGAGACACCACCAGGACCTAGCAGTTGACTTTGAAGATGAAGACGATATATTTGATTCAATAAAGCGGTCATATCAAGGTTTACATGTCGTTAAGTTGTTTAAACCACCCAAAGCTGAACCACAGTAAGTAGCTTCATATTTGTCATTTGTGTATTGAACCCGTGCAGAACTTTTCTTTATTCTTTTTTAGTTAAATTAAGAAAAAAAAGAACACTTGAATAAATTAATCACTTTTCTTGATTTACCTTCATCATGAATTCTCAAAGCCGAATATTTGAAATATTTGAAAGCCAATGACGTATAATTACCGAACAAGTGATGCGATTTATCAAAAAGGATTTAAAATAATAGCTAAATCCATGCAAGGTACACTTTTCCATTTGCCAGTTTGAGAAATGTTTTTGCTGTTATTATTCATTCATTGCAGTTTGATAACTGACAGTATTTTTGGGATTTTGTTCGACCCAGATGAATTGTTCTACTGAGATTTATTATATACTAATTATAATACATACAAATGCACTAAAGTTTTACATGATTAAAACATTGTTATAATGCAGGAGCCTACAATGCAGTGGTTGCTGAAGAATACTGCCTATAAAATGTAATTGTTTATTGATTTTTGATATTGCATCATTCCGTTGGTTTTCTCGTTTGATAAGTTTAGCATTTTGTCATATCGATGCCTTTTAATGCTTACTTTTCAATTTGTGTTAAGCTCATTGTTGAAGGCCATACATTTACTTCATTTTGTCTCTGGTGAATGGTTGTTTCATTGGCAGTCATGTCACAACTTCTTATATTTATATTCAAGATAGACGAAAGATACTAAAGGGACATTCAAACTCGTAAGTCGAAAATAAACTGACAACGCCATGGCTAAAAACAAAAAAGACCAACTGACACACAATAGTACACAAAACACAACATAGAAAACTAAAGACTGAGCAACACGAACCCCAAAAACAACTTGGGGTGATCTCAGGTGCTCGGGAAGGGTAAGCAGATCCTGCTCAACATGTGGCACCCGTCGTGTTGCTCATGTAAGTACAAACCCGGTAATAAGTCTAAATCAGTAGGTCACATTCGGGGAAAAGGGGACGGGATTGTAGTTATGACATTTGGAACATATCCGTTGTCGTCTGTGAAAAGGATACCGGTATTCCATAACGGTCAACCAACTCGTGATGGCGTCCGTAAAATTTACGAAGGGATGATTTCAACTTCACCACTTGGAACCCTTGGTTAAATAGCTACCTTGTGAGCAGAAACCCTTTATCAAGGACATCATGATAGGAAATACAAGCACTTGAATATCAAATCAGCTGGGAGATATATACTTCGTATGCAGGTGCTGCTGGAATGTTGCTACATAGAAATGGAAAGTTCACAATTGGGAAGCTGAAATAATCTCTTTTGTTGTAAAGTTTTGTTTTCAACCGACCCTCATTGTGAATTTCTAGATGTAAGTCAAGATATGAGGCAGACTTAACTGTATCTGTTGTATCCTTTATCTCAAGTTTAATGGGATAGATGCGTTTAACATAATCACCAAATTTTTAATTATTTAATGCGAGAACATCATCTATATAGCGAAAAGTAAAGTTAAAGGATACTACTAACTTCTTTTCTTTCTTCCTAAGAAGTTTCTGTATGAAGTCAGCCTCATATAAATAAAGGAACAAGTCGGCAAGAAGAGGGGCACAGTTCGTTCCCATTGGAATGTCGATTGTTTGTTGAAAAACACGTCCTCCAAACGTAACAAATCTGTTGTCAATTAAGAAATCAAGTATCTTGATAATGTCAGTTTCAGAGAATTTTTTGTTTGAATCAGAGTGATTTTTACAAAGTAGGATTTATCCATCCCTAAGACAATATTCTAGTATCTACGTTGGCCATTCTTTTTTATGAAACAAAGCAGGACCAAATCTTTCAATATGTCTCTTAGTTTGGAATGGGGAATACTTGTGTATATGTAGAAAAGTCAAATGTTTTAATACTATTGCAACTGCCAAGAAGAAAGAGTCTTAGATTGTATGTACTCTGAAAGATCTTTGGAATTTTTCAGTAGCCATATCTGATTCACGCCACCTCTAGAATAGGTAGTTTCACAATGAATGTGAATCCCGGCTTTGATTGCTGATAAAATTGATGTAAATAATTAAGAAAGAGGTTTCGTGTAGCACTTTGAAGACCCAGCAATATACCGTTGTTTGTAAGGACACTTATATAGTTTAGATATCAAATAAAGTGATGGAAGATCCAGTTCTTCCTCTTTGGTTGAAATTCCAACGGGAACATAGAACAGACCTATGATTATCAAGGATTTCCTCTTGGTAATTAAGTGTCGTAGGGGTGTATTTTTAGTTTCCAAGTGAATTGTCAATACCTAATTCATTTATCAAGCAGTTTATGTAATGTGATTTACACACAAAAACGATGTTGTTTGGGGCTTTATCTGCGGGGACAACACCATATTTGTCATGGATCTAGGACAAGTGTAAATAAAATTAAGTAAGCCAAAATTCTATATATCTTCGTGCACGATTTGCATGTTTCCTCAAATATGAAAGGCTAGACTATAACATAATCGTCAAAAACAACAGGGAAAAAAAAGGAATGTCTCATTCTTCCTAGCATCTGAATACACCTCGTCTTTATATTTTTATACGACCGCAAAAAAATTTGGCGGTCGTATATTGGTATGACGTTGGCTTCGTCATCGTCCGCGTTGTCGTCGTCCGAAGACACATTATTTTTCGCACTCTAACTTTAGTTTAAGTGAATGGATCTCTTTGGAATTTTACCATAAGGTTCAATACTACAAAAGGAAGGTTGGGATTGATTTTGGGGGTTATGGTACCAACAGTTAAGGAAAAAGGGGCCAGAAATAAGCATTTATGTAACTTCCAGACATTACTTGTGTGTTAGTGTATGGATCTCTCTGACATTGTACCGCAAGGTTCCATATCTCAAAGGGAATGCTGGGATTGATTTTGGGGGTAATTGCCTCAAAATTTTAGGAATTCGGGGCCAAAAAAGGGGCAAAAAAGAGCATTTTTCTAGTTTCATGACACTAACTTGTGTGTAAGTGTATGGATCTTTCTGAAATTGTACTATAAGGTTTCATATCACAATGGGAAAGCTGGAATTGTGTTTGGGGTTAATTGCCCAAAACGTTTAGGAATAAGGGGCCAAAAAAGGGGCAAAAATAAGCATTTTTCTAGTTTCCAGACAATAACTTGTGTTCAAGTGTATGGATCTCTCTGAAATTGTACTGCAAGGTACCATACCACAAAAGGAAGGCTGGGATTGATTTTGTGGGTAAATGCCTCAAAATTTTAGGAATTAGGGGCTAAAAAGGGGCAAAAAACAAGCATTTTTCTAGCTTCAAGACAATAACTTGTGTATAAGTGTATGGATCTCTATGAAATTGTACTACAAGGTTCCTTATCACAAAGGGAAAGCTGGGTTTGGATTTAGGGGTAATTGCCCTTAACGTTTCGAAATTTGGGGCCAAAAAGGGACCAAAAAACAAGCATTATTCTAGTTTCCAGACAATTACTTGTGTTCAAGTGTACGGATCTCTCTGAAATGGTACTGCAAGGTACCATACTACAAAGGGAAGGCTGGGATTGAGTTAGGGTTGATGAATCATATGGGGATTCAAAAAATTGGGGGGGGGGGTTCCTTTTTTTCCTTTTTTTTTTCTTTAAAATTTTCCATTTTAAATTGGTTATTTCTGATTTATATATAAAAGCAAATAATAATGATATGGTTTGAATGGGTAAATTAAAAAAAATTAAGTTCTTAGACCACATTCATTCTGTGTCAGAAACCTATTCTGTGTCAAATATTTAATCAAAATCCTAATTCAGTGCTGTATCAAGCTTGAATGTTGTGTCCATACTTGCCCCAACTGTTCAGGGTTCGACCTCTGCAGTCGTATCAAGCTGCGCCCAGTGGAGCATTTTATTGTCTCATGTTTAGATATTACTTTGAGTTTTTAATATCTGAGTTGTTTCTAACAGCCATGGTCTTATCTATCTTTTGTCTTTAAAACTTTTGTAGAAATTTCACCATGTTTTTTTTTAAATTTTCCACATACTGTGCCAAGTTAAAAAGTAAAAAAAAAAAATAACAAAAATACCGAACTCCAAGGAAAATTCAAAACGGAAAGTCCCTTATCAAATAGCAAAATTAAAAGTTCAACCACATCAAACAAATGGAAAACAAATGTCATATTCCTGACTTGGTACAGGCATTTTCTTATGTAGAAAATGGTGTATTAAACCTGGTTCGTTATGAAGGGGGTTAAGTTTTCATTACTTGTTTTCCTCCCAAAAGAAAATCTACCTCAAATTAAATTTGAATACATGCTTTTTAAAAATGTCATATTTGTTGCTTTATATCATTCCAACTTCAATTGATATTTCTTGCAATTCTCATCCCAGGCCACCTTTTACTTTTATCTGAAACCCGTTCCACTTTACTTCCAAACACATTCAAAATTAATCTATATAAACTCATCATAGATACCAGGCTTAAAAATGAATTACTTTTTGGAATTTTTGGTCCTCAATGCTCTTCAACTTTGTACTTGTTTGGCTTTATAACTATTTAGATATGAGCGTCACTGATGAGTCTTATGAAGACGAAACGCGCGTCTGGCGTATTAAATTTTAATCCTGGTACCTTTGATAACTATTTACGTCAGACCTGCGTTTCGTCTTCAAAAGACTTATCAGTGACGCTCGATTCAAAATAATTAAGAAGGCCAAATACGAAGTTGACACGTAGTAGGATACAAATCATAGGTAGGATTGATAATACAATTAATACGTTTATCCAACAGGCAACCAAATGGTTTGAAAGACAAAATAATATCGATTTTTAAAGGAATTTACCATAAGGTAGTCTACTCACGACTTGAGGGTGAGTAATTTATCATTAATATAATATTTACATGAAAGTTGTTTTTCATTAAGACAAACATTGTGGTAAATTATGTAGTTAATACTTGAATGTGCTCTTCATTTGAGGGTTCAAAAAGTATCCAGCAATGACCAATCTTTGACAAAAGCATTATTCGTGATGGGCAAAACACTCTTGGTTTTTAATTTTATGTACATGACCACAACTTTATAACAAACATTAATTGAAATCGTAAATTTTAGTAAAAAGAAAGGCCCTCCCCTTTCTTCTTCACTGAAACTTGGAAAGATCATCAAGGGACCCCGATGGAGAATATAAATTTTATTGTTGAGGGTGGCAAACATGACGACCATGTTTCCGCAAATATATCTTTAAATAATATTTCTCCATTGTTTTCTCTCAAAAATCACTAAGGAATACCTCTTTTCATATTTACAGAAAAGATGATTGAGGTTGAACCCTCAATCAAGAATTTTTATTTAATACTGAAATGGAGTCTTACATAAAACAGAAACATAAAAATTCACACATCAATTTTTTTTCTCAGAAACTACATTACCAATCTAAAACACACAAGGTATAATGTAGTGAAGGTTATCACTTCGTAAAGACTTTAAAAAAGCATGACCAGAGTATCAAAATAACACTTGATTAATTTCATGTATACGAAGCGCTTTTCTGGATTTACCAGTAAAAATTCTTGAAACAACAGATCAGTCAATTTGGAAATTTCGTCTTCTCTTTATCCATTTTGTCAAATCTTTTCAGTTTATTAAATGTTAAGATGGAGACTCTTTCTAGTCTAAAACAACATATATATATATACAAGTCTAAATTGAAAACAACGTTCAAACCTATGATTGCGTTGGATAAAAACCGCAATTTTTATACGTGTGCATGTAAAACAAATTTCTTGTTAGAGGGGTCTAAATACAGCACAACAACATTTTCCAAATATATATATTGAGGTAAATTTTATGGCCTTCCAAATATTGTTTCGATCCCTAACATCACTGAAGAGACATTAATTGTCGAAATCTCGATATGGTGTACTAATTTTTGCACCTTTTGTATGCGGTATACCATCTTTTCCGCAAGTGTATTGTTTTCTGTTTGGTATTAAATTAATAATTTTTAAAGATCCATTTTGTTACATCTTGTGATCAGTTTATTTGGCAATCGCCTATGGCATTCATCAGGGTTTAAGAACATCAGTTGTTCGACCAGTCAGTCAAATGCGTTTTGTTGAAATATACTCTTTCACTTTTTTGGTCTTTTAGAAAATGTTGTTTGTGCTGTATTTAGACCCTTCTACCAAGAAATTTGTTTTGCATGCACATGTATAAAAATTGCGGTTTTTATCCAACGCAATCATAGGTTTGAACGTCGTTTTCAATTTAGACTTGTGTATATATATATATGTGTGTGTGTGTTTGTATTTGCTGAACAGTTATTAGACTGTCCGCTATGTATTACATCTGCAAGTTTGTTGTTTTCTTTAGTGCGTCCGAATAGTTTTCTAGATTAACCTTCAACCGAAATGCTCAAACCTAAACATTTGCACGCAGGAGATACGTAAATATGCAGCAGCGTTATGAGCTGTACGACCAAAAGGACCTAAACAGAATAGCTAAAGTAAACCTGAGAGAGCAAGTGGGAACCTTACTTTCTTAATTATTTCTTAATTCATGAACGGGGAATTTTGAATAATTATTTGATATAAATTATGTCAGTACCAAAGCACTGACTACTGTGCTGGGAACTAACAGTCCAATACTAGTAAATCAAATGAACATTGTAATGTACTTATCTGGAATTACCTTCATCAGAAATGCTCAAACCTAAATATTTGAAAGCCAAAAGAGGGGCGAAAGATACCAGAGGGACAGCTCCCTTATAGAACTAAAATGTTTGCAGCAAATTTGCAGCAGACTTGCTGCAAGTTTGCGGCAAATAAAAAGTTTGCAGGAAAACAGACAATAGTGTTTGCAGATGTTTGCCGCTAGCTGCAAATTTCCCGCAAACATTGCAGGTTTTTGCTGCAAACTTGCGGCAAGTTTGCAGAAACATCAATGTTTGCAGTAAGATTGCAAGAAAGTTAAGATAATATAGAATGTTTGCCGCAAGATTTCAGAAATCTTTGACAATTATATATGTTTGCCGCAAGTTTTCAGAAAACTTTGACCATTCTATAAGTTTGCCAGAACCAATGCAAGAATTACACAATATTGACTGGGCATGCCTAGTTGGTACTTCCTGGTAGCTAACAATTTGAAATTGTGGGCTAGGTCATGTTGATTGTGTTTGAGAAATGTTACATATAAGAGATCAAGGAGGCATTTTGGTTCAATAATATAGGATCATATAGGATATTCAATATGTAATTTTGTAAGTTCAAATTATTCATAGAACTTGTTAATAGAGTAACTAATGTCACCATCATACATAATTCAGTTAACAACTATTAATAGATGTGTTTGAAATACTGCAGCTATTATAAGTTTGAATTTTGTAACTGATTAAATGAACACTGTTTAACAAAGTTTATTTCAATTCTGTAATGCAGCAATTATTACCTAGCTTTATGCTCAAAACACATTTGAAGACTAGTTGGTATATGATAACATTTGAGAATAACCCCCATCAAAATGAAATGCATTTATGCATTTCCGTACATCTCAGATTAGTTTGCAAGTATTCTTTCAATGACTGTTTGTATATAGGCAGGAAGTTCTTTTTTAAAATTTGTATGTGTAATTTGAAAGAGAGATTGAATATGTCTACACACATGGCATAGTGTGTAGTTCCTGCAAGTTTGCCGCAAGTTTCCTGAAACAATTGCCGCAAGTTTGCTGCAAACAATTGCGGCAAGTTTGCTGCAAATCTAATTTGCATAATTATGTTTGCTGCAAGCTTGCAACAACCTTCATTTGCATGGTAAAATGGTTGCGGCAAGTTTGCAGCAAATGTTTGCTGCAAACTTGCGGCAATGTTTCCTGCTAGTTAGCTGCAAATGTTTGCCACAAGGCTTATTTTTCGGTAAGGGAGTCAAACTCGTAGATCGAAAATAAACAGATAAAGCCATGGCTAAAAAATAGAAAGACAAACAAACAAATAATAGTACACAAGACACAACATAGAAAACTAAAGACTAAGCAACACGAATCCCACCAACAACAGGGGGTGATCTCAGGTGCTTCCGAAGGCAGATCCTGCTCCACATGTGCACCTGTCGTGTTGCACATTTTATTACAAATCCGGTAAATAGTCTAATTCGATAGGTCATATTCGTGGTGAAAAAGGAAGTGGATTGTAATTACGACAGAAGGATGATATCCGATATCATCTGTGAAACGTTTATTCCATACCGGTCAACCAACTCATAATGGCGTCCGTAAAATTTACGGATGATTTCAACTTCACTATTTCACCAAAGATGCGTTAATACACTGCAAAGTTAGGAGCTATATGACAAAAAAAGACCTTAACAGAATAGCCAAATTAACATAAGGAGTTTGGTCCTTAGTTTCTTAATAATCTCATAATTTATGAACGAGGAATTTTGAATAAGCTTAGGAAATAAATCTTGTCAGTATCGAAGCACTGACTACTGAACTAATGATACTCTCGGGTACTAACAGTCCACCAGCAGCGGTATCGACCAAATGCTAGCAGATGAAATGATCACTTTATAAATATCTTGCGTCCTACACGCTTTTTTTCATATTTAGATTCATCAGGAACGACTAAACCTATTTGAAACATTTGAAAGTCAGGGATACTTAAGGAGCAAAGGGACCAAAAAGGACTTTAATAATAGCCAAATTTACCTAATTTTTGCATGAGGAAGTTGGAACCTTAGTTTCTTTATAATTTCTAAATTAATGAAAGGGGAATTTTAAATAAGAATATATTATAAATCATGTCAGAACCAAAGCACTGTATACTGAGCTGATGATAACCTCGATACCTAACAGTCCAACACAACTCTTTTCTCAAAATTTCTTCAAGAACGCTCAAAACTAATATTTGAAAGCCAAGGATGCACAAATACGCCGTAACGTTAGGAGCTAAACGATCAAAAATTAACTAAACAGAATAGACAAATTCATCTCAGGTCAACTTTGCCTGAGGGAGTTGGATCCCTTGTTTCTCACCTCATAATTTATGAACGGGGAATTTTGAATGAGCAATGTTATAACTCATGTTAGTACCAAAACACTGACTTCTGAGGTGATGATACATTTTTGGTATCAGTGGTATCAGGTGATGATACATTTTTGGTATCAGTGGTATCAGGTGATGATACATTTTTGGTATCAGTGGTATCAGGTGATGATACATTTTTGGTATCAGTGGTATCGAACCAGTGCTAGTAAAGGAAATTAACACGTATAAATTCTTGCGGAGCAAGGCTGATTGCAGAATATCTTAAGGGGGTTTAATAGGGTTTCAGAATGGCCATTGCTCCTGGTCTTTAAAGCTTTAAGCTGAGAAAATTCAATCTATTGCTTCTCAAATTACGTGATTTCTATAGATAACAAAGACTTTTGTTCAAGATAATATTTCTTAATATAGTGCTTTCTTAATTATTATGCTGTATTGAAAATTTCAGTTCAAAATTGTTTTTAACTTCATTCAAGATTACTCCTTTTTTAATTCTCATTTAACATGATGATTCCTGTGTTTCATAGATATTAAATATGAAGTATAAACCAATTTTGTTTGAGGTAAATTCAATTGTGTTAATTTTGAGAACACCATGTTAACATGACACTTGCAGGGGTACTGGAACTGGTTTAGATGAACACAATTAGTTTATTTTGAAATATTCCAGGATACTTGATATTTGTTTATGAAGTTGCTATCATATTAAAACAAATGTCTCCCAAGGTTAAATCGAGCAACCCAAAAAGTGTGCAACCCCATTGGTTATGATATTATTTTATTTTAATGATACAGATATTCCAATTTAAAAGAATATATCCTCGGAATAGATTTAATTATGAGATAGAACATAAATAAAGAAAAACCTGAAATATATATTGTACAAGGAACACAATATTTGAATACTGTTTTAGGAAAAGACCTTATAATAAGAGTAAACAGGGAAGAAAAGTAACATATACACGAAAGAAATCAAACAAATGTGGTTAGGGGATATAATACAATCGAATATGATCACTTTCAATTGTATTATATCCCCTAACCACATTTGTTTGATTTCTTTCGTGTATATGTTACTTTTCTTCCCTGTTTACTCTTATTATAAGGTCTTTTCCTAAGACAGTATTCATCATTCATTTTTTTTATACTTTATATATTCATCTTTGACATTACTGAAACCTATGTATTAGTATCCCACCTTCACGTTATTGTTATGAATTACTCTGATTTATCGTTGCATTTAGGTACAGATGTATAACTTATACAATATGATTTATTTCTTGACGTCTTGAAAAAAGTTTTACAATTAAGGAAGCTCGAGGGTACAAAAAAAAAATCAGCAAATATTTTAACATTTTTTTTCTCATTACAAATCTTATTTATTTCACAATTAGTTGTTACTTTATAATATTCTACAAAACTGGACCAAAAAAATCAATTCGTGTTGGCCCCAGATGACTTTTAAAATGTTTATATCATTGAAAAATCTCCAAATTATCTCCCTTTGATGGAAAAATGCCATTTTTTGGCATTAAAATTGAAATATCTTTTTTAAATCATCGGTGACCTATATTTTTTATTATTTTTTTAAAATAAGCTGTACTTAAACTAAACTATTGTAAAATTTAAGCGATTTCTGTAATTAAGTTCTTTTTTTATTTCGATATTACCTTTTTTCTCCTATTAGTTCAACAGAAATAAAGTACCTTAACAAAAATACATGCTTCTTTCGAAGGCAGATTGTGAGCTTAATTAAACGGCGACCCCATATTTTAATTTTATTTTTCTATTAAGTATAGGATAAAGTTTATTTATAGAAACAAATAGCGAAATCCTATATTAAAAAAAAACATATTGATTTTTACCCGCGAGCCCCCTTAAAAAAAAAGAAAGAAAAAAAAGAATATTATCTGAAAAATAGTTCGTTAAATAAAAGAGATTAATACTTTATTTTTTTCGACTGTTAGTTTGACATGCCAATTATGACGCAATGTCCATTACCGCTATCTCGTTTATCTCTCGTTTACTTGCAATTTATTCAGGATCTGTAATGCGTACATAACATTAAGGGAAAGAATGGAATGTAATATCGTTCAAGATTGAACATTTTAACTCATCATCAATATTGTATCATATTAAACAAAAAAATCTACATGAAATATTTCATATTTGATATAATTATATTTAGAAAGGGTGTAAATGTAATATTGTGTTTGTTTCAGATTTCAGATATTCCACCAGAATGTTGTCAGTTTCAGTTGTATCGTTTATTCTTATATATCAGGTAGGTGTCAGTTAATACAGGCATAAACAAAACTTGCCATTGGCAATATACTGCTTATTATAGTTAATAATTTCAATGATATTTTAATAATGTTTGCTTTTTATAGTTTTAACATGTTCGTCACTGTCCAGAATTTGTATTGAACGGTTGATTTTCTGCAGTCAGAATTATTTAGTGTTATCTTGTCTGTAATTACAGAATATAATTGTCATAATTCCGGTTCAATTACCGGATGAAAGGAAATATCGAATGTTTTGTTAATTATCTTGAATATCATTATATATTGAGATATACTGTAAACAGCAAAAATATCAAGCAAAGAAAGACCTACAAATAAGTTAACATGACCAATTGGCAATTGGAGTTATTGTCCTTTAAAATTATTTTCTGCAATTTATTGGTAATTTTTGTAAATCTTTTAAAAAATCTTTTGCTTTTAATTTAACTACTGGGACAAATTAAAGCAAACTTGGCCTCAGTCATTATTAAGGTATCTATATGACTTTAACCTTATTTTACATGATTTCCAAAACCACAGTAGATACAGGTGAGCGACACAGGCTCTTGAGAGCCTCTAGTTATCTAATATTTCTTTCTTTGTTTTGTCCATCATTCTTTATTTTTTATTTTGCTCCATTTCTATTTATTCTTTTTTTTTTCTTTTGTCCATTATTTTCTATTCTGTAAACCCCATCCAGACTCTTATAACGTACAATTCAATTAAAACATGTGACTTTGACTTAACATTGAGTAACTTTAGTTAAAATTTTATTTCAAGTAAGTATCTCTAGAAACCTGTACTATAATGTACTCAGAATGATTTTATTGTTTATTGAATATTTCAGGTATACGTTGAATTGTTAGTTACTATCATTGGTTTGGTGGACATTTTTTTCACATTTATGGTCTTTGTTATAGACACGACTGACGATGATTTAAAATGGGTTATAGGATTGACATTTTATGTTGTTAATTCTGTTTATAGTAAGTATATAGATGTGTGTGGGTTATGCGATTTCAATTTTTACAGTATAAAATACCTTATTATAGAGTCATTGTCCTTACATGGCGAATTACACAAAAACTTTAAGCGTTATTGATGACTTATTCACCAATTTATCTTAATTTTATCTTATTTTAAATATCTTATAACCTCTTATAACCCATTGTTTTTCAAATAAACAATGGGTTATAAATATAGCATTTTAGAATTTGGAAAATAGATTAACATAACGAAATTACCCCGCTGGTGGCTTTTTCGTGGTCATTACATGTTGTAAACTTTATAACTGTAACGTGTACATTTGAGCAACATCTTAAAACTAATACTATGCGAAACATCAGAAAAATTTCCCTCTTCATTTTTATGTAAAAAATGAAAATAACTATTCATAAATTATATGCGTCCGAAGCGTTTTTCTGGATTTACATTCATCAAGAAATCTTAAAGCCATATAATTGAAAGCCAAGGATTTATAAGTACCTTAACATGTGAAGTGCTATATAACCAAAAGGACATAGAAATAACAGCCAAATCCATCTGGTTTATTCAAGAGTCATTGAACATTGCATATGATGTATATTTTTCTACAATTTGCAGAGATATAGACGAATTTTCTTCGCTTATTCGAAGAACAAAGGGATTTCTGAGTTGTTTTCTAAACGGTTGTTATATGAGCCCATGTGAACTTATGCCATCACTTGGCGTCCGTCGTCTGTCGTCGTCATCGTCTGTCGTCGTAAACTATTTCAAAAATCTTCTCCTCTGAAACTACTGGGCCAAATACCTTCAAACTTCAACTAAATGTTCCTTAGGGTATCTAGTTTATAAATTATATCCGAAGTTTTGATCCATCGACAAACATGGCCGCCATGGCTAAAAATAGAACATAGGGGTCAAATGCAGTTTTTGGCTTATATCTCAAAAACTAAAGCTTTTAGAGCAAATTTGACAGAGTAAAATTGTTCAATTGGTCAAGATCTATCAGCTCTGGAATTTTCAGACGAATCGAACAACACATTGTTGGGTTGCTGTCACCGAATTGGTAGTTTTAACAAAATTTTGCAGTTTTTGTTATTATTTTGAATATTATTATAGATATATATAAACTGTAAACAGCAATAATGTTCAGCAAAGTAAGATCTACAAAAAAGTTATTATGACCATAATTGTCAATTGACCCCTTAAGGAGTTATTGCCCTTTAAAGACAATTTTACACAATTTGTTCATCAAGTTTGCTAACATTTAAAAATCTTCTCCTCTAAAATACAGGTGAGTAATTCAGGCTCTTGAGAGCCTCTTGTTATATATAATGTTTGTAAAGTTAGAGATGTCTCAAAGGGAAATTTGGAGTGTGCAGAAGATTTCCATGATGATTCTCAAAGGAATGAACAAAACGTGAAAGACGTCAGGCTTACACTTAAATACTACAGACGCGCGATTTATCTACATCAAAATCATCAGTGGCACTCGAATCAAAAGTTGAAAGGCCAAATTAATATTGATTTTGAATCTCTAAACATTGAAGGAAAGGACTCAACTTTTGAAAAGTGTTAAATTACGACCAATTCCTATTATAACAATAGAAACCATTGCGATTCCTGCGAAGTGTAAAATGTTTATGATACAAATGACTGTAGTGATGGTAAACAAATTCTAAATAGTTGATATTGGTCATCTAAAGAGAATTAGTGAATTAATAACTAAGCTGATATGACTTAAAGACCAAGTTCTAAGCATGGAATTTCAGAAATACCCTTACCTGAATTCATAGCATTTTGGCTAGGGAGGACACAAGCGTATTGCTTCATTCAAGGCCAGTTACTTTTTGGAATTTGTGACCTTCAATACTCTAAGACTTCAACTTTTTACTTCTCGATAAACATTTGCGAATGGTAAATAATAGTATATAGTTATCAAAGGTACCAGGATTATAATTAAATACGCCAGACGCACGTTTCCTTTAATATATCCCCCAGAACTAGAAATCAAAGAAACAACAGACACGGCTTCCTCTGCCTCATTTTTAGACTTATACCTCAAATTTGACATACACAGTCATCTCAGTACCAGAATCTATGACAAAAGAGACGATTTTAATTTTGAAATTATCAATTTCCCCCACCTTAGTAGCAATATACCAACTTCACCTGCATATGGGATATACATTTCCCAACTTATTCAATATTCAAGAGCTTGCAGCTCCTACTCAGACTTTGTTAAAACGTCACCAGTGTCTGAGTAGAAAGTTGATGAACCAGAGGTATGTCAAAGAACGTTTCGTCCTTTTTCTAAAAAAAGTTCATCGGAAGGTACCAAGACCTTGTTGATAAATATTCCGTATCAACTTCAAAAATAATACATGATGGTCTTGATGTATAAATTCTGTATACTGACGTTGCTTATCATCTTAATAACGTATGATATTGTTCTTTTTTTTTTGTCTTTGTTCTATGATTAATATCACTTTTACTGCTTGGTCTGTTTTCTGCGATATCTATTTGACGTGGCTCGGTACTTAAACATCCCGTCAATGTGTTTGTATTATCTTTCATTTTTGTTGGTGTGTTTTGTACGCGTGACTTTATGTGTTTCTTTGGTATATATATGACGTGGCTCTGTACTTTCAAAGATCCCACCATTTTATTGTTCTATTATAATAACATTATGTTATTGTTCTATTATAATTTTGAAAATACTTTGAACGACAAAATTATTTTACTCGCGTTATGGTATTAACCAAATGTGGATTCTTAAAAATTCTAAAGAACTTCTGGATAATTTCAAGTTTTGGTCTTTTTCTGAAATAAGTTCTAACAAAAACTTTTGATTTTCAACCCTGTATACAACCATTCCCCATGTGAAATTATAATTTTGAAAATACTTTGAACAGCGCAAAATTATTTTATATTTCTTTCTGTGTGACGTTTACATTTTCTGGCGTCAAACATTGTTAAATTTGATAGATGCTTTATGTGCTTCTTTGTTAAATGTTTGTTTGTTTTGAGATTGTGACACAGTGATGACTGCTGTACCCATATTTTGACATATGTTACCTATTATGTCTGTTTTTGTTCACGCATCGTTGTAAATATAATGGAATTTGATGCGACTGTCATACAAGTGAGAGGTTTAGCGCTATAAAACCAGGTTCAATCCACCATTTTCTACATAAGAAAATGCCTGTACCAAGTCAGGAATATGACAGTTGTTATCCATTCGTTTTATGTGTTTGTTTTTTTGATTTTGCCATTTGATTGGGGACTTTCCTTTTTGAATTTACCTCGGAGTTCAGTATTTTTGTGATTTTACTTTTTTCTACATAAGACTCATCAGTGACGCTCAGATCAAAATAGTTATAAAGCCAAACAAGTACAAAGTTGAAGAGCATTGATGACCCAAAATACCAAAAAGTTGTGCCAAATACAGCTAAGGTAATCTATATCTGCTATGTGAGTTCATAGAAGATAGACAGAATCATTCAAGATGGTTGAAAATTAAAAATTCACGATTCGAAGATTTCAGGACTATTATGTATCATTAGATGACTTAAAGAGCTAAAATGTTGCCATTATACAAAAAAACAATGGGATGAGATGTCATTAATTATGACAGAAGCTTTCATATATGTGCGTAAAAGAACAGAAGGCTGATTGGAATGAATTAAAACTGGAGTAGCTGGATTATTTCAAATTGAAAACAACGGAAATATGTTCCTTTTAATTATTTAGACTTAATTTACCGAAATATTTTCATTTGGAAACATATGGACCTGCGGAATTTTGCTTATTTGTTGCTTGAAGCGTGCTTAAATCTTTTTTGCTTAAAGACTCAAAAAAATATTGAGTTTTTGGAAAGTATTTTAGGGAAAGTTAAAAACAACTTGCATTCCGACGTATTATTTAAACTCATTGCCCTAAGAAAAGAATATATATTTACACCTTAAAAGTGTACAAAACAACACCGATATTGAAAAGGAAACAGAAACTACAAGTATTGATAATCATTTCTGATAACAGATATCCTTCATCTGTATGATGTAACATAAATTTTATCAATCTATTCTGATTTTACTTAAACAATCTTGTACCCTATATGCAAGTAAAGACCGAACTATGCTTGTATAATTCTAAAATTTCAAAGTTCACGCAATTTGATTTCATCCAAAATGAAACTAACACATCCAGCTGCGGTGGTAAGCACTGCACAATTTGAACTTCTATTTTAGTGAAAAACATCAATTAATCACTGTTACGTGTGACTGAATTGTATCTAGTAACTTCTGTCTTGAGCATACCTGATGAACGGTATTCCAGTCTAAAAATCTGTTTCATGCGAACTGAAATTGGTATCATGCAGTTGTTTTGGCTCATATTTGGGAAAGTATCTGATCTGTACAAAAAAATGTCGCACTGTTTTAGTTTCAGAATTTTTTTTTTATTTCAGTTAGCTTAATCGTATCCTTGACTATTAGCTTTGTCGTGGGTGTAATAATGATTGTTCATACCCTAGCGTCTTACAGGTAAGAGGAAAAAAACTTTACTTAATCTTATAATATAGCAATTTTGACAGAATTTAGAATCACAAATAAAGTGAACAATCTTGCTCTACGAGAAATATATGATTCCTGACAAAAAACTCTGAATAGATTCATTATAATGACAACACTATCAATTAAGGCGTCTGAAGCTCTTTTCAGAATTTATGAATAATTGATTACTTGAGGAACTATATGACACCAAAAGACATAAAATGATAGCCAAATACACCTAGGTAACCTCTCTGAGGGAGTTTTAACCTTAGTTTTTTTTTTGTTGCTTTTTCTGTGAACTAAGTTTTAAAAGGGTGTGTTAAGTGAATTAAACGACCTCTAAAAAAGAGCTGTGTTAAAATATGTCAACTTTATAACTTCCTATATCTGCATTTACTTCCTATATCTGTATACACTACTTATTTTATATGAAAAAATGTAGCGAAGTTTTACTAAATGTTTACTTGCTTGGGCAACACGACTTGTGACATATGTGAAGCAAGAACTGCTTTCACTTCCGGAGCACCTGAGTTTACACCCAGTTTTAGGTGGGGTTTGTTTTGATAAGTCTTTAGTTATCTATGTTAAGTCTGTTATTGTTGTTTGTTCTTCCGTCGTTTTAAGTTTTGACATGGTATTGTCTGTATTTATTGGACATGATTCGTTTCAAGTTTTGACATGGTATTGTTTTTTTTTACATGGTTGTTTGTTCTTCCGTTGTTTTAAGTTTTGACTGTTTTTTTTTACATGATTTCCAAACGCCTCCTAGATATCTTTTCTCTCGTTTTAAGAAGCTAAAGTGGTACGCTATATGAAAGCTTGGAAAATTAATTACATTCTTTAGTAAACTCCTTTTTCACTTTAAATCCATTGGATGTGTATTGATTGATATTAGTTGTTGTTTGTCTTTGAACTTGCTTGCAGTAAATAAATTTTTCATAGATACCAGAATTAAAATTTTGTACGATATATGCGCGTTTCGGTTACAAAAGACTCATCAGTGACTCTCAAATGAAACAGTTAAAAATGCCAAGTAAAGTACGTAGTTGAAGAGCGTTGAGGACCCAAAATTCCAAAAGGTTTTGCCAAATACAGTATCTGCGAGTAATCTCAAATCGGTACTTTGTGTAGTTGTTTTTTTATTAATGCCGATCAAATGAGTCAACCCATTTCTGACTGATTTTTACAGTATGTTCTTATGTTGTGCTGGTACATCATTGTCTCAGGTTAGAGGAGGGTTGAGTGCTTATCAACATGTTTAAACTCGTCACATTCTGTATGTGCCTGTCCCAAGTCATGAGTCAGTAATTCAGTGGTTGTCGTTGGATGTTGTCTGTTATATCTGTTTTCCTTTTTGTTTTGTTTTAAATCAGTACATCGGTTTTTCGATTGAATTGTTTCACATTTTGTCAGGTAGGGGCCTATTATAGCTGATTATACGATATGAATTTTGCTCATGGTAGAAGGCCGTACGGTGACCTGTATGGCATAGCGTAAATCCTATTTATATTGACATTATTGAATAGTTGTCTCATTGGAATTTAAACCACATCTCCCTATTTTATATCTAGCTTATCTAAAGCATGCTATGCGTTTTTCAAATACTAATATTAATTTCCATCATAAGTTCTCAAAACAAAATACTGGAACTCCCGAAAAGTTTAAACTTTGAAAGCTCTACTATAAGAGAAAATGGGGGGATCCAAATAACGGGCGTATTGTGGCAATCTGTTGTCTGTTAGTCCCTCGAAAGGTTGTTGTACAAATCTGAATCGCATATATATAAGTGCATGAATATTGATTATTATAGGACTTTGCTGTTGGGCTTATATAAAGGTGACAATGGTCATTTGACCCCGAAAGAAGAAAAATCGAACTCAACTCTGTTGGTAAGTAAAATCTGTATACATTTATACTTTCAGTTTTTTTAAAATAAAGGCTTTTCGTTTTATGAGTCAAAAATTATATTAAATAATCCAATATATAAGCTGTGTTTTCTGACATCAACGGCATGTTTCATGATTAGATAAGAATCTATGAGTACGATTAGGTTATATATTT
This sequence comes from Mytilus californianus, assembly GCF_021869535.1. Lineage (NCBI taxonomy): Eukaryota > Metazoa > Mollusca > Bivalvia > Mytilida > Mytilidae > Mytilus > Mytilus californianus. The sequence goes on from NW_026262690.1 coordinate 7,803,394, forward strand.
GTTGCTTCAAATTATCATAAAACTGAGGTTAGGTGCGTGTGGCTGTTCATTTCATCTCAACTTGACCTTATGGAATAATACTTAACATATTACTTTAAGATCTACTGCTTAATCTTCGATCACAATCTTTGCAATTTTGCAGCAACATAAAGACTTTTGATTTTTCTACGCTTTACACTACTATTCCCCATACTCAGTTGAAAGATCGACTTCACCATCTCATTAAACAGAGCTTTTTCTATAAAAATGGGAATCGTACATACAAATTTCTTGTTTGGGTTACAATAATTCACATTTTGTGAAGAACTACACTGAATCTATCAGAAAATATACTGAAGATGATATTATCAAAATGCTGGACTTTTTGATCGACAATATATTTGTTGAGTTTGGAGGATTTATATTTAAACAGACAGTCGGTATTCCAATGGGTACTAATTGTGCACCCCTACTGGCCGATTTGTTTTTGTACTTGTATGAAGCATAATTCATTCAGAACCTTCTAAAAGACAAAAAGAAAAAGCACCTTGCGAAATTCTTTAATTTTACTTTCCGATATATTGATGATGTCCTATCATTGAATAACCCATATTGCAGCCAATACTTACATCTAATATATCCCAGTGAACTTGAAATTAAGGATACTACTGACACTAGCAGGACTGCTTCATACCTTGATCTTTTCCTCAATATTGACACAGAGGGAAGACTTTACACGAAAATCTATGATAAACGGGACGATTTAAACTTCCCAATTATCAATTTCTCATTTCTCAGCAGTAAGATACCCTCTGCCCCTTCGTATGGTGCTTACATATCTCAGTTGACACGTTATGCTCGTGCATGTTCACACTATACGGACTTCATATACAGGAGTGTGCTCCTAACGCAGAAACTGCTACAACAAAGTTATGAGGAGGAAAAATTAAAAATGACACTCCGTAAATTTTACGGACACCATCACGAATTGGTCGATCCATACGATGTGTCTTTGTCCAAACTAACTAAGGACATTTTTACCACGTGTTAGATTGTGGTTTGACATTCACTACAAACCAGTAAAAGTCTGAAATGGCCTATATCTGTACTCGACTGTACTGATTTTGACTCGACCAGTCTGAATTGGTCTGAAATTTACTTGATATTACTCGACTGTAGTCTGAACCATACTTAACAGTCTGAACTTGTACTCGACCTTTACTCGACTAGTACTTAACCATTTTATACGAGTCTGAACCATACTCGACATAGTCTTAACCATTCTCGACCAAGTCTGAACCATGCTCGACCTAGTCTGAACGATACTCGACCAAGTCTTTACCAGCCTAGACATATTTTTTGTATCTATCTATAGTATTTCATCAATTTAGGAACTGTTATACATATATATATATATATATATATACAATGTATATCAAATTTAAAATTAAAATAAAACAAGGTAATCAAATTTCTGGTTGGATTAAAAAAATATCATGTAATAAATTAAGTTTTCGTTAAATGAATTTTTATATACATGATATCATGTTCACATTGCTTTTTGTACATCAAAAATACTAGAACTTTCAACCATTATTCAAATATCTTAAATGTTATTCAAATTTTTATTTATCAAAATATATATAAAATAGTAATAAATGTTAAAATTGACACCTTTGTTTTGTAAAACCAAGAATTTAATATAATAATAATAAAACTTTCATAGCAATCCTTGCTAACCTTTTAAAAAAGGAAATGCATTCCAAAATTGCAGTAGAAATTTATTTTAATTAAATTTAAATAGGTTTTGTCAAAATTAAAGACATGGCATACAAGCATGACAAGAAGCACTTTAATAAGGTTTAATTACCTTAGTAGTAGTACAGGTGTGTTTTACAGGTAAAAAGAAAACCCTATTTTCCTTAAACTCGTGTATTACTTATCTAGTGAATTCAAAAGGCCTTGTTATTTAAGTTTTACTGGATGTTGTAATTTTCAATGGATGTTATTTAAAATTTATTACTCTCTGACCAGGTGTGATCTTTTTAATCAGTGTGCCCCAAGCAGGATGTATTACTTTATAGTTTACCCCTAATCATTTCTTAAATTTTTTATCCCTTTTTAAAATATATATATATCCCAAATTATAAATAGGAATAGATATATTTCTGATATAAGGTTAAACAATGTCAGTGATTTTGTTGGCTGTTGTTACCTCATTATTGTATGTAACCATGAAACCTAAGTTGTTTTTATTTAGGAATTTAGGAAAATCAAGTTTTGTTTAAAAAAAAAACACATGCCAAACAAAAAGAACCTTAATAAGGTTTTATTATCCTCAGTATAGGTGTGGTTTTCAGGTAAAAGAAAGTATTTTTATTTAACAAGACTCAGACTTTAAAATTTGATAATTTAACTATCTCGATTTGATAAATCTAAGAGAATCATGTAAGGATGTAAAAATCTGTTTTTATATATATCTTTATTTTATTGTGGCTGTTATCATGTAAGTTAAAAAAGTTATTTTAACAATCAAAATTATAAAAAGTAGAGGTTATTTGGTCAAGAATGGTTCATACTGGTAGAGTATTGTTCAGACTGAAAAAATAGGTCGAGACCTGGTCAAGTATTGGTCGAGTACAGGTCGAGAATGGCTTAAGACTGTTTCAGACTGGTCGAGTAATAGTTGAGACTATTTTCAATAGCAAAGATAAGGGTTAAGTACAAATCAGTACAGTTGAGTATGGTTAAGACTGGGTCGAGTAATATCAAGTAAAATTCAGACCAATTCAGATTGGTCGAGTAAAAATCATTACAGTCGAGAACAGATATAGGCCATTTCAGACTTTTACTGGTTTGTAGTGATTACGTCGTCTAATCTTTTAATTACCGAACTTGACTTATTCCCGATTGTGACTGTTTTGCTGAGTGTGAATTCGCATTGCTATAAGATGTGTCACGGTACTTTTCTATCCAAAATTCATGTATTTAGTTTTGATGTTATATTTATCATTCTCATCGGATTTTGTCAAATGTCTTATCGTTTGTAGTTGTAAATCTTATTTTTTTCTGTTGTATTCGTGTGTTATGGCAAAGATAATGAATCACCTAGTTCATTAATTAGATTTTAGTTTGGGTCAACTAAATTTATACGATATATTTGGTTTACTGTTTGATTTCGAAGAAACGCCGACATAGCTATATAATACTATTAACTTTCTAATTACTACCACATTTTATATTAATTAGTATTGTAATTTTCATTGTTATTAATAAATGTTATATGAGTATTATAAACCAAATCTTGAATTCGATCCTAATTCTATCCTATTTTGGGGAAATTTCAGAAATTCAAATGTGACGTCACTTTTTTGCGTTGAACTCTTTGGCTAACTCGGCTGTGAATTTTATGTGCTGGTTTATGTTGTTTTATGTATCCGTTTTTATTCTGTAGTTAGTCACCACTTCGGTGTTATCATGTATATCTATTATATAGTCATTTTTATAAATTTACTGTTTGCAAAAGTATGAATTATTCTAAATACTAAGGATTTTCTTATCCCAGACATATAACCTTAGCCGTATTTGGCACAACGTTTTGGAACTTTTGGTCCTCAATGCTCTTTAACTTTGTACTTGTTTTGGCTTTCATACTTTTTTTATCTGAGCACCACTGGTTAGTCATGTGTGGACGAAACGCGCGTCTTGCTTATTAAATTTTAAACCTGGTACCTTTTGTTAGCTATTATTCGTATGTTTCTCTGTCCTATATGTTCTCCCATTTATTTGTATTGTAGTCCTGTCATGTAATGTTGTCATTTTAATGTTATGTTTAACATTGCCATAAAAGCGGGAGGTTTGGCTAGCCATAAAACCAGGTTCAACCCACCATTTTTTTCTTAAAATGTCCTGTACCAAGTCAGGAAAATGGCCATTGTTATATTATAGTTCGTTTCTGTGTTTTACATTATAATGTTGTGTTTCTGTTGTGTCATAGTTCTCCTCTTATATTTGATATGTTTCCCCTCAGTTTTAGTTTGTAACCCGGATTTGTTTTTTTCTCAATGGATTTATGAATTTCGAACAGCAGTATACTACTGTTGCCTTTATTTTATATAGCATTATAAATCCCCTTTCAACAACTTTATTAGGTTTGCATAAGGGACCATTAGGAAAGCAAAGTTTCTTCTGTTTCAGAAACAACCGAACTTTTTTTAATTTTATCCCGATCGATTTATTACTGATTGATATATAATTAAATATTTGCTCATAAATATGCATGAAATATTTACTGCTGGAAGTTTCACACAACAACGGTCAAATAATTCTTTCATTAAAAGTAAAAGTAATTGTCGATGTTCAAACACAGACAACATGGATGACACCCTCACAGACTTTTAGTATTGGTTTCGCCCAAGTTGTAGTAAATCGAAGTAAACATACCTAATTTACTGTATTCGATAACTATTTCCTGATTCATTGTCATCAGAAACGATGTGAGCTAAACTTTTCAACAGTCAAAGATGTGTATTTTGTAGATATTTAATCACCAAGTATAGCCCCACTATTTAATGTCATCATAACCTGAAATAGTTGTCATCTTCGAAGTTGAAAAAATTACTCATTTACGAAATTATAAAAGTGTACATAATACATTACTAGTAATGATAAAAGAATGATACAACCATACATGTAGTTGTGTAAAGTAAAAACAGTTATTCTCTAATATGCACTTTCTTTATATATATGCGTTAAATTTCTTTTTTTCACTTTTAACGTTATGCTGTCTTTTTTGTCTTTCTAGATTGGTAGTATGCGATATGCTGGTTACCAGGTAGCATATGTAGCTTGGGGTATGATTTACTCGCTTGTGATACTACATCATTTCTACAAATATTGCTGTAAAAAAAAACCATTTAGATAAATATTCGAACTTTATAAGATTGGTTGGCACCTTTTCCCCCTATGTATTAGATATCACTTATCGGATTTATGTACAAAACAATAAACGAAAAAAAACCAAAAACAAACATGATATACAGCAACTAACGACAACCAATGACTACAGGTTCCTGGCTTGGGACAGGCACATGTGGAGGGGTTAAACCTATTAGCAGGAATTAAACCCACCCTTTACGTGTGGTGCAACAGAATAAAACCAAGAAAAAAGTAAAATAACAAAAATACCAAACTCCAAGGAAAATTCAAAACGGAAAGTCCTTTGGCAAATGGCAAAATCAAAAGAACAAACTGTTAAAGCAATAACGAAAAACGTGAATGGAAACAGCAACAAACGACAATCGTCAGTTGGTTGTTTGGTGCTGCATTGTGATGTTAGATTATCTATTATCTTACTGAGATGTAAATGTTAATCTTACCGATGTCTTGACTTACTTTGTACGACTTATATGATTTAAGCTGTATACAGTTTGATGTTGATTTTTATAATGACAATATGTATCGCTATTTCTGAAAATAGGTTATTTTATCCAGTTCCTGCTACTTTTTATTGTGGCTATAGTACTAGCAGTTATTATTATTCTGGTTATAAATGGTTTTCATGGTTGGCTAGTTACTACTCTGCATAATGTTTGGTAAGTTAACTTTCACAGTTCATTCAGGTATATTTCTTAAAAAATGACGTGTGCAAGATTTCGTATTCTCTAAATTTAATGTTAATCGGAATGAACTTTACTTTACACAAATAAACACAAGTTGAATGAAAACTTTAGATAACTAGATAGAAACTTTAGTATTGTTTAAAAGATATGTAATATATGTCCTCATATATAAGTTTTTAGTTGTTCCATTATAAAACTGCTGTTCCCCATAAATATCAATTTAGCTGACTTCATGTACATTCTATCAAGTTCAATTGTTCAAACTTTTACAGCGTTTAGAACTAAATACATCAATATTGAACAAAGTATTTGTCGTTGTATACTTCTTCTTCTTTGTAATTTTATACGACTGCAAAAAAAATTTGCGGTCGTATATTGGTATGACGTTGGCGTCGTTGTCGTCGTCCGAAGACACATTGGTTTTCGTACTCCAACTTTAGTTTAAGTGAATGGATCGCTATGAAATTTTACCATAAGGTTCAATACCACAAAAGGAAGGTTAGGATTGATTTGAGGGGTTATGGTACCAACAGTTAAGGAAATAGGGGCCCAAAAGGGGCCAAAAATAAGCATTTTTGTAACTTCCAGACATAACTTGTGTGTTAGTGTATGGATCTCTCTGACATTGTACCACAAGGTTCCATATCACAAAGGAAATGCTGGGATTGATTTTGGGGGTAATTGCCTCAAAATTTTAGGAATTAGGGGCCAAAAAAGGGGGAAAAAACAAGCATTTTTCTAGTTTCGGGACAATAACTTGTGTGTAAGTGTATGGATCTTTATGAAATTGTACTACAAGGTTCCATATCAGAAAGGGAAAGCTGGGTTTGAGTTTGGGGGTAATTGCCTGAAACGTTTAGGAATTTGGGGCCAAAAAGGGATCAAAGAACAAGCATTTTTCTAGTTTCCAGACAATAACTTGTGTTCATGTGTATGGATCTCTCTGAAATTGTACTGCAAGGTACCATACCACAAAGGGAAGGCAGGGATTGAGTTTGGGGGTGATGAATCATAAGGGGGTTAAAAAAATTGGGGGGCGGGATTTTTTTTCCCATTTTTTTCTTTAAAATTTTCCATTTTAAATTGGTTATTTCTGATTTATATTTAAAAGCAAATAATAATGATATGGTTTGAATAGGTAAATTAAAACTTTTTAAGTTCTTAGACCACATTCATTCTGTGTCAGAAACCTATGCTGTGTCAAATGTTTAATCACAATCCAAATTCAGAGCTGTATCAAGCTTGAATGTTGTGTCCATATTTGCCCCAACTGTTCAGGGTTCGACCTCTGCAGTCGTATCAAGCTGCGCCCAGCGGAGCATTTTATTATGTTTATTTATTTCAGGCCAGTTTTATTATCCTCGTTAGTGGTTAATATAATACAAAAACTTATGTGTACCTTTGCATTTTTACAACAAAGAGGAAAGGTACTAGCAATAGATAATAGGTAGGTCATGTTCGTGTTATGAATTATTTCTTCTATTTTAAATAATATGAACGGTTAATTTTCCTGCGCCAATTACGAATTTCGAAAATTAATGTCTCTTCAGTTATGTTAGAGGCTTAACCATTTGCAAATACAAAACATAAAACAAGAATACAAGAGTTGAAGAGATGATAAACACAACAGGAACAAACACGGACAAGGATTTAGAGCTGTTCATGAGGAAGATCATTCCTTTATTCAAAATCATTTGCGAAATTTTATTACAGCATTTTTATATAAACAATATCAGTAACTACATGCCATTATCAAGTAACAGATAATCAAACTCTAAAAGTAACATAAGTACGATAAGGATTCCGAAGAAAATTTTCTATTATCTTAGTAGGAAAAATTTTGTAAGAATGATCAAATTCATTCTGTTCTCTGTAGGAAATACAGTTTATACATTTTTAACTTGGTAAAGCAAAATGTTTCAAATGAGTAATAGATTGTCTAAAATGAACTGTCATTTTCAATTGATTTTTTTAATAACACCATTTTAAATTCCACAGATATATATTAAATCATGTATATTATTTAAGATATGAACTCGAGTCTTAATTTGTTGTATTACTTTTTTAAATGACAAAGGCTGGTCTTTTTGTATTTTCATTTCTTCAATTACTATTTATTGTGAGTAATACATATTTTGTTTTTCTTTCAGACGAGTGTTTTTTATAGTAGTTTACTTCATGTTTTTCTACAACATATTTCTTGGTTTGGTGTCTTGTTTATTGAGAATTATAAAAGCCATGGGATTAGGTGCTTTATTTCTGCCTCGGCTGGATCATAGCACACTTCCTAGAAAGTTTCAGTGGTTTGACCCAGGTACACTTCATAATGTTATTTAAATGAATCACAATGAGAATACTAATGTTAAGAACTTAAATTGAAAATTTTTAGCGTTAGTATAAAAGGGTATTTGCAAGTGGTAAATTAGGGATAAATTCAAACTCAAACAGTAGCTTACCGATGTTCAAATGTCATAAATCAGTACATAAACATTTTTCTTAACTTGACAAAAAAGTAAAAAAACAAAAATACCGAACTCCAAGGAGATTCAAAACGGAAAGTCTTTTATCAAATGGCAAAATCAAAACCTCAAACACATCTAACGAATGGAAAACAACTGTCATATTCCTCACTTGATACAGGCATTTTCTTATGTAGAAAATGGTGGATTAAACCTGGTTCGTTCTGAAGGGGGGTAAGTTTTCATTACTTGTTTTCCTCCCAAAAGAAAATCTACCTCAAGTTAAATTTGAATACGTGCTGAAAATGTCATATTTGTCGCTTTTTATCATTCCAACTTAATCGATCCTTCTTGCAATTCTGATCCCAGGCCACTTTTTACTTTTATCTGAAACCCGTTCCACTTTACTTCCAAACACATTCAAAATTAATCTATATAAACTCATCATAGATACCAGGCTTAGATTTGGTTTACGTCAGACCTGTGTTTCGTCTTCATTTTTTATAGTTAGATAACTTCAGTTAAAATATTCTGTATCTATAAATTTTTTAGGTCACTTCTCACTAAATTATTCAAACGACTGTACATTTTTAAAAATATATATCGTTAGTCCCCATTTAAATGTAGTGATCGAACGACACGGCGGTTTATATGTAATAAAGTAAGTGCCCGTGGAATGAGAGACAATATACATACCATATCTGAAGTTTCAATTTGCCTCTTTTTTATGTTCACAGCTTATTAAATTGCAAATAACAGATACATTTTTATCACGCACAATGAAAATGAATGAACTTTTCTTTTGTTTGAAGCTATTCGTAGACATTTGGGTAAAGATATCGCTTAAATAGCTTCTCCAAAACAATTGTTTCTTCCTCGGAATGATTTGTACCGAAGCGGTCCGGTTTCATGTGATAAGAATTATTTCCCTTTTTGTGTATGACATGAGTGGTATGTTGGTGTAACTCATAAACCGCAATTTATAGAGATGTAAAATCTTTTGATATGGTGCATTTGGTGCATAAGTATCAAATTGAGGTTAAGGTCAGTGGTCGTGATGTTCTAAATTTTGAACTTTGATTGTTATCAGAAACTGTAAACGTTATCTACATGAAGTGTTAGTCAAAGTTGCGACATAATGCAACGCCTATACATTTGGGTCGACGTGCAATGGTGACTTTTGTAGGAGTTTTCTCCCCTTAAATATTCAACCTAAGTTGTTTGATGGGATTACTTTTTAACCATACATTTTATAAGATCCATAATCTTTGACCCTGAAAATGAGTAAAGTTCAAAGGTCAATTTGACATTCAAGATTTTGAGCTTTGTTTTTACTTCATATTGGTACATGATGGAGCCATTAATTATTTTGCTTTATGTTGGACAACACATGACCTTGAAACTTGTCAGCCGGGAGTGACATTTTTAAAACCAGAAGTAGCATATTTTGCGTTAATTTCATGTTAAAATAGCTAGAACCCATATATTTTTAGAATCAGCGTGAAATCGGAAGTAGCAAATTATCTGCCTTATTTCAAGCAAAAGTACATAGAAGGGGTAATACCACCATTGTATCACCCTGTAAGTCTTTCTTAAATTTGCCTTCGTTTTAAATCGCGAAGAAATTGTTTCAAATAAAGATACTTGGCATGCATAAAGTTTGATCTTGTTCAACAGTACACTGAACATTTCACACAACATGTCATTGTATATACGAACATATTTTTCACCGGAAGTTCACCTTTTTTCCTGTTTACAACCTTTATTAACAAAGTCACCTCAACTGTCCAACATATTTTTAGGAACAAATAAAAAGCAGGGCTCATTTCCTACAACTATCAGATTTAAGGTAATTAATGAGGTTTTTTTTCTATTTTAACATCAAATCGTACTTGACATACTAAATTTTTGTGGTAGTATACTCAGAAACCATATATTTTTTTTTAAATCAGTGTAATGTTAGCTATTATACAGCACCGGAAGTGGCATTTTGTACGTAGAAAGAAGCCATTTGTGTTCTCTCTCCCTAATTTAAAAGGGAAATATATAGAAACCATATTTTTTTGGCATCCGTGAAAAATCTGTTGACACCAGAAGTGATTCTTTGGAACTAAAAGTAGTCGATCATATCCTTATTTTACAGAAAACAACTACAAACTATATATTTTTAAACGAAGGTAATTGCAATAAAATAAAAATGCATTTCCGTATAAAACTTTTTTTAAACCGTAAATTATCAGTATGTTAGATGGAAAGACCTTACATTTTTCTATGAACAGTTGATTTTCAATTTTTGTTATCTTTTGTAATTGTTCAAAATATTATCAATTTTTTTTTCACTTAACAGTACATTGAATCACTGGTACTCGTTGTAAGAAATGTGTTTCAATTGTTTTGCTCCTAGTCTGGGAGGGGCCTAGATTGGGAGTTTAAATCATGTGTATTGGTCAGTTGTATATCGACGTTAAGAATATTATCGAACATTAGTATGCAATGTTTTACAAAAATGCTTGGCACTGAGGAACAGTTCAGTTTTTGGACCAGTTGTCATCTTAAAAAAAGTACATTTGTTTATTGCCTAAAGTGTAACTGTGGTACTGCCATTTAGCCTGTAGTGAAATGAAATATTATTTTTATTTTACTGAACTATAAAGTGTTCTAACAAAACAAATGGGTGTTAATTTTTCTTTCGTAGATACGAATATAATTTAAGCAATATGTATGTCAGTGTGTTATTCAAACGTCAATACGACAATGTTAAATACTAAAATACAATTGCATTTTTCTTGAAAACATGAAAAGACCATTCTTATTATTATTTTTAAATAGTATATCACATCATTTTAAGCAAATTTATTGTAACAAAATTATAAATATTCATAGCTGATGTTCATTATATATATATATAAGATTAACTATGTATAATACTTTCCCGAATTGCACTAGTGCAATATCGTTTGAACTGAATAGAGTTATTCTCATCTTGACATAACATAGTTCATCATGGTGTTCTTGACCATTTAAAAGATTTGCCATTTAATAAAAGAATGTAAACTTTTGCTCATTCAATAGTAAGTCACTCGCTGATCGAGCAATATTATATTCAACATTAGAAAATATTCCTAATATCAGAACAATAAGGCCACGCCAAATTAATACCTCGTTCGTCGGATTTCCCGCGTGTTGTGAAAGGTCGACCAGAAAAAAAGTATATTTTTTTTAAACCCGCGTCCGGTGCGGAGCCGCACGCGTCCGTCTCTAAATTTAGGAAACAAAAAATTTGATCAGTTGTGCGTTTGAAAGTAACGCCATACAGACATAGAAATTGACATTAAAAACGATCTAGATCTAACAGTCACAACGTTGTTGTTACAATATTATTGCCAAATTTAGTATTATAATCATTCTTAACGTAAGACATGAGTGGAATATTTGTAGTTACAGTGGTAACGCAGGCAAACACATCAGTAGAATATGATTTGGGAAATTCTTTTACCGATTTGTTGGAAGTGCTCCGTGCAAAAACATCAAACTACAAATTATTACGACCAAGGAAATATGACAGCAATTTTATGACCAGCTGCAACTACCATCCCTAAAAGATCGTCGAACCCAAAACAGATTTATCCTCTTCTGCAAAGGCATACACGGTCAAGCCAACTTACCCCCTGTTAATGATGATCTGATCAACTCAACCCGAGAAAAAAAACTAGGACAACCAAAAAAACATGCATTTATATGGCCAACATTTCATGAGACTGCAAAAAAAACCAGACACATTAAAATTCTGCTTCATACCAATACAATTAAAGATTGGAACCTACTACCACTGGATATTTTCACCAAGATTCAAACAGCAGAAGAACCAGCTAAAACTTTCAGTGATATTGTAAGGGGTGTCACACTAAGTGAATTACTTGACTCACGCTTGGTGTAGTAATATCCTTGAAGGATTCACTGTATACCTATCAAGATCAAACGACAAAACAACGATGTCACCGTATTGAAAGATTTAAATTGTGACAATATAACATGAATGAAAATAAAAGAGAATCCCAAATTGAAATGAAACTATTATATTGATTATTTTTTGTTTTTTAGAAGAAAGGTTTTTCCTTAAAAAATTTGAAATTTATTTATATTTGCTAGTATCATTACAAAGTTATATTAAAATAAAATTGAAAATGGAAAGGGGGATGTGTTAAAGAGACAACAAGCCTGAACACAGAGAAGAACACAGCTTAGGCCACCAATGGGTCTTCAACACACCGGGAAAACTGAATTTAACACATTAATCCGTCTTTACAATTTACAAAATCTTCTAAAAAAAAGAATTTGTATGCTTGTCAATGAGACAACCTTCAACCAGAAAACCAAATTTGTTGAGGTTTGCAACTAGTTCACGGTATGGCCTTCAACACAGAGCAATGTCCACATGCATATATTCATGTATATATACCCGGTATATAAATTTGATTATCATTAAATTCTACAGGAAAGCAATGACGTAAGTGGACTGTATTGAAATGTTCCTTTTGTTTAGTTAGTATATAACATCTGATGGGTTCATTTGAATGGTATAAATTGGTGTGGTTTAGAAGGACAGTCCTTTATTAATTTTCAGCTTGTTATATACAGAAATATTTTTGGTTGTATATACAACTTGAAGCTTTATTCATGCATTTATGCTTTGCATACGTTATTTAAAGCAACATACAATGCATCAATCATAATTTACATTAAACATCGATGCATGCCTGATCAAAGCTGTTGCACTTTTTCATGTTCAGCAGGATCATATTTATTTGATCAGACTACACAAAGTTGTAGGTTTTGCTAGAAATTAACCATTATATACTTTATTATCTATTATATCTTATATAAGATTAAACTGGATGTTAGAGAACAAATAAAGAAGCAAAGTAGGCTAATATAAGAACTAGGATGTGAGATATATAAAATATCAAGCACCAAAACTATGTAAATTTCTAATCGCTCGCTTGCTTAAAATTCTTTTCATAGATTTTTTTTTAAAAATATTTCAAAAATACCGCTCGCGAGTAAAAAATTCCTTCGCCTGCCAAAAATCAAATTTCAGAAAAAAAAACAAATAAAAAAATTTCGCTCTCTCGCTACCCTTTTACAAAGGAAAGAGTCCGAAGAACTAGAAATTAATTTGGTGTGGCCTAACCCTATTTTGTAGAAGTTTTAGCGAAATTTCTTGATACATTTTAATGTATATAATGGTTTGAGAGTTTGAAATTAATGGGTTTTTTCCAGGTTTTGATGCTTTTTGTGGTTTCATGCATGTCGAAAATGCTCACACTCATCCAGTAGTGTTAACATTTATAAGTCTAGTGCAGGCTGAAATCATAGAGAAGAAAAGGGCAGCACAAAATATTTCATTAGAAGGAGTAGAAAATGGTAAGATGACTCACTGTATAATCATATTTTATAGTATAAAATGGACAATAATAAGTTAACAAGCTGAAGTCACTTAATAGGCAATGATTTTTACGTATTTACACATTTTGCCATCATAATTCATATACTAGATAGCATTACTTTAACATTAAGTAAGCCTCGAACATGGAATGGTCATGTGATACTCAATGATGCATTTGTTACCCTTTTTATGCCAAAAAAATATGTTTGTTACCTTGAATGTCAAAGGTGCTTAAAACCTGCCTACCTTCGTAGGACAAGTATTTTATTGTGCAAGATCACAAGACCCGTAAAATTCTGTCGTATTTTTTAAAAGTCGTAAACTCTACGAACTAATATACGGAAAGATATAAATAACGCCAATTAAAGGGTCACAGAACCGCTAAGGGAGTTAACTCTTTAAAAATCAACTGAACGTATTAATCGCATATTATTAGTAAAGAGAAATCAAGCTTCTCAATGATCAAAATTAGTCTTTGTCAAACTGTTATATATCAATTGAATTTATTCGTGTAAATGTGTGGTTCCAATTTCTTGAATTTTTTATATTTTTGTCAACAGGTCAAAGCAAATATTTTGTCAAAATTTTATGAAAATTAAACGAGCCAAATCTTTTTTAGTCAAAGTGATGATTCTAGAATCATAATTTGATTAAGAACATGTCTATACATATGTGTTGCTATTGGTATTTGCTGTGCAAATTTAAAAACTATCTACAAATCTGGCTGTGAAATTAAAATTTCGCTGTGTATGTCTTAGCTTTATTTATTGTTGCATTTCAAGCACAATGTGAAAAGCAGAATACATGAATAAAATTTTCATGATTTTAGATAAAATGATAATTAATAAGTACTAATTTCTATGCAGGTACAATGATGCTCAAACCAAAGCGACCAATTAATACAGTCGCTAGGTTTAAATGGAAACTGGCATATACCTTAATAAAGAATCCGCAGTTATTTATACAACGAAAAGATGCAATGATGCAGATATTCAAACAGAGGGAAATCGAGGCAGAGGTGGATGATAAGAATATACATATTGAAATATTAGGTGCTAAGATGTAAATTTTTGCAAATTTATAGAGTGTTCGGTTTCAAAGACGAAAGCATACGTTGCTTATTTTTGAAATAGAACACATCAAGATTCACTCAGTTTAATTTTGACTGTTTGAGCAATAATATATTAGAAAATGTGGTATGATTCTCAATTAGAAAACTATCCACCATTTAACAAGTGACAGGATGTATGGATTCGCAACCAATGTTACTACCAATTTGAAAATATGTACATGAAGTTATTTGAAATTTACACATATAACCTTATAGCATATATTGTGAATTTAAAAAAAAATACATTACAACTAAGTTACTGTTTACTGTTAATGATAAGTTGTTGATTAATGTTTGGTGTGTAACTGTTGTTTTAAAATAAGGAAAGAAGAGAATGGGGTTATAAAGGATTTTTTTTCCAAGTAGCATATTGTAGTTCACAAGCTTTCGAGTTCAATATTTTACACTGAGAGGAAAATATGCAATAACCCTTTTGATAATAGTAAAGTACTAAATATATCAATACAATAATATACCATTACAGTGTAATTTTAAAGATTTAGGCACTTCGTTGAAATTCTTTCAAATTGTTTGGCAGCAACAGTAGTTGTATCACTCATTCTGTCATGATTTTCATTTGTTTGTTTTAAAGTGTAATAGCGATTCATTTGTTTTTACGTTTTTCAATTTCATATTATTACCAATAATGACGAAAAGTAAATCAATCTCCAAATATATATATAAGAAATCTACAGGAAAAAATTGGTAACACATTTTTATATAATATACTTTTTATTTAATTTTTTCGTATTTTATATACAAATTGACTTTTTGGATATTTTTACAAGAATATTTATGTTACCTTTTTACATTTTTAAATCGATTTCTTATCTTTGAAATTAGTTTTTTTTTCTCTTGATCAAATGAAATCCATAGTGACTTTTATATTTTTATATTACTAACAGTGTATATTACAATGAGTATACAATTGAACACGAATGTAATATATCGAACACACTTTTTATCATTTTTTAATTCATAGAGATTTATTTTTTTTTAAACAAATATTCCCTCACAATTTTAACTTTAAATGTTTTGTTGTGTCTATGATATTGTATCTATTTTCTCTCAAGTAAATGACAGATAATGTAGTTCAATGGTCGTAAAGTGTGAGGTTACTCAGACACCTACTTCTTGTTTTAGATACTTTGCATTACGAGCTGTGTTCTTAGCACGATGACGCGTACATTTTTGCAAAAGTTTCTGAATAAGTCAGTTGAAGTGGAAGCACCAATGATAAGTCGATGATAATTGGAAATTTGGAATTCACGTGTAATACCATTTTCATGGAAATTATTTGGTTCCTAAGCTCAATGGGGGTCAGTTGATTTTGCGCAGTTCAAGTTGCATGTTCAAATTTGTGATAAGGTCAGTTAAAGTGGAACCGCTAATGGGTAGTCAATGATATTTTGCATGCAAATGTGTAACAGTTAGCTCTTGTCATTTCCATGGAAATTATTTTGTCTTGGCCCACAGTTATGTATGGTGCATTAATTTCGAAACGTTACCATGGTTACGCAGTTTAAATTTTCAAAATTTGTTATTATGACAGTATTAAAGGAACGACTGGTGACAAATCAATGATGTTATTATGCAGTTGTATTGGCATCGGAATATTGCATTTCAAAGGATATTATTTAGCTCCGCCCCTGAGTAATTTGTGTATTGAGTTTTGAAATTTTGAATTTGAAACATTAGGTCAGATTATGTTTAAACATAATGGTAAGTCAATCTTTCCAGTGACACGTCTCAATTCCATGACAATTATCTGAGGTAATTTTAAGTGGAACCAATAAGTTACGTTGACTCGATGACATTTTGTATGCAGACATCTCAATCTATTTGATTTGATTTGACTTTTGGTGTTTTAACACCACTTTTAAGCACCGCTTTTGGGCTATTTCGTGGCGGCCAGTATTTATTTGTGGAAGAAGCCGGAGTGCCCGGAGAAAACCACCGACCTTCGATAGGAAAACTGACAATCCTAGTCAATTAAGATTGGAGTCGAGTGCACCCGCACGAGCGGGGTTCGAACTCACAACCTCAGTGTTGACTGGCTAGTGATTACAGTAGTAACTACTTAGACAACTCGGCCACCGAGGCCCCTCATCTCAATCGATATTATTTGGCCAGCCCCTCAGTCATGGTCCATTGACTTTGAAACTTTTGCATAGTTAACATGTTATAGTTTGTCATTAGGCAGATTTATATAATAATACATCAGAGTTAAGATGGGAATAAGGTTATAACTTGTGTATGATGATTATGATGGAAATTAGTCACGTGTTAGAGCATTTAAGTAAGACTTTTGTTTGCTTTTGAGTTTTATTGTACTTATTTCCTCTTTATTATATTGTATTGTACATATAGGCTACCATTTTAATTGGATAAAGTTTAACATTTGCATTTAACTGTCGAAATTATACACCGCGACCATCACTCTTTGTCAACAGTGTATTATCATTTATCTGCATATTTTCCAGCTTAAATTAAAATAAAATAAGTAAAGAATGTTTATGTTATTAATAAGATACTTATTTAAAAATTGTTTTAAAAATTTCGTTTAGGACTTTTTAGTCACATAAATTGACTAAGCTTTGGTTTTCTCGGACTTTTTCTCTCTGCTTTCGTGGAAAACATTGTTAATTGATGTAAATTAGTTTGTATATCAACTAGCTTTGATGAGGGTATAGCTTCACTTTTTGCACTATTTTAGATATTTGATGAAAATCTTTTACGCTGAAGATATTGACTAATTGCTACCTCATTTGTATTATTATTTTTTTAAATGTAACCTATAAATTTAGTGCGAGTAATTTATTTTGTTAAATTGCAAAAAAACTATGTGTATGTCTTCCGGTGTATGCTGTATTTAATGTTCATCTTATTCTTGTTGTTTTATATGCTTACCTTACAATAATAAAGACTAATTCTATAATGTAACGTTTTACTACTCTTATATTTAAATTTATTTTTCTATCAAAAGCTAATAGATTTGAAATGAAATGGTATTTTTGATCTGAATATGTCCAATGAAATGAATAAAAATATTATTTAATCGTGTCTTTATACATTTCAATGGCAGTCATTTAAGCATTGCTTAAACATTTCAATTACAGTCAATTCATCATTCATTAAATACTTCACTTGCAGTCAATTCAGCATTGCTTAAACACTTCACATGCTGTCAATTCAGCATTGTTTATTCACTTCACTTGCAGTCAATGCAGATTTGTTGCATCTATTTTCAATTCTACGGTATCTGTTTATTAACTTTACTAAACAAAAAAATCTGAGATTTGACTAAAAGATTTACTGAACTGATCTGGTATTCAACTTCTCATCACTGGATTGCATGAAAAAAGTAAAATAAAAATAATACCGAACCCCAAGGGAAATTCAAAACGGAAAATCCTTTATAAAATAAATGGCAAAATCAAAAGCTCAAACACTTCAAACGAATTGACAACAACTGTCATATTCCTGACTTGGTAGAGGCATTTCCTTGTGTAGAAAATGGTGGATTAAACCTGGTTTTATAGCTAGCTAAACCTCTCACTTGTATGACAGTCGCATAGAATTCCATGAAAGTGATTTAATAGATATGAATTGCATGAAAAGTAACTTAATTATCAGCTCTGAATTGCATGAAATTGTGACTTCATAGATCTGAATTGTAACGCAAAAGTTCTGAACTGCACGAAAGAACTAGAAACTTGACAGCTCTTGGTTGTATGAAAAGTAATTGTACAGTTCTGAATTGCATGAATTGTGATAACAAAAATACCGAACTCCAAGGAAAATTCGAAACGGAAAGTAACTTATCAAATGGCAAAATGAAAAGCTCAAACACATAGAGGAAAAGTCACTTATCCTTTTCTGAAAGAATCAGCGAGCATGCATTCAGAAGTGCAAGTGCCATGAATACACGGGTCCTAACTCTTTCAAGTGGCTTGTGATTGTCAGACTATTCTAGGGTTGTCGCAAAGTCTCCAAATATCCCTTGCAATGTTCAACCTCTTCAATCAAAGGGGTATCGCCGATGTGTTTCTGTGGTGCAACAGAGATTGCCTGAAAGCAATTCAGTTTTATATCAATGAAGACTTTCAAAAAATTATATAGCGTACAAATTTGAATTTAATTACAAAAGAGATTATTCAGCTTTTCAATCGTGAACTTTCCATTTCTTTGTAGCAGTATTCTATGCCACTGGATATAAATGTACATGTATATATTTCAGTTGATAAGTAATTCCAGACCTTGCGTTACCTATCATGATTCCCTTGATAGAGAGTTGTCTCTCACACAAAGGGCTGCTTTTGTTAAATTTAAATCCATCCCTACCTAAGTTTTACGGAATAAATTTATATGACCGTTACGGAATGAGTTTATATGACTGTTACGGAATATTTGCATCACAGATGACCACGGATAATTATGTTCCAATTGTCATTAACACTATCCCGTCATTTTTCGTCGTTTATGATCGAATGCGTCTTAATACAGAATGGTTTACTCTTTTGCTTGTCATGAGCAATACGACCGGTGCCACAAGTGGATCATGATCTGCTTTCCTTTCCGGGCCACCTGAGATCATCCCCAATATTTTGGTAGGGTTCTTGTTCCACAGCTTACAGTCTTCTAAGTTGTTTTTTTGTGCACTGGTTTTGTCTTTTGATAGTTTTTCTTCGCCTTATGATTTGTAATTTGTATTTTTATAGTTTTATATGTTTTTTGTACATTGATATGCAGGTTTCCCCATTCCTTTATACCGAACAGCAAGCTTTAAGTCCTCGAAAATACTATAGTTATTGCTTTTCAGCTCCATTAAATGCCCTTAATATATTTAGTTTATGGTAGTTGAAATGGATACGGTGATTACACACAGATATTTGATATGATATTATTTATAATAAGTTTGCATGTACCTGTGGTTTCATCGTCTATTATTCCGGTATTATTGTGTTAAATGCTTGTTGTGAACTTATAGTTGGTACGTTTTTCTGTTTGCCTTTTGTTATTCCAAATGACTTAGATTAAAAGGGAGAGGTTTGAGATCACAAAACATAGTTTAACCTCGCCACATGTGCCTTTATATGTCCCACTTTCAGCATTCTTGTCAGTTATTGTCTTTGGTTATGTCATATTGTCGTTATTTTATTGGGGGGATTTGGTAATACATAAAAAGGATAGTAGAACTTGTCAAAAATATCAGATACTACAACAGACTAATAAAGCCACCAACTCGAGAAAGCAGACACCTCAAACAAAAACGAACGACAATTGGTCCAGATAGGCAAGATTTTGGTCGGTTAAACCCGGTTTACTTGCAACTAAAAACGAAAAGCAAATGGTCCAGATAGTCTGACTTGTGTACAGGCGCAAAATTAAACCAGTTTAACGTGCGCAGAAACTCTCCATTTACCTATCTAGACCTACCCGGTATCTAGCTGTAAAAGTCAAACACACAATAACAAACCGGCACAGTTACTAACAGGATGACTATACTAACTAGAACAATGAAATCAAAGAGTATTTGACGGTGAATAATTTTCCTCGTCTTTTTCCACTCCCTCAGGTATTGTTGAACTTTCTATTTACACATGTGACGACAAAGGTAACGACTGTTCACTAAAAGAATATGTATTAAGAATTAAAATCAAAGCCATCTGCATCTACTCCCTGTCTAGTTCCCGCCTTAAATGCCTCAAGTGTGGGGACAACAGCTATGATATATGGTAGGTTATTCTAAATTCGAATAGCTGAGAGGAAGAAGTGGAACTGTTGTGTCTTAATCCTATAGTCAGGAATAATAAATCTCTCGTCGTTGTTGTAGTGTTTGCCATTTGAGTTAAGAGATCATTTTTGAAACAGTAATGTAATATGAGTAGTCACCATGTTCAAATCGAGCTGCTTTTGGCGGAACCTGCTCAAGTTTGTCTATGTTCAGTTTTGTGTGTGGGTCCCATATTGTTGCTGCATATTCTATTGAATATTTTTGAAAGAATGGATAAAATGTGCTCGCTCTTAGATGAGATTAGTTAAAGTAGCCATAGCTGTATGTTGAATACTGTCACTCAAGAAAGCAAAATCAGAAACAACACTCCTATCCGGTTTGTGAAGTCTTCTAACAGTATTTCCATTCCAGTGAGTAATGTATTTTTTCTTCACACTCGTGTGTTTATTCCATGGAAAATGAAACGAGAGTTTTATATTTTCATATTTACAGATAAGATCATGGAAACGGTTGTAAAAAAAGACTGTGGTATCTGTAATCCTGTAAAAGTAACGTTTGTGTTTAACCTTGGATTAATATACACGAATCCATTGGTCCTAGGTTAAATAAAGGTTAGGCCCAATCATTAAAGCTAGGTCCCAGGTTAAATAAAGGTTAGGATCAATCATTAAAGCTAGGTCCTAGGTTAAATAAAGGTTAGGCTCAATCATTAAAGCTAGGTCCTAGGTAAATAAAGCTACATGTGGAGCAGGATCTGCTGACCCTTCCGAAGCACTTGAGATCACCCCCAGTTTTTGGTGGGGTTCGTGTTGCTTAGTCTTTAGTTTTCTATGTTGTGTCTTCTGTACTATTATTTGTCTGTTTGTCTTTTTCATTTTTAGCCATGGCGTTGTCAGTTTATTTTCAATCTATGAGTTTGACTGTCCCTCTGGTATCGTTCGTCCCTCTTTTAAATAAAGGTTAGGCTCAATCATTTAAGCTAGGTCCTAGGTTAAATAAAAGTTAGGCTCAATCATTAAAGCTAGCTTCTTTGAATCATACTCAAGCCACCAACCTAAAGAAAAAGTATGAAATGTCTGTATCTCTGGAATTATAAATGCTAAGTATATCAATCTGCTTTATTCTGATTTTAATGGTAAAAATCCTAGGTTCCACGATTTCGAAACGCATACAATATTTCATCAAAATCAATTTATCGCAAAAATAACTTAACTACTTTGCCTAAATGTATTTCGATTTCTAATATTTTGAGCACTTTCATAGTAAAGTAGAAATGTTTACAGCAAACTCTACGATTTCAAATAATAATACTATAATTTTATGAATAACTCATATATGACTACTGCAGGCACTACGACTTTACGAGAGAGTGTGAAACATGTACAAGGCTGCCCACTTATATGTAGATCTGCTTAAAAAATAGTCAACAGAAGGTAGTATCACAAGAAGAAAAAGAAATATAAATAGCTTTATAACGTGTGTTATTTTTCAATTGTTAAAATATCAAGATTTGTGATGCATTATTCTATGAAATTCTCATTAATTGCAGTATTGTATATTGCAAGAACATTGGTTATTTTACTGTCAATTGCCAGTTTTATATGATGTCCATAGTAATTTTAATGGTGATGGAAAAGCGGTTGATTCAGATGATCCGCTGCCACCTACATTTACCGAGAAGGTATGGTGCAGTATGTATTTTCTGGGAAAAGAGAATGGGTCACAACAACCATAGTATACTGAACAAAGAGAAATTGATAGAATCTCTAGATTTTATAGAACAACTACAAATATTATGTACTTTAAATAACCTTACACACCATATTGTAATAGGTGGGAAAATATATTAAAACATAATTAATAAAAGTCGACGAGGGGGTGCTTAACGATCTAGACTACCCATGAGGGTCTTGCACGGTCGGTAATAAAATTAAATCAATACGCTATGAGGGCGTCTTAATGGAAGACTCTAGCCTACATACCATAAATTTAGAACGAACTGAAGGTTCTTCATGAGAGAAAAGAAATTTCTAAATGCTAGAACAAAGCATGATCAAATATTGTACAAGTTACGTGGTAAACAAAAAGGAAAAAAGGGACTTTCTAACTCCTGTATTTAAGAATAAAGTACAAAGACCGCCACAAATTATAGATGGATTAATGGTATGCCAATATTGTTGAAACTAATCGAATCAGCAGCAAAAACTAACGCCTGACTCAAAATATTGACAAAACAAAGCAGGCTTCAAAGAGGTTTTACTAAGAACTCAGCACCATTGAGCTGTTCCTTTATTATTGAAGAATTTGTTAGATAATGCAGAGATGTTGGCGAAGTTATATATATAGCACTTTTGGACACTAAATCAGCATTTGGTGTGGTAATGCATGAAAGTCTCCTTGGAAAGTTCTACTTAGAGGTCAAAAATAAGAAAGTTATACATAGTCTTTACGTGGACTCAAGCAGTGTAGTCAATTAAATTCAATCGTATAGTTTCTGAACCAATCTCAATATGCCAAGGTGTCAAAGAAGTGTGTATACTAAATGCAGACCTATGTAAGCTATATATAAATAATCTCTTGAAAAATATTGAACACTCATACCTAGTGTCGAGAATATGGTCCATTCATTGCGCCGCTCCGACAGACATGTGCAGATGATGTAGCACTTATAAGTGTCAACCTTGAGGAATAAAAAGTTTTACTCAATATAGCATATAATTATAATTGCAGAGAAAGATTTAAATTGCAACAAAGGAAGCGTGTTATCCAAGCCGAAGAAAACAACAAGAACATATATTTTTAAGGAAAAAATTAGAATTACATTTTTCCGGCTTTAGGTTGGCCTTTTGTGTACTCAAGGCAGGTGAAGGAAGTTAACTTTGGAGCGCTGTGATTGGATGTAAGGGTATAATATATTTATTTATTTATTTATGAATATATGCAGTGTGTATAAGATATATATTTTGAAACACAAGTAGATATTTTCTTGAGAATTATTAAAAAAATATGGTGGCATAAAGCTGCCATCGAATTGACCAGTTGCCCAGATATATTATCACGATAAGTCGACATATTATCTCGATATGTCGACTTAATTATCTCAACAAGTCGACATAATGGAAGCATTAAATCGACTTGTCTAGATAGTTAACACAACATGTCGACATACTTATCGCGACAAGTCGACAAAAGCCTTCTCGGCAACTCGTGTTGAAGTCGAGATGAAATGAATGCCAGTAACTGCCCTTATATTGTTGAGTTGTCGAATTAATAATCTCAACAAGTCAGCTTTATTTTCTAGACAAGTCGACATGCAACGGGGTCGGATCGAGACAGATACTGAGATAGTTTAAAAATAGAATTCTTTCGGAACTCTATCAAATTAATTCTTTCGGAACTTGACTGTAAACGCGGGAAAGATTTTTGCCCTGTCAACTGCAGTACAAGGCCGTGATTATTAATTCGACAACTCAACAAGATAAGGGCAGTTACTGGCATTCATCTCGACCTCAAAACGAGTTGCCGAGATAGCTTTTGTTGACTTGTCGCGATAAGTATGTCGACATGTTGTGTTAACTATCTAGACAAGTCGATTTAATGCTTCCATTATGTCGACTTGTTGAGATAATTAAGTCGACATATCGAGATAATATGTCGACTTATCGTGATAATATATCGATTTGCCGTAATAATTATCTGCGCAACTGATAGCCTCCAGATGTTGATAAATTTGATATAAATTGACGGTGGCCATGGATACTATAAACAAGCTCCGTTCGAAGATGGTCATGCCACTATTTGACTTCAATTTCTAAAACAGAATAATAAAAGTACTCAGTAATATCACACATAATTGTTTTGTCCAGGTTTGTATTTAAAAAAGTGGTAAATTTAGAAAATGTCAATGTTGTCGCCTTTATGGCAGTTAGGTAACTCAATTATGCCGATAATTAACAAAACAACACACATGGCAGTTTTACGCACATCAAAACCTGACGATTTATGAGAATGTGAAAAAGGGAAGATGTGTCATGTACAGTTGAATGCCTGCTGGTATTCATAGAAACTATAGGCTCTATTAAATCCTGTGTCGCTCACCTGCATCTTCCACAATGCCCACTTTTAAGTAGTTTTTAAAGGGGATCAACTCTACAAAGGGTTAACTGACAATTTCAGTCATGTTGACACATTTGTAGATCATATCCTGCTGATAATTTTTCCTTTTTAAAAAATTCTATTTATCTATTTATTCTTTTTATCAAAATAATGTAAAAATTATCATTAAAGGGCAATAACTCCAATAACGAGTCAACTGAAGATTTCAACCATTTATGGCTTAATAGTAAATCTTGTCTTGCTCATCATTTGTGCTATTTAAAGTTTCTATCTATCTATAACAGTTTTCAAGATAATTGGCAAAAATGGGAAAAAATCGTCATTAAAGGGCAATAACTTCAATAAGGAGTCCACTTACAATTAGGGTCATGTTGACTTATCTGTAGATCTTATCTTGGTGATCATTTTTATTTTTTAAGTTTCTAGTTATCTATTATAGTTTTTAAGATATAAGGCAAAAACGCAAAAAAAATGGTAAAAATCGTCATTAAAGGGCAATAACTCTAATGAGGAGTCGTCTAACGATTTTGGTTATTTTACTTATTTGTAGATCTTGTCTTGCTGATCATTTTTGCTATTTGACTATTATATCTATTATGATTTTCGAAATAATAGGGGGAAAAAAATTTGAAAATAGCAAAATTTCGTCATTTAAGGGCAACAACTCCTAAATGAAGTCGTCTGACAGTTTGGACGTTAATGAACTATAGTTAGAGCTCAATATTCTGAACATTTTTGCTCCTGTAAGAATTTCTCTATTTATAGCGTTTTTCAAAATAATAATCAAACCTTGTATTTTACCCTTATGTTCTATTTTAGCTCACCTTGCCGAAAGGCCAAGTGGCTTTTCTCATCACTTGGCGTCAGTCGTCCGTCGTCGTTAACTTTTACAAAAATCTTCTCCTTTGAAACTACTGGGCCAAATTTAACCAAACTTGGCCATATTTATCATTAGGATTTCTAATTTAAAAATGTGTCCGATGACCCCGCCTGTCATGGCCGACATGGCTAAAAATAGAACATAGGGGTAAAATGCAAGTTTTGTCTATTATCTTGAAAACCGCTATGAATAGAGAAAATCTGACAGGGACAAAAATGCACAGAATGTTGAGATCTACCTGCTGTCCATATACATCTAAACTGTCAGACGACTTCTTAAAGGAGTTATTGCCTTTAAATGTCAAATTTTACCGTTTTTCATATTTGCCTATTATTTTGAAAACTATAATAAATAGAGAAAAACTTTAATAAGGAAAAACGATCAAACAGATAAGATCTACAAATAAGTCAAACATGGGCAAAATCGACTGGCGACTCCTTATTTGAGTTATTGCCGTATATCAATTTGAATAAATGTATATGTATACGGTAAATTATGTCTGTTTGGGTGGCTTACCAAATTTTGTCGATATAACGGAACTATAAACAATTGTCATGCTTGTAAGTGGGAGGTTTAGCTAGCTATAAAACCAGGTTTAATCCACCATTTTCTTCGGAAAATACCTGTACCAAGTCAGGAATATGGCAGCTGTGTTTCACTTGTTCCTTTGATTGATAACGTTTGATTTTGTCAGTTTTTTTTTTTTATTTCCCCTTTTTGAATTTGCCTTGGAGTTCAGTATTTTGTAAAACTTTTTTATTGTAAGCATGTCACCAATTAAATTTTCTTCGTCTTTTACGGCAATATTAATAGTGTGTTCAATAACGGGAACAGCAAATATTTCCCTTCACCTAGAGCAATTCAATCCGAAAGCATTGCCGTCTTCGTCCTATTAGAATATGAATGATTCATGGGGGCTTGAATTTATATTTATATTTACCACGGATTGGCCCTTTATGTCGATATTTTACTCCTCGCTATCGCTCTCGAGATAAAATATTTAGCATACAGACCCAATCAGTGTAAAAATCAATATAAATTCAAGTCCCCATGAATTATTTCTTAATTTTTGGACCAGAGGAATAACGTTTTTCACAATATTCAAATATTACATCAAAATTCCACTACCATTATCAACAGAAAGACAGTACGTGATGTAGACTTAATGCAGATGGTAATTATTGATTCAAGCATAATCACACTGACGGTACCTAAAACTGATCATTCTATATTATACAATTATAGCATTCGTATGAGGTTGATACAAGGATATATCGATCTGAAAAAAGTATATCGACTGAGGACGAAGTCCAAGGTCTACATACTTCTATATGTCGATATATCCTCGTATCAAAAAGGCTACAATTTTTATATTATTTAGTATTGTCAATATGCCGGAAATAGAACAAAAATGCATTTGATTGACTGTTACGATTTAGTCACAAAGTATTGAGATTTTTAGATATTTTAAAAATTGCTGTGAAATATCACTTTTTTATCTGTATATGTAACACTCTCAAACGTGTCCATCCCCCAAACGTGTCCGCCTCGCCAAAACGTTCCATTTCACCCAACAAACGTGTCCTTGAAATCACAAATCGTCCAAACGTGTCCCATTTCACGTCCCCAAAACATGTCTGTTTATTTTCTTCCCTCAAAGGAGTCCGACATTTGTACCTCGCCCAAACGTGTCCAATAACGTCACAAACCTTTAGCGTATATGTCCTCTGTGGCGTCATTAGCGTCTACGGCAGCCATAAGCGGCTCTATTGAAAAAATCGGGTTTTTGCTCTTCAGAGCTTATGTTTGTAAATGTATTGCACATGCCGACTTTCATGAAATAAAGCTTTATGTCTTTAGGTCTTATGTCTTTGGCTGGAGTCTTAAGACAAAAAAATCAAAATCGCTATCCATGGTAATCAATTCCGGAGATTTAAAGAGTCATTACCGTCTCCTCGGAGATATTAAGACTTGAACGCTGCACAGCTATTTTCGATTAATATTAATTTACACGGGAATCTTTATCACAGTAGGGGGGACACTTCGACCTTTTTATGGTAGGGGTGAGCAGCTGAAACATCCAATACCCCATCCGTTTCATATATTTTGAATAACAAAAGAACATACCCTAGCTATCATATATTTTTTTAACAATAAGTATGCCTACATATAGCTATCATTGTTACGATATTTTATGGGCAGATAAATAGTTTTGACAAATATCTTAAGCCATTTACATATCTACGACAGTGATTTTAATTGCATCTGTAAAAAAATATCGAAATCTGATTAGTTTCAGATTCAATCATCAACCTTGTCTTATATTTCACCTAAATTTCTCGACCTTATCAAATATCATGAAGCTTACAATCGTGACCTATTCTAGTGGCTCATCCCTTCCACTCATCCCCCCCCCCCCCCCCCCACACACACACCCCAAGATCTTAAGGGAAGGGTTTGGGATGGGTTGGACGTTGTCTAGCTCTCCCTAGCTCTTTCTATCAAGATAGCAGACGTTGAAAAACAGAAGACCAAACAAAAAATCCAACGGGGAATATAAGAAGAATATAAAACTACTCTCACACGATAAAAGCAATTATACATGTATGCTAACATATTCTAAGCAATGCGTACTTGCTATGAATGATTTTAAAGGAGATGTGAAGTATACATAATTAATCTAGACAGCAATCCAATTAAACAACAAACAAAACAATTTACTTCTAAAGTTCAACCTACGCTCTTCTACAATGGACATGTCATTACAATATTTTTAGTGTTTAATCCTCCCAAGCCTAGCTATAATATATAGAATAATTGTAAATACATGTAAAAAATAATCTTAATAGCAAAAAATGAATTAAGATATTACTTAAAACAATGAGCAGGTTCAGCAACAAACTTCTAATATTTGCTTTGAGGTTTATAGACTATTTCTACTATACATGCTATATGAGAGAAAGAGAAATAAAAGAAAATTATAAATTCAAAGACGAAAATATTGTTGGCATTTTAAGATTATTCTTAATTGTATTTTTTCCACAAGAATAGTAAAACAAGTATAAACATACATATACTATGATCATAAAACAAAAAGACATTTATAAAGAACGGTCTCCCACAAAAGATTATGTTAAGCTTTGAATGGTAAGTACGATAAGGGCCTTATTCGCACCCAACTTAAATGGTATAGTAAGTAAATATGAAGACATGTACAAGTAAAACAATAACAAACGATACAGTATTAAATTGTAGGCTTAATAACGTTTTAGGTAAAATTTGTTGATTCTATTATGTTGATGGCCTCAAAGTGAAATCTAAAATAGCATTGCAGAACTTATCACCTTCTTTATAACCAATGACATTATTATAATTTGAATAAGAATGGCGAAACTACTATGTTTTGAATTTCATGCGCTTACAATAGGTCTTATATAACAAATTACCATTTTGAGTATTTTTTTCTCAAAAAAATGTATAGTAAAGAAGTCCAATAAAACCAAATAATCTCAAAAGAGAAAAATTTGATTATTAACATGATCATTATTCAAATATAGAAAAAGAGGCGTGGGACATTCCACATTGCAGTCCAACTACAATGAATAGATAAGATCTTCAACGACAACAAAAAAATACCATACATATGTAAAGCTTTACATTTTAAGGATCATTTTGAAAATATTTGAGAAACCGTTGGAAACATATATTATTTGTGTTCTTATATATGTTTTAATTTTACTACGTTTCACTCCACACTTTTCGATGCCTATTATGAATGAAAAACATTCAGGTGGAAGCGGCCATACTTTTCTAACACAAAGAAATAAACAAACATCAAACATGAAACAAACCGGGATGCGATTTTCAGTACGTAGGTGAAACTGGACGATATTTATCTAAACGCACGCAAGAACACCTTTATCGATTTAAAAGACCCCATAAATTCAAATGTATCATTTATCAACACCTTAAGAAGCACAGTCATCCTTTCAAATATTTAACAGTTCAACCTTTAGAAGTAGTTACTAAGCAGCCTTGAGAATCTCATTCAAAATGTGTACGATCACGAAAAATAATTGAATTAAATTGGATTCAAAAATTACAGTCTATCCTCTCGGTCTTTACGACAATATCATGGGAATTGGTAATATATCTAGAACAGATTCTGTTAACATTTTGGATATAGTTCCTAAAACAGTACGTAAAAACCGTTCTCATGGGCGTAGAATAAGTCGCAATCAAAGAAAATTTCGTAATAACAATACAAATATTTCGGACCTAATTTCTATTTCAAAATACAACGGAAGACACTATCTATTAACCAATCTCTGTTCTTTGCCTGTTAATAAATTACATCAAATTTTGGAGGAATGCAACACAATTCCATATTGCAGTCCTAAGTATGAAATCGTCCAAATTATAATTGCATATCGTCATTCTAAATTGTTTCCCAAAATTGATCGCCCTGAAGATTACAACAAAACATTTTATTAAAATTAAATATGTCAATAAAGGTTTTGATTTTGTAAATATTGCCGGTATTTTTAATGATCATTCTGTTAAAGAACAAATTCCTGGCTATTTTGATAATACTGAACTCCCTCTTATTTATTATGTTTACAAAAAATCTACCCGGAAATATGTGTTTAATTACAGCAAAGTGTGTAAAGATGTTAATATCAGTGACAATACACTTACCTCATGAAATTGCAGTAAATCCGAATACATTTATGGCCCCAGTTCCCATGTTATAACAGGAGACCTTAACATCGTTCGTGACCGAGAGTTGGAATCATTCCTCAGTAAAGGACCTAAATATCGTCCACCGTCAATTATTAATTGGAATGAGTGTCGTAACATCATCCACGACTCACTCCGTACTTACTGCTCTAAATGGATAAAACGAGAAAAAGCTGACAAGAAATCATTAGATTCTTTTTTTTAATTCGGTAATGAACATAGTTGATATACGTATTCAACATTTTAAAGATCATTTTACTCCCAACAACAACCACAATAGCCCAATTTCCCGTATCAAACATAAGCTAAAAGAGCTCGCCAAGGAATACATTTTTGTCCCGGCTGATAAGGCTGCTAACAATATCATTATTGTTTGACGTAAATTTTACATTGATGTTCTACAAAAGGAAATCATGAATTCACCAACATTCCAACTGACTCCATTTTCGGAAAATGACATCTGTAACAAACATAAACTTTTAGCTTCCTCTTTACAAGCAGAACCAAATACAATGAAAGTTCCAACTAAGAAATCTCTGTATATACTGAAAAATTATTACACCAGGGTTTTCGATATCACAAACTAGTCAAAACATTTACTAAAGGAGTAGGTCCAGTTAGACCCTTAATTGGCCCCAAAATATAGCAGTTTTCCAAAATTGTTAAAATGTAAACGTTTAGCTATTTATTGGAAAGTAGAATACTTCTGCTATATAAATATGGGCTGTTTTTGTCGATACAATGCACATTTATCGGGTACTAGCATCATTTAGTCATGCTAAATTACTGAAATCTTCAAAATTTTAGCATTTGAGTTAAATTTTAGACGGTTTTCGTCTTAAATGGAAGTGGCCGCATTTGTGTTCATTCTTAATATTTAAATGCAAGTTGTATTTGATGATAATACAAAACATATATAAAGGGTGAGAGTGAACACGGATGCGGCCACTTCCATTTTTGACAAAAACCATCTAAAAAATGACATATTATGGCATATTTGATAGATGTTTCATATTAAGCTTGAATTTGAGCGTATTTAATGACTAAATCAGTTAAAATCTTTCACATAAACTAATTGAATCGACTGAAGTAGACACCTAAGTGTTTAAAAAGTGTCCAAAATCTTTCATCAGATGAATCTGAAATTTGAGGCCAATATCGGCCCTTACCGGACCTACTCCTTTTATCATTGGTACAAGGACATCATTCGTAAATATAAATCAACATGCAGACACCTTATACGTTCAGGCATTTCATATCCAATATTTTATGGTAATATTCTTTTTACAAAGCACAAAAATGTCGGCATTCACCTCAAAAGCTAACCAAACCTTTAAACAGACTTATTCGGAAAGGATATAGTTACGATACTGTTGTCAAGTCATTAAGGATTGCATATTTTGGTATTAATATTGATTCACTCATATAGTCTTTGCATCGGAAATAAACACATTTATTCTAAAACCAGTTGTTGGCATGATAAGGGTTATGTTCTTCTCATATATTTTATGATGGTATGATACTAAACCCCCGTAACGGGAGGGATTGTACTTGATTTTCATATGATGAAGACATAATCTTTCAATCAGTTTAATTGAGGTCTGGAGCTGGCATGTCAGTAACTGCTAGTAGTCCTTTGTTCATTTATGTATCATTGTCATTTTGCTTAGTTTCTTTTGTTACCTATTCTGACATCGGACTCGGACTTCTTTTAAACTGAGTTTTACTGTGCGTATTGCTATGTGTTTCTTTATTCTACATTGGCTAGAGGTATAGGGGGAAGGTTGAGATCTCACAAAACATGTTTAATCCCGCCGCATTTTTGCGCCTGTCCCAAGTCAGGAGCCTCAGGCCTTTGTTCGTCTTGTATGTTTTTGAATATTAGTTCATTTATATGTTTTGGAGTTTAGTGTGACGTCCATTTTCACTGAACTAGTACACAATTTTATTTAGGGACCAGCTGAGGACCACCTCCGGGTGCGGGATTTTCTCGCTGCGTTGAAGACCCATTGGTGGACTTCGGCTGTTGTCTGTTCTTTGGTCGGGTTGTTGTCTCTTTGACATATTCCCCATTTCCATTCTCAATTGTATCCCCCCAAAGAACGAAATTGGTAAATCTAAACACATTTATTCTAAAACCAGTTGTTGGCATGATAAGGGTTATGTTCTTCTCATATATTTTATGATGGTATGATACTAAACCCCCGTAACGGGAGGGATTGTACTTGATTTTCATATGATGAAGACATAATCTTTCAATCAGTTTAATTGAGGTCTGGAGCTGGCATGTCAGTAACTGCTAGTAGTCCTTTGTTCATTTATGTATCATTGTCATTTTGCTTAGTTTCTTTTGTTACCTATTCTGACATCGGACTCGGACTTCTTTTAAACTGAGTTTTACTGTGCGTATTGCTATGTGTTTCTTTATTCTACATTGGCTAGAGGTATAGGGGGAAGGTTGAGATCTCACAAAACATGTTTAATCCCGCCGCATTTTTGCGCCTGTCCCAAGTCAGGAGCCTCAGGCCTTTGTTCGTCTTGTATGTTTTTGAATATTAGTTCATTTATATGTTTTGGAGTTTAGTGTGACGTCCATTTTCACTGAACTAGTACACAATTTTATTTAGGGACCAGCTGAGGACCACCTCCGGGTGCGGGATTTTCTCGCTGCGTTGAAGACCCATTGGTGGACTTCGGCTGTTGTCTGTTCTTTGGTCGGGTTGTTGTCTCTTTGACATATTCCCCATTTCCATTCTCAATTGTATCCCCCCAAAGAACGAAATTGGTAAATCTAAACACATTTATTCTAAAACCAGTTGTTGGCATGATAAGGGTTATGTTCTTCTCATATATTTTATGATGGTATGATACTAAACCCCCGTAACGGGAGGGATTGTACTTGATTTTCATATGATGAAGACATAATCTTTCAATCAGTTTAATTGAGGTCTGGAGCTGGCATGTCAGTAACTGCTAGTAGTCCTTTGTTCATTTATGTATCATTGTCATTTTGCTTAGTTTCTTTTGTTACCTATTCTGACATCGGACTCGGACTTCTTTTAAACTGAGTTTTACTGTGCGTATTGCTATGTGTTTCTTTATTCTACATTGGCTAGAGGTATAGGGGGAAGGTTGAGATCTCACAAAACATGTTTAATCCCGCCGCATTTTTGCGCCTGTCCCAAGTCAGGAGCCTCAGGCCTTTGTTCGTCTTGTATGTTTTTGAATATTAGTTCATTTATATGTTTTGGAGTTTAGTGTGACGTCCATTTTCACTGAACTAGTACACAATTTTATTTAGGGACCAGCTGAGGACCACCTCCGGGTGCGGGATTTTCTCGCTGCGTTGAAGACCCATTGGTGGACTTCGGCTGTTGTCTGTTCTTTGGTCGGGTTGTTGTCTCTTTGACATATTCCCCATTTCCATTCTCAATTGTATCCCCCCAAAGAACGAAATTGGTAAATCTAAAACAATTATATTAGCCTTTTATAATTTTTGTAATCCACTACAATTTATATACAAGCAATTCTGAATCAATTAAACTACAAAGCGAAAACATTTTCCACTTTCATCAGCTATGAGACGGCTAGCTTTTTAGAAAAGCTACTACTTGTTGAGTTACAAGAATAATATCCTAAATTGAGATCTTGTAAAATTGCAGAGATTGTCAGAGGAGTCACAGGGAGGATAATAAAAAAACCAACATACAATTGTTATCTTACAAGGAATCCGGACGCAGTAAAAATCTTAATGCTAGTCTAAGGAATGCTTGACAATAGAAGAAAATTATATAGTCCAAAACTTACTAATTGTTTTAATTTTTTAGTTGTTCTTGAATATACATATCCATGACTTTGTATGGCTTTTTCATTTTCAAAATAAATATAATACCTTTTACAGGAACAAGGTAACTCATATAAACAATCAGATGACAAAGAATACTTTTCTATGAACTAAGTTTTTATTACATTTTATTTTTTATATTTTTGTAATGCATGAGAATAGGACTAACAGGACTGTAGTTTAATTGTCAAATTTACGTCACTAATGAGTCTTTTGTAGACGAAGTGCGTGTCTGGCGTACAAAATTCAATCCTGGCCTCTATGATGAGTTTATTACTATATCTACTATACCTTTTTTGTTGGTGTCCTTTGTTGCAGGTAGATTAATTTGTATGTTTGTTTGGTTTTTTTTAAGATAAGAACAAAAATGGCTTAAAAAATTAAGGAATACAGCCTGAAGTGAAGCAACCCCCCCTTCCAAAAAAAAACCCCAAAAATCCAGAACATGCCTCCACCATGCGTCGCCATTGAAATTGCATTTGCGACCATCAAATCGCCAGTTGACGGTGGCAACTCTTCAACAACAATACTAATTAAATCAAATAAAATTTCTTTCCGAGTTTCCAAATGAAAGGACCATAAGAGCATATTACAAAGTGCATACAATATCTGCATAAAAAGTAGTTATTTCTAAAATAACCTAAACACTAAAGTTTCAATGATTAAGGCAAACACTGACAAATAGTCTATGGAAATTAATAGCTGTGTATATATAATCAGGCTGGGTATAATTCTGTTCTGTAATCGTAATTCTGCCAATCAAGGCACACCTCCATTCAAATAGAGGAAAATGTCAGTACACAATAATTTACAATACAACGCGCATCAGTCTTTATATATTAAAATATAAAAATTTCCGCCACCTCAATTTTTTTTATATTACGAAACACAAATAAAACAATAAAATCTTTTGATAGAAATAAATTAAAATGTTCTTTCGATGCAGAATCAACTGATTCTGGGACCATGTGTGCCCTTAATGTCATTGCAGGGCCAAGCTACCTACATTATACAAGTTAGATTTTCTACTGCCTAGGTTATCTAGATTAGCTAGTAAAGCATAGCGCTTGTGCAAATTATAAAGCAACTGTCTACACAGGGGTTCTGTCTACATAACAGATCGGGTTGATAATTAGTTGGATAAGATCAACTTGAAACGAAGGTTTAACTTTAGCTAGGATCAAGCTTCCATTATTTAAGATTTTTGACATAAGTGGTATTCTAGACTCTTCTAACTTTTCACATAACAGGATAAAGCGTTCCACTGTTTCATCCGCTTTACTACAGAGTTTACAAATTAAACTGATATGATTCTTTGAAAATTAGGCTTTGTGGGTTTGTAGGATATAATTCCCAGCTGCAATTTTAAGACGTACAGGAATTTTTCTGATGTCCTTTGGATTTGCACTGACCGAAATTGCTAGAGGATGTACGGATCCAATGTTATATTTATGGTCCATGAATTTTTTAAAAGTGTTGAATATCCTTTTGATTCATCAATAATTTTTGAAGTCCAATAGTCATGAATTTTGGATTTAACTAGCCTTTTCCATTGAATTTTTGATAACGGGTTGTTTAAATAATCATACAAGTCAGTAATTTCATATTTTAAGCATTAAAAGATACAAAGAAATGGACTATAGACAGTTCTTTGTTATTACTACAGGTCAAGGTCAATTATTTTAGATAAAAACTTTTCCCTTTCCATTGTTTCGAATAAACATATGAAATATTTTTAAAGAATAAATGACAATTGTTATATTTTACGTTTGAAAAGAATCATTATGTTTGTATTTTAAATAAATGAATGTTTTGAAGGTCTCTTTGGGTCATAATAACAGTTTTTAACAGAATTTTGTCATTAGCATATCCAAAATGGCGATGGCTTCGGAAAGCTTGTGTCACAATGATCCAAACTTTGCTGTTATATGTAATTTTTGGGATCGCTATGGGGAAATGATTGGTCTAAAAGAGATCTCCTACTCAGATCTCGAACGATGGCTTGAAGACACGAAGCAGGGTATGCATATAAGTTTGAAATCCATACATATATTTTACTGATAATATGCACAATGATCATAATTTTTGTAAGCAGTGTAAATTGACCCTTTATGCATTTTCATATACCTCGCTGATACTTCCATGTATTTGTATACAGTTTAAAGAGCACCTTTTATTCCTCAGTTATTTGCTGAATTTATATCTCAATGACTTGATAAAAATTAAAATGAGAAGGTTATAATAACAAATGGAAAAGAATGGCAGTGGCCAGTGCAGTGTTTACACCTAGAAATTTACTCACACTACAGACAACCCTGTGCAGCTGTAAAAGTTTCAAGGCCTAACATCCACTAAACAGCTGGATATAAAAAAAAATAAGATGCATTTATCTTTTATATATCATGTGGATGCTAGGCGTTAAGATTTGTTGAATTTTCTGAAATTTTTCATGCAACTAGAGCATGCACATGAACATCAAAAAAATTATGTATGCAAATTTTATACTTTCAGAAATATGGCAAATTAAAAATCAGCAAAGTTAAAGCACAATTATATAGAATACATGTCAATATTGCCAAATTGTTCAGCAATTTTTACTTTAAATTATTATATCTCCGTGTTCCAGCTTGAATCTCAGGGCAGAAGGGTGCTAGTTGTCTAAAAGGGCACTTTAGCGTTGTAACCCAGATTTTAAGGGCACTGTTGGACAGTGTATAAATTACATGTACCTTGAATATTGCTAGGCTCAGCTGGAGAACATTAGTTGTATTTAAACCATATTCAGAAATTAATGTGTTCTTGATGTTGGTTCCAGTAAGAATTTTTTTTTTATCAAATTATCATACTATGAAGCAAAGCATATCATTTTGATGTTAATGTAAACAAACTTTTGGTAAGGAAAATAATCATCAGAAATTTCAATGTTTTATAACTTATACCAGTCTAAAATAAACAAGTAGTTTTGAAAGATGGAGTTATATATGCAAAATTGAATGTTTAATGTATTGATAGACCACTTCACAGGAAAAAACTCGTCAATTATGCGCGCCTTTATGACGTCATTTACCAGATAGAGGGGATCGCCTGTATCCCTGCACTATTAACGTTCATCGAGCGTCTTAGTGATCGTCATTGTGCAGGATAAACTAGAAATAATGTTTGTTTTGTAAGTACTTAATCACAATTCCCTAATGACAGTAGTGTTGATTGTCAATTATGAGAATTTAATTTGCGGAATAATTTGTGCAATATAGCATTATAGTTTTCCAACCACTTGCTCAACATTGGAACAGAAGTGACGATGCCCCTAAAGCACGAATGATGTTCACTAACAGTGTTCCAGCTTGAATCTCAGGGCAGAAGGGTGCTAGTTGTCTGAAAGGGCACTTTAGCGTTATAACCCAGATTTTAAGGGCAATGTTGGACAGTGTATAAATAACCTTGAATATTGCTAGGCTCAGCTGGAGAACATTAGTTGTATTTAAACCATATTCAGAAATTAATGTGTTCTTGATATTGGTTCCAGTAAGAATTTTTTCCATCAAATTATCATACCATGAAGCAAAGCATATCATTTTGATGTTAATCTAAACAAACTTGTACATTTGGTATGGAAAATAATCATCAGGAATTTCAATGTTTTATAATTTATACCAAAATAAACAAGTAGTTTTGAAAGATGGAGTTATACATTCAAAATTGAATGTTGAATGTAATTAAATTATCTACATTTAAATTACTTGTTCAAACATATAGTATATATATTATTGAGAGTTATTTATTATCATTTGAATTGTTACAAAAAATTATTTTTAAGTGCACACCAAAGTGCTCCTCAGTAAGGAGTTTTATAAATATAACAGGTGAGACAGGAGATAATCATATTTTATATTGATGCAATTATATATTGCAGAAGGTATAAACAGTTACTTTTTTCTCCATCATTGTTAAAAATAACTTTGTTGAGTGCTCCTATGTCAGGAGGATTATAAAATACAAGAAGTATTAAAAACAGGAAGTGAATCTTGTTATGTTCAAAGTACAAATTTCTTTGATTCCTCTTTAAATTTCATACTCATGGTTATGAAACAAAACATTTTTTACCAATTAAGTCAAAACTATGTATGCCTTTAAAATTGTTTAAGATTTTATTTTTTATGTTATGCCTACTGAGATAAATTTTTTCAGGTGTACATGCTGTACATAAACATTACAAATGGATAACATGTGGACATTTCATTCTGTATTAAATATATAGTATTTGTTCAATTATCTTAAATCCACTAATTAGCAGTAAACAATCATTAACAAAGGTGATAAAACTGCCAAAGCACTAGGTATTTAACTTAATCCCATTGTCAGTTAATTAGTGTTACACAATCAGGTAACAATTTTACCGGAAACGCCGGTAGGCATGAAATTTGAAAATTTTATTTTTTTGAAAAGGCAGAGGGGTGCATTCTTTTACTTTGGAGGGCAGAAGGGCGGGGGTAAGGGCACCAAGGGCGGGCCGCCCTTCTATTTAGGGCAGGCGGGAACACTGACTAAAACCAGAGTATTTGACGGAAATGCATCGAACTCGAAAGTTGTCTATTAAATTATCTACATTTAAATTACTTGTTCAAACATATAGTATATATGTTATTGAAAGTTATTTATTATCATTTGAATTGTTACAAGGAAGTATTTTTAAGTGCACACCAAAGTGCTCCTCAGTAAGGAGTTTTATAAATATAACAGGTGAGACTGTAGATGATCATATTATATTGATGCAATATATTGCAGAAGGTATAAACAGTTACTTTTTTCTCCATCATTGTTAAAAATAAATTT
Source organism: Mytilus californianus (assembly GCF_021869535.1). Classification (NCBI taxonomy): domain Eukaryota; kingdom Metazoa; phylum Mollusca; class Bivalvia; order Mytilida; family Mytilidae; genus Mytilus; species Mytilus californianus. Next base: position 7,842,160 of record NW_026262690.1, read on the forward strand.
GTTGAGTGCTCCTATGTCAGGAGGATTATAAAATACAAGAAGTAAAACAGGAAGTGAATCTTGTTATGTTCAAAGTACAAATTTCTTTGATTCTTCTTTAACTATCATACTCATGGTTATGAAACAAAACAATTTTTACCAATTAAGTCAAAACTATGTATACCTTTGAAATTGTTTAAGATTTTATTTTTTATGCTTTGCCTACTGAAATAAATTTTTTTCAGGTGTACATGCTGTACATAAACATTACAAATGGATTAAATATCTAGTATTTGCTCAATTATCTTAAATCCACTAATTAGCAGTAAACAATCATTAACAAAGGTGATAAAACTGCCAAAGCATTAGGTATTTAACTTAATCCCATTGTCAGTTAATTAGTGTAATTGGGTAACAATTTTACCAGAAATGCTGGTAGGCATGAAATTTGAAAATTTTATTTTTTTGAAAAGGCAGAGGGGTGCATTCTTTTACTTTGAAGGGCAGAAGGGCGGGGGTAAGGGCACCAAGGGCGGGCCGCCCTTCTATTTAGGGCAGGCGGGAACACTGTATCTTGAATTCTAATATGATGTGTTTCTTTTGCTTTGTAAACAACAGTGTGATAAAATTCTCTGTAAATCTTTACTTACATGACTAAGCGCAGACTCAGAGATGTACATATTAATGGCTGTTATTATTTACCTCCCACGTAAATCCACATGTATCGTAACCTATGTGCAAACACTATGTGGATGTTGTTGTGTTCAAATTGAAATTGAAAAAAGAAACTACAGAACCGTTATTCCTATTCTATAGATAACAAAAAGAATTAATGCATAAGATCTTAAAAAATGTATAAAATCAAAATAAAATAAAATTCCGTGAATTTTCATGAATGATCTTGTCAAAACATGACGTCATACGAATGAAAACTCTAAAGCTGAAGATTATTCCCTTACGTGTACGCTCTAAATTCCGATAATATCACATTTAAATGGAGTTTTGAGGTAGGAGTTGTTTCATTTTCTATTCTATTGCATCATTCACACATTCATGGATTTCATCAAGTCAACATGGCGGCTCACTCCTTAGTTACAACATGTCAACTGTGGATTTGACAGTAAATTGTAGCCAACGAAAAAAAATTGTTTGGGTTAAGAATTATAAGGATTGATCACATTTTTTCTAGTGATTATTTAAGAAATAATTCATGCAAGCCTTAGATTTATTTGAAATTTGTAGCTTTATCTTACAGGGGGTAAAATACATGTATAACAGATACACACTGCAATCTTACCCTTGCTTCAGTTTTTCAAATTACAGTATTTGTCCTATTAGAATCGAAATAATTCATGCAAGCCATAGTTTTGTAATAATTTTCACATGGCCGGGCCATGTGAAAATTTCAAACAAATCTATGGCGTGCATGAATTATTTCTTAAATCATGACCTACAAAAATGCAAGTTTTAAAAAAATTGATATTTTATTGCTTTTGAAGGGGTCACCAAATTTGTTTTTTTGAGTATGAATAGTTGAATCTTCTAAACAGTGTGAAAAACAACAGAAAAGGCAAAAGAAATTACAATGTATGACGACTTTTTAAATATTATAGAGACACTTAAATGATTTATATGTACAAAAACATATTGGTTGGACATCACACATACTGTACGGAAAGTTCTTTATTACATGTATTAAGATACCTCATTTGATTACTGCAATCACAGTCAGAGGGAATTTTTTGAAATGTAACCAGTAAATCTTTTAAACATATTAACATGATTAAAGGATAAAACATTGCAAAGCTCTTGACAATGAATTTGGTACATGTAAGTTAGATGCAAAATGTATGTACAACTGGTGGGGATTCAAGCTTTTGAGAGCCTCTACATAACAAATTTTTAGAATGGATTGAATCAACAAGTTTTTCTATAGTTGTTGCAACTTCTGTTGAATATGTATAAATGGCTGTTTCCATCATAAGTTTGTGTGCACATTACTTTATATACTCTCAATTAATGTTTTCACTGTATAAACAATTATTGAACTTAACTAAAAATGCCAAAATGCTGCACATGCTGTACTTTTTTGTAGGCCTGTACTTTTATTATCAATACTAACTTACAAATTGATTTATTTTCAAGTGCCAGTGCCACTTATTGACCTCCATGTACGTTTGTTACGGAGAATTGGAAAGACATCGGTTACTGCCAACAGATGGGAAAGATACATCATTAAGGTTTGTGTTTTATCTGGTTTTAAATACATTAATCCCAGGTGTTTATGTGGTATTTTGGAAAAAGACTTTTTAAGGCATTTTTCTGATTTGTTTTTTATGGAAAAAAGAATGAGAAAAAAATCCAAGTTGAACATATAATATAAAGTAAATTTTGTGAGAGCAGCTCAGCCATATTGATTATCATATTCCAAGTCTTTGTGAATGTAATTTTTAACATGAGAACAAGATATGATTGTTCAAAAAGACTAGATCTTGCGGAATATACCTACATTGTAATTATTGATGTATATTCTTCTTCAGACACTGGTATCCTTGACCTTCTTTCTAATTGCGTAAACAAACAAGATGTGACACTTCTTTCTAATTATAGAATCAATGCGACATCTTGCTTTTCTTGGAGAAGAAAATTATGAAAATTTTGTGACATCTTAGGCATGGTTAAACATATTAAGTTGTAAAAGCTTTGCTTTGCATGTACATGATGTAGAAAGCTATAAAAAGAAAAAATGAAGACTTTGTTCTATAACATTTCTTTTGAAACATTTTGTTTTATTTATTTCAGTTCTGTCACACATACTCAAATGTAGATGCATGGGAAATAGAGAAATTTGGATATAAGCATTGTAAACTGACAACAAAACTGAAGCTTTTGAAGGTAAGAAATGATTTGACATTCCAAGAATAACATGTGTATATCCTTTTGTATGTTTTGTCTCACCTGTGATGAAATTCACAGAAGTGATGCTTAGGCATGCTGTTTAACATGACAGACAATGACAGAGACAAACAATTGTTAAAGTTATATGATTTTGTTTCACAGAGTTACATATATATATCATTAAAAATACATTTGTAAAGTGGTTATTGTCCCCCTCGCAGGGGGACATAGAAATACCGGGCATCCGTCCTGTCTTTTTAGCACTCTCATGTACAATTCTTGCCAGATTTTTATAAAACTTATAACATAGGTTTATATCAGCAATGTCTTGATCGAGTTCAAAAATCAGTGCCCATGAACTATTTTTAAAAGAGTTATGCCCCTTGGAAACATTAATTATATGAAAAATTGCATCGTTAGTGCTCTCATGTGTACAATTCTTTCCAGATTTTTATGAAACTTATATATCATAGATTTATATCAGCAATGTGTCAGACGTGTTAAAAAAATCAGTGCAGATCAATAATTTTTAAACTATTTATGGCCCTTAGAAATATTAATAATATGGAAAATTGCATTGTTAGCACTCTCATATGAACAATTCTTGCCAGATTTTTATGAAACTTATATTGTTGGTTTATATTAGCAATGTGTCGGACGAGTTCGAAAATCAGTGCTGATCAATAATTTTTAAAAGATTTATGGCCTTAGAATTATTAATAATATGGAAAAATGTTTTGTTAGCGCTCTCATATGAACAATTCTTGCCAGATTTTTATGAAACTTATATTGTTACCTTTTATGTTCCATGGTTTATTCATTATTTATAGTTTACATTACCTGCATCCCAACGACAAAAACAGGTCAAGTAACCACTGTCATTCCGTTCATTCGTCAGAAAGACCTTGGGTAGAAAACTATTGTTAATGTCTTCCCTGTTTCTATCAAAAGGAATGCTTTTATATTTGGTCTGCAGCTTGATAATATGAGTTCTGGGGTGTTAGAAATATTAACATTTGCCATGCAGCCACTTCCTGTTTGCCAATAGTTTGAAATTTTACAACACTCATTGAGCAAGGAAATTTTCATCAAAGTCTTCTTGGCTTCAGTGATTTTAGGAAATGATCAGTTTTGCTTCAGTATACATGTTACCTCAATCAATTGCAAGCAGTGACATGGGTTCAGATATGGTATGGTCTTGTTTATTTTCTGTTGTTTTATCCATTTTTTATCATTTTTATTGTTTTACCCCTTATCGTCTATGGTTTTATCCATTATTTATAGGCTTTTTGGTCTGTTTTGTATTGTAGACTTAGGATTTGTCAAAATATATTTAAGTTAATGTGGCATGCCTTTGTCACTACAATTAGTACAAGAAATGTTTAGTGTATTGGCAAATAATTTTACATGTTTCACATGTAATTGTTTAATGCACAGTGAGTGAGTGTACATTTTATATTCATTTATACAAAAAGGCAAAACACTGATATTAGAGAAATATATTATGTATTATACCTGTCTGTGTCAATATTTAAAGCTATATATATAGGCCATTGTATTTCCACTACATATGCAGAACTCTTAAAACAGCATTGGAAAGTATGACAAGTCATTTCAACAAATGCTTAGTTGAAAGTCCTGAAATCAAAACAGACCCATACATAGCTATAGTAGGACCAGCTCTCTGGCAACACAAAACAAATAAGAAAATATCTATTCTGTCAGGAGTAGTTTTGCTATAAATAATGGAAATGACAAATAATAGCTAGATTACTAGCTCAGAGTTCTGCGAAAACTTTTTTTGACCTGTCAGTCATTGGACTGACAAAGCAAGATTATATGTCAGTCCTACAAAATTTTTGCCGGTCCTACAAAATCTGTCAATTTTATCCTGAAATAAAATTAATAACATATTTTATGGAAAAATGAGTTTTGTTTCACAGTCGTGCTTAAGCCATTCCCTATTCTCCTGCCAACTTGCAGAAAAAGACCGGTCGGGTCTTCGTTCCCCCTCATATTGCTTCCTTTTTATTTGTTTGGCTTTATCAGAAGGTTCCATCGCTGATCGTTTGCCAGGGACGGCTCCGTGAACAAATTTGATAGGCCACATGTAGCTCGCCGCTTTGGTTTGTTTATAATTAAATTCAGAAACCAGTTCTGGAAATTAGCCGCTTGTACATCTGATGACCGATGTAAAAAAAACGTCCTGGAAATTAGCCACGGGTACATCTGATGACCGATGTAAAAAACGTGCCGGCATAGGCACTGCAACAGCTGTTTTTGCATCAGGTCATCGGGACCGCCGCTAGTGATCAAAATGCCGGTCCGAGCCTCATTTTGGCGGACAGGACCGACAATTTTCGCGAACTCTGTACTAGCTAGGTTTTGATGAATCAAAAAAGAAAATACCATATTTCAAGTCACTATATATTAGATTTAATTTTATGATAGTAATTTAATGGTGTATGGTTTTACATTATTTCTCTCATTGCAAACAAATCTGAAGTCTTTAGAAAGAATGAATACAGTGCTCCCAGATCCTTTTTACAATGAATTCATATTTACAACATAGTTTTGAAAGTAGAATTTTCATAAGTTTCCTCAGCAAAAGTAGGCTATTTTATTTGGCAGACATATTCTTGACATTATACTACTATGTCTCCTAAAACATTTTATTTTGCTTAAACTTTTTTTAAAGACCTTATTAGAGAAACAGTTTGATCAGAATTCCACATTTAAAGAAAAGGTGAACAAGCTTGCTCCTGAAGATATGAGATTCCAGCCTATTGGCAGAGATAAAGATGGTCTGGCCTATTGGTATATGCTGGTATGTACATGTATATTGATTTTATTGGCAGAGATAAAGATGGTCTGGCCTATTGGTATATGTTGGTATGTATATTGATTTTATTGGCAGAGATAAAGATGGTCTGGCCTATTGGTATATGTTGGTATGTATATTGATTTTATTGGCAGAGATAAAGATGGTCTGGCCTATTGGTATATGTTGGTATGTATATTGATTTTATTGGCAGAGATAAAGATGGTCTGGCCTATTGGTATATGCTGGTATGGATATTGATTTAAAGGTATACACATAAAATAAATAATTTTTCTATAACCATTTACTGGCTGGCTCATCAGGTTTGATTTATGTTTATTTTTCTTCAAGGGGACATTGAAATATACTTGAGTTAACTGAGTTTTCCAATCAACCGAGTTTAACTCATCAGAGTAAGAAAGGCATTGCACAAACAGGATTTGTTTCAATTACCTCGACTTATCAGTAAGGCTATGATGGATAGCACTTGACGTCTTTCAATTTCTGTGTGCTGGTTCATATACTGGACGCCAGTCTTTGCTCCTTTCAATTGGAAACTCGCGGTGTTGAACACCCTTTGGTGGCCTTGGGCTGTTTTCTGCTCTTTGGTCGGGTTGTTGTCTCTTTGACATATTCCCCATTTCCATTCTCAATTTTAGTATCCAAGTTTTTGACACAACCTAGTTGAACGCTATGAGGTTCCACCGTATATTATCTATGGTTATTTTCTGAAGTTCTGTCTAGATTTACTTTATTTTCATGACTCTTGTCTTACAAATGTACCAATTGGCAAAGATAACATTAAGTTGAAAATTTTTCATTTACTATGAGTACTACATGTACTATGTCAACTTTATCTGGTCTAGAATGACTGTTAGCATGGTTAGGTGTACATGTTGTTTGGCAGAATTTCATTACGATGACCTCAATTTCATGGTTCAATGATCAACGATTCTGATTATATAAGAGTCAATCTTTCTTAATATCCTCAATGAATAAGGTGTATACTAGAATTACTAATGTGATTTCTCATGTGTATAAAGATTTAATTGTCTGGAAAAAGAGGCATGAAATCACCAAAAATATAAGAACTGGGAGAACTTATCAATCTTAAGAACATACCAAATTACTGATTTTATTTTTATTTAGAAAATGAGACATCTTCTGTTCAATTTTGATTTCAAGCAAAAATTTATAGTGAAATTTTGAATACTTTATAAGGGTTTTTGTCGAGCCTGCGATTTTTGTGGCAGAAAGCTCGACATGGGGATAGTGATCCGGCGGCGGCGGCGGCGTTAGCTAACTTTTTAAAAGCTTTATATTTTAGAAGGTGAAAGATCTGGATGCTTCATACTTTGTATATGGATGCCTCATGTTACGAAGTTTCCGTCAGTCACATGTCCAATGTCCTTGACCTCATTTTCATGGTTCAGTGCGCGTGACTACTTGAAAAAAAAGTTAAGATTTTTTGTAATGTTAAATTCTCTCTTATTATAGGTAATAGGATAACTATATTTTGTATGTGCGTACCTTGCAAGGTCCTCATGCCCGTCAGACAGTTTTCACTTGACCTCGACCTCATTTCATGGATCAGTGAACAAGGTTAAGTTTTGGTGGTCAAGTCCATATCTCAGATACTATAAGCAATAGGTCTAGTATATTCGGTGTATGGAAGGACTGTAAGGTGTACATGTCCAACTGGCAGGTGTCATCTGACCTTGACCTCATTTTCATGGTTCAGTGGTTATAGTTAAGTTTTTGTGTTTTGGTCTGTTTTTCTTATACTGTATGCAATAGGTCTACTATATTTGGTGTATGGAATGATTGTAAGGTGTACATGTCTAGCTGGAAGGTGTCATCTGACCTTGACCTCATTTTCATGGTTCAGTGGTCAAAGTTCAGTTTTTGAGTTTTGGTCATTTTTTCTAATACTATATGCAATAGTTCAACTATATTTGGTGTATGGAAATATTTTATGATCTATATGTCGGTCACGCAGGTTTTATTTGACCTTGACCTCATTTTCAAGGTTCATTGCTCAGTGTTAAGTTTTTGTGTTTTGGTCTGTTTTTCTTAAACTATAAGCAATAGGTCAACTATATTTGTTGTATGGAAGAATTGTTAGCTGTACATGCCTGCCTAGCATGGTTCATCTGACCTTGACCTCATTTTCATGGTAGTTTACTTGGTTAATGTTAAGTTTATGTGACAGTTGTAATAAAGCTTTATATTTAGGACTATCAACATAATATCAATGATTAGTAAAGAAGGAGAGACATTTCAGCGTGTGCACTCTTGTTCTATTTTAATGAGGTGTAAAATAGATATATCTGTTGTTTGATATTCCTTAAGCAGCATGCATGTTTTTTATGCTTATCAGAATGGATCATTTAGAATTCACTCTTGTAATTTATTATGATTATTACTTCAGGATAATGAATGCAATTTAAGGGTATATAGAGAAGATCTGGATGACAATGATGATGAAACATGGGAAATTGTTTGCAAGTAGGTATTACTTTGAGGAATGTAAAAATTTACATACAATTTACAAACAGTTTATATACAGATAAAATTTTGAAATGCATGGAAGATATTAAACAAAGTTGAAGTAAAAAGTTAAGATAGCTTTTGTAAACAGTTGATAAGAAATTATGAAAGTATTGCAGCAGAATCATAATCTTTGCAGAAGGTATCGAAAAAAGGAAAACAGTTTCAAGCTTTGTATTAAAAACAAAGGGAGACAATTCAATCTCAGATACATGTAACCAAAATTATTACATATAAATTAAGTAGATGTGGTATTATTGCCACTGAGAAAACTTTCCACCATAGACCTAATAATGTAGGTGTAAGAAACTATAGGTCACCATGTGGCCTTCAACAATGAGCAAAATCTATGCTGCATAGCAAGCTCTAAAAGGCCCTGACATGACAAATTGTTAAACAATTGAAACCAGAAAATCAACAGCCTTATTTATGTACGGCATAATGTAAGCTTTACAACATGAAATCCAAGTTTGTAGAAATGACTTATTTTAGGAGTTCCACAGAGTATTTCTAGAAAGTTGGAAACCCAAAAGCTCAAACAGTTTACAATGGAATAATATATATATGCAAATTGACTGAATTGCTTCATAATTTTTACCCACTGGGAATAGATTATTATGCCCCCGCCGTAGCGGAGTGGGCATTAAGTTTTACCTTTGTCTGTCCACCCATACGTTCGTCCCGAAATTGGTTTTCGTTCTCAAACTTAAGTTTGCCTCAACCAAATGTTATGAAACTTATACACAATGCTTATTACCACAAAACACAGATCAAGTTTTAATTTTGGTGTCATCACTTTCACCGTTCTAGAGTTATGCCCCTTTACAAATGAAAAAAATTGCTGAATTTTTCATTTTTTTCCGTTCTCTAACAAGTTTGCCTTAACCAAATGTTATGAAACTTATACACAATGCTTATTACTACAATACACAGATCAAGTGAACTTGGGTGGCATCACCTTCACATTTCTAGAGTTATGCCCCTTTACAAATGGAAAAATTGTTGAATTTTTCGTTTCTGTTCTCTATCTTAAGTTTGCCTCAACCAAATGTTATGAATCTTATACACAATGCTTATTACCATAAAACACAGATCAAGTTTGAATTTTGGGTGGCGTCACTTTTACCGTTCTAGAGTTATGGCCCTTTTAAAATGGAAAAATTGAATTTTTTCATTTCCGTTCTCTAACTTAAGTTTGCCTCAACCAAATGTTATAAAACTTATACACAATGCTTATTATCACAAAACTCAGATCAAGTTCGAATTTGGGTAGCGTCACTTTTACCGTTCTTGAGCTATGTCCCTTTAAAACGTTATATGCAAGTGGGGGCATCATCTTTGTCCCATGGACACATTCCCCATTTATTTTGTTACATATATTACCCAGCTTCTGTGACATTGAGAGGATGTGTTTTTGGTATACCCGCTGGGAATAGATTATTTTGTTACATATATTACCGGACTTCTGTGACATTGAGAGTATGTGTTTTTGGTATACCCACTGGTAATAGATTATTTTGTTACATACTGTGGATTCATTATTATTCGTTGGATACCAATTTTCGTGGATTTTGTTGTAACCCAGGAACAACGAATTCAAATTTCCAACGAATAACAAATTTTGTATAGGAATTTATTAAGATTTTTGAAAAACCACGAAATCAAATATCCACGAAAATGCAAGTTTACCTCAATCCACGAAAATTGGTACCCACGAAAATAAATGAATCCACAGTACTGTAAATTCAGAAATTATTGTGTGCATTTATTATTGCAATTTTTCAAGAATTGACAAAAATGAGAGTTTTATTATTGTGATTTTGAAAAAAAGTGCATACAGGTCTATATTTCAGTTATCAGAATGCGAGTTCTTATTATTGCGAGTCGCATTATTCGCATTATTAAAAACCTCACAATAACTTCTGAATTTACAGTATATTACCCAGCTTCTGTGACATTGAGAGGATGTGTTTTTGGTATTCCCACTGGGAATAGATTATTTTGTTACATATATTACCCAGCTTCTGTGACATTGAGAGGATGTGTTTTTGGTATACCCACTGGGAATAGATTATTTTGTAACAAATATTACCCAACTTCTGTGACATTGAGAGGATGTGTTTTTGGTATACCCACTGGGAATAGATTATTTTGTTACAAATATTACCCAGCTTCTGTGTTATGGAATGAGTAGATATTTTGTCAGGAACTTTATGATGTTAAATTGTACTGTATATACCATTTTCAGATCTACTAGGCAGTAACTTCTGGTTTAATGACACTTTGAATATTTTATATATGCACTGAGAATGAAATGTTTTGTCAATGTTTAATAAGTAGGGGTATACTTTACATTACATCACATGACTTTACATTACATCACATGATGCTTATTTCTTTTTTTTAAATTTAATGTTCTTTGAAACTATGACCTCAAGGAAGACAAAGGAGAAATGTTTTTTGTTGAAAATAAACTTTTATTGGAATTGTATTTGATTATGACACATTGTAACCTTTATGTCAGATGATATGACTGAAAACTTGTTTACTAAATAAAAAAAGTGAACACGTATAATGCTAGTGCATCTTGAAATTTTAGCCAGGGTGATCTTACTCAACATTTACAATGTAAGTCTAAGATGTAGTGAAAATTAATGTGTATAATGACTGATCAATGAACCTAAAACTATATTAAAAATATTTATATTTCGTGTATTTATTTCAGAACAAGAAATGATTTAGCAGAATTAGTAGCTCGACTAGATAAAGAAATAAATGGAACAACTAAAGATGTAACAGATATACACAGCAGCACATGTAAGTTATATAAAGACAAGATAAAAAAAATAATATCAAATTTTATTATTGATAATATATTCCTTTCAATGGGAGTCAAGACACATTATTATAGTTTATTGGTAGAGTACCGCTACAGTTTATTTTTAGTTCTCCCTCCACGCATCATTAGAAACCATGATGTACTCTTATTATACAGAAATGATATATCATGCTGATAGCAGGGCTTCCAAAATTATTTTTAGCCAGCCGGACATTTTATATATTATCCCGATTTTAATCCCTTAAGACTAAATAAACAAAAGGCAATTATGGTAATCAGTTGCCGAGTTGGCCATCCCAATGATTGATATTTAAAAAAAACGATATTAAACTTTCTTTGATTCAAATTCGAAGTTCTGACGTAAACTGTTAAACTGGCAGTGCATCATCCGAAGTGTGCAACATCAGCGTACTTATATCTGCATTTATAGACTCTTTATTTGTGCAAAATAATGTTGTCAAAAACTTTACTTTCATTTTTAAATCTGAAACCGGATGTTATCTTGACAATGGTAAAACATAGACCAGAGACGGATACGTAAATTCCATGTACGTTTGCAAAGCATGAATGAGTGTAAGTAGCTCATTCTACGTTATTTCTTCAAGAAAATATTCGAAATAAACGTGAGATAAAGGTATCAATGACAATTTAAGCATTTTTTTAAGAAATTAGGATGCATAATTAAATTTCACACCTGCGCACATGCACATGCCCACACGTGTACTAGTTCAAACAGAGAAATGTCTCTGGTTCAAACAACGTGGTTATGACGATTTTTCATTTTCACTTCTTTAATTTTTTCATCAAATCTTATTTGTAAATGTATTTCTGATAATTTAAATCTTTTTGACTAAATTAATTAGATGCAAACCGGTGAAATGTAAGAAAATAACTTTGAATAGACCGATCAATGTCCGGTTCAAAATAGTTTACCTGTCACCTGAACAGGTAAATTTCAGCTGTTCGACAACTAATTAGCCTTGATTAAAATGAGAAGGTATTAAAGTAGGGGTTGTTTTGATAGTACTTAATGATCATGTCATTTTTATGACCGGAAATGTGTGGCTGTTAAAGGCAAAAGGTTGGGTCAAAAAGATCGCGAATTATGTTAAAATTACCGTCTCTTAAGAAAGCCATGAAATCTAAAAAGTAGATGACCGTTTCATGCTTTGCCCAGCCGGACTTTTACCGGACTTTATACAAATGTCCGGAATATATGACCGTTTTGGAAGCCTTGGCTGATAGTCATTCATTTACCTAGTCCATTAACCAACCTTGAAATTTTTTTAGGAAAAAAGGGGAGATAATTCCAAAGATTTGACAATCTGCAGGCATAAATTTGTTAAAATTACAAATAAAATTAAATGTACTCAGAAGTAAATTGAACATAATTTATCCTTATAGTCTTCTATGATAAATAAATGTTGCAATACATATTAATATGGATATATGTAAATTTGTATTGATAAAGTCTTCTAATTCTGAATGGCACATACATATATTTTACCTGTTTATCTTGTTTTAAATGTTTGTTGTGTGTTGTGAGACTTGAATAAACTATTGGAACTGAAACTATTGAATTTGTACCAAGTCTGGAATTTGAATTGTGTTTATATCATCATTTAGTTTGTTTCATTGATAATTTCAAGATTTTTTGCAATAAGCATATTGTGATTTTTTTTTTACAAAAAAATGGAAAGGAAATTTTGTACTTTGTAGTACAATAAAGGTATATCTCCTTACAAAATAATTATGATTAATATTAAAAATATGATTTTACTCATATGCTTTCAGCCAAGAGTGTTAAAAGTGAAGAGGCTGAGGATGAAAAGAAATTAGCAACATCAGACGATTCACAAGATTCTCTGCCAAATGTAAAAAAGGATCCAGAGAAAAAAACTGATCTTGAAAAACATGATGAAGTAGATGGTGTTGTAAATAAAAAGGAAGAGAATGATGAAAAGAAAGATGTTAAAACAGAAACAGAAGAAAGTAATGAAAAGAAAGACATGAAAAAAGAAATAGTAAAATGTGATGAAAAGAAAGACATCAAAATAGAAATAGTAAAATGTGATGAAAAGAAAAACATCAAAATAGAAATAGAAAAATGTGATGAAAAGAAAGACATCAAAGAAGAAACAGAAAAATGTGATGAAAAGAAGAATACTATAAAGGAAACAAAAGATTGTGAGGAAAAGAAAGATTGCAGAGTAGACACTATAGATAATGAGGAAAAGAAAGATGTTAAAGTAGAAATTAGCAATTGTGGTGAAGAAAAGAAAGAGGATAATACAGATACAGGGGATACAATTATTGTTAAAACTGAACCAGTTGACAATAGTTCTGATGAAAAGTTAGAAGTAAAAAATAAGGATACTACTGCTGAAAGGCCTTCAATAGATGTTAATGTAATTACTGTTAAAGATGACAATATTGAAAATGCAGACATTTCACTTGAAGAGAAAAAGAAGGAAATTAAATGTGTTGATGAAAACCAAAAGGAATCGAAAGAAAAATCTCATTCACCAAACATTCCATCTGCTGAAAATTCTGTAATTGATAGAGATGCAGAAAAGGATCTTAAAAAACAGACAGATTCTGTGAAAGATTCACAAAGTAAGAACAAAAGAGAATTGATCATCGATAAAGAAAATGACAGTGACGAAAGTAATGTGTTAAATAATTCTAATGTTGATCGTAAAAAGTCAGAAAGTGAAAATGATAATTCTGAAAACTGTGATATTAAATCCAACAAAAGTTCTCAAATTTCAAAAACTGATACACAAAATTCAGCAAGTGATAATAAATGTACTACCTCAAAATTTCATGGTGCTATATGTGATAATGATGACGAAAATGTAGAATCTACAGAGGAAATTAAATGTGGTTGTGATGACAAAAAGGGAGGTAAGCAGGATATTCAAAAAAATGATTCAGAAATAAATAAAGAAATGAATGATATATCAGAAAACAATGTGAGGAGAAGTAGTAGAACACGTACTACAAGAACTCAATCACAAGATTCACAGGCGAAAGATAATAAATGTGAAAGTAAATCCAATTTAGAAAATACAGAGGTTTTGTCAAAAACTGATGACACTATACCGGTAAATAATGGGGATTTAGAAAAAGAAAATAACAAAACTCCTATTAAATCTAAGTCAAAGGTTAAAGGTAAGAAAAGACCTTTATTGTTTGAGGATAATTCGACAGAGGATTCACCAACAGTGGAACCTGAATCAAAGAAGTCAAAACCAACTAAAAAAATATTAACAAAGAAGTCTCCAGCTAAAGTGAAATCTTCCACTGAAGATACAGACGATAGTGATGACATTCCACTTAGTCAGATCAAAGGAACACCCAAATCCTCTGGGAAAAAGACACCTAAAGCAACTCCTAAAAAACTTACTCCTAAAGGGAAGAAGGGCAAAAAATCTGAACCAACACCTACCAGGAAAAGTTCTCGACCAGTAAAGGTTGGTGTTCTTATTTAAAGATGACAAAGATTTATTTTGAATTTTATTATATTCTGTTGATTTCATAAAAGATATTGATATAGGTGAAAGTTGTTAATCATGTTATTAAAGGGGTGCTTAATATAAGTCATCTTCACCGATTTGACTCAAATTCTCATATTTGATTTATAACATACATGTACTAAAAAGTATATCCAAATAACAAAAAGTCTAAAAAAGACTATTAACAATGCATGGACTCGATAATATGTATCAGCATTTCCTGTATATTTTAGTTTAAAGGACATCTAATTAACCATGAGATGACCTTCAAAGACTGCCGACCGTCATATAACCGGATATAATTGACATAGATATAAATATAAATAAAGAGGGAGCACGTGCAATTGGATTTTTCTAGGTCTGTTTGATTTCATATTATAGGTTAAAAAAATTAGTGAATCATCGTACATTGTACATGTATTTACCTGTAGAAGAATGATTTTCTGGATCGAATTAGTAAATCAAATGGTTCAACCTTGTTTCACTTTCAATGTTGATATTCTTTTCCTAATAATAGCTGAACACGCCTAGTACATGGGTAACCCATCTCCAGCTAAGGAGTTCAATTGAAGTCAGTTATACAATAGCTATGTTTGTGAGCTTATTTTGACAAATTTTTGCCAAACTGACTGCTTATAACGAAATATTTCATAATCCCCTTTTTATTAATACTTAACAGCTTAAAACAAAAAGAATCATATTTTAAATATTTGTCTAAATCGTAGCTAATAATGCCCCTTTAAGTCTCATTTTCAGTCACTTCAACTATTAGAACAATGTAGAATGAAAGATAGATTGGGATGAAACTTAAGTGTAAGCCTTGAATCACGCAGCAGTCATATGCATTGTGGTTGGTAAAAGTTATTTTTTTCTGAAGACTTTATGTAACAATATACATGTACATGTAAACTAGAATACTGTAAATGTACACTCCTTGTAATAATACTATGTACACAACCAGATGTATATTCATTTAAGTGTATTTCACTCAAAATTCCTGAATGAAAACATGTTATACATGTTGTATTTGTGTAAAGTCAAAACAAACATTACAAATGTCATGCTGAAATAATCTTAAATTATAATTTCATTAATTCAGAAAAAGAAATTTGACAGTGATGAAGAGGGAAAAGAAAGTTCATCAAAGTCTAAAAAGTCTTCATCTTCTAAAAAGTCAAAGGTTAAATCTACTGGTGCAGACAGTGATGATGATGATGAAACTCCTCTTAAAGCCTTGCAAAAATCTGAGTCTGAGACAGAGGAAGAGGAGGAAGATAAAGGTGGTCGGAGGCGAAGTTCAAGGGTTAAGAAACTAATGAAGAAGTCCAAGAAAAAAGAAATTACTCCACCTCCATCAAGTTTTGAAGAAGATGAGGAGGAGGAGGAGGATAATCATAGTGATTTTACTGTTACTGACTCTGACGACTCAGATGATGAATTTAATCCAACTCCTAAAGGGAGGAACGCTAGAAGACAGGCTGCAATACAAGGTTTGTAATGTTTTATACATAGTTTAGCTTTACCCTAGGAGTGAGGGCTATATTGCAGAGGAGGGGGCATTAAGTTTTACCCTTGTCCGTCTGTAGGTACGTACATCCCAAAATTGGTTTCCGTTCTCTAACTTGAGTTTGCCTCAACCAAATGCTATGAAACTTATATATACACAATGCTAATTAACACAAAAAACACAGATCTAGATTGAATTTTGGTAGCATCACTCTAACTGTTCTAGAGTTATGCCCCTTTATAAATGGAAAAATTACAAAATTTTTAGTTTCCGTTCTCTAACATAAGTTTGCCTCAACCAAATGTTATGAAACTTATACACAATGCTTATTACCACAAAACACAGATCAAATTTGAATATTGGTGTCGTCACTTAAACCGTTCTAGAGTTATGCCCCTTCATAAATGGAAAAAGTTTCCATTCTCTAACTTAAGTTTGCCTCAACCAAATTTTATGAAACATATACACAATGCTTATTACCACAAAATAAAGATCAAGTTTGAATTTTTGTAGCGTCACTCTAACTGTTCTAGAGTTATGCCCCATTATAAATGGAAAAATTTTTAGTTTCCGTTCTCTAACTTAAGTTTGCCTCAACCAAATGTTATGAAACTTAAACACAATGCTTATTACCACAAAACACAGATCAAGTTTGAATATTGGTGTCGTCACTTAAACTGTTCTAGAGTTATGCCCCTTTATAAATGGAAAAATTGCAAAATTTTTAGTTTCCGTTCTCTAACTTAAGTTTGCCTCAACCAAATGTTATGAAACTTATACACAATGTTTATTACCACAAAATACCGATCAAGATTGAATTTTGGTAGCGTCACTCTACCCATTCTAGAGTTATGCCCCTTCATAAATGGAAAAATTGCAAAATTTTTAGTTTCCGTTCTCTAACTTAAGTTTGCCTCAACCAAATTTTATGAAACATATACACAATGCTTATTACCACAAAATAAAGATCAAATTTGAATTTTGGTAGGGTCACTTTAACCGTTCTAGAGTTATGCTCCTTTATAAATGAAAAAAAATGCAAAATCTTTAGTTTCCGTTCTCTAACTTACAAAAATGTAAGTTGCCTCAACCAAATGTTATGAAACTTATACACAATGCTTTTTACCACAAAACACAGATCAAGTTGAATTTTGGTAGCGTCACTTTAATCATTATCAAGTTATGCCCCTTTATAAATGGAAAAATTGCAACATTTTTAGTTTCCGTTCTCTAACTTAAGTTTGCCTCAACCAAATGTTATGAAACTTATACACAATGCTTTTTACCACAAAACACAGATCAAGTTGAATTTTGGTAGCGTCACTTTAATCATTATCAAGTTATGCCCCTTTATAAATGGAAAAATTGCAACATTTTTAGTTTCTGTTCTGTAACTTAAGTTTGCCCCAACCAAACATTATGAAACCTGTACACAATACTTATTATCTTTAAACTCAGATCAAGTACAAATTTGGGTAGCATCACTTGTATAGTTCTTGAGTTATGTCCCTTTATAATGTTGTATGCAAGCTGGGGCATCATCTGTGTCCATGGGGACACATTCTCCATTTATTGTCTCGCCTGCGACGAAAGTCGCAGAAAGTGAGACATAGGTATTACTATCCGGCGACGGCGGCGTAAACTATTTGTATAAAGCTTTATATTTCAGAAGGTAGAAGACCTGGATGCTTCATACTTTGTATGCAGATACCTTATGTTACGAACTTTCCGTCTGTCATATGGCCAATGTCCTTGACCTTATTTTCATGGTTCAGCGACTGCTTGAAAAAAAAGTTTAGTTTTTTTGTTATGTAAATTTCTCACTTATTATGAGTAATAGGATAACTATATTTGGTATATGGGTTCCTTGCAACGTCTACATGTCCATCAGACAGGGTTCACCTGACCTCAGCCTCATTTCATGGATCAGTGATCAAGGTTAAAGTTACGTGATTAGGTCCGTTTCTCAGATACTACAATCAGTAGGTCAGCTATATGTGGTGTATGGAATGATTATAAGGGATACATGTCTGTCTGGCAGGTGTCATTTGTCCTTGACCTATTTTCATGGTTCATTGGTCAATGTTAAGTTTTTGTGTTTTGGTCTGTTTTTCTAATACTATAAGCAATAGGTCAACTATATTTGGTGTATGGAATGATTGTAAGGTGTACATGTCTGACTGGCAGGTGTCATTTGTCCTTGACCTCATTTTCATGGTTCATTGGTCAATGTTAAGTTTTTGTGTTTTGGTCTGTTTTTCTAATACTATAAGCAATAGGTCAACTATATTTGGTGTATGGAATGATTGTAAGGTGTACATGTCTGTCTGGCAGGTGTCATTTGTCCTTGACCTCATTTTCATGGTTCATTGGTCAATGTTAAGTTGCTCTTGTTTGGTCCTCTTCTCAGATACTATAAGTTATAGGTCAACTATATGTGGTGTATGGAATGATTGTAAGGTGTGCACGTCTGTCTGACAGGTTTCATCTGACCTTGAGCTTATTTTCATGGTTCATTGGTCAATGTTAAGTTTCTGTTGTTTGGTCTTCTTCTCAGATGCTATAAGTAATAGGTCAATTATATTTGGTGTATGGAATGTATTTTATTATTTAACTGCTGATTACTTACATTGAAATAGAATATTTTATAAAAATCTTTAAATAACATTAATAATGATAATAAATAATAAAAACTTTTAAGGGATCATTACTAAACCGTGATTAACAAAAACATTGGAAGGTGTGAAAATGTTAAAATAAGGTCACTCATGCATGATTGTTTAACATAGAATACAGTTCACTCCAGTCCCTTCATAAAGATTAATTGGCTGAATATGTACAGATTGAAGAACTTTTGAAATTTTGTTTGCACAACAGAATCACATTTACTGATTTTTGATACATATGAAATAAGATAAGTATTGAGATAAGTAAAAAATATTTTAGCATAGCAACATAAATAGATAAATAGATAATATGAAAATATGACTTTTTACAATATTTTGATCAAAGATTGAAGATAATTTTAGTTTTTTTTTTTTTTTTTTTTGGGGTGGGGGGGTCTTTCAGGTTCATCTCAAGGAATTGACAAATATTTATCCAGTTTCTGCAATGCCTTAAAACTTTTCCTTGTGCACAGGTTTGTCTGTACTCAAGAGGAAATAAAAAAAAAATGGCCATATTTGTCAATCCCTTCTGATGAACCTTAAATCTAGATGAAAAATTATTTCATAAGAAATTTCAAAGTTTGCTTTTAGTAGTCATTTGACTTAATGTTTCAAAAAAAATTTGTATAATGTGATTTTATTTACTCAAATGTTGTTGCTATATTTGCCTGTGATTTATTAGCCAAAAGTGTATCCCATGTTCATTCATCATTAAAATGTTAATTTAATGTAAAGCTTATATAAACTTATTTTTTTTACTTTCAACATTTATAAATTCAATTATGAACACTAAAACAGGCGAGACATTTCAGTGTGTCCACTCTTGTTTAACTCTGTCAGACACCAACTTTCTGTTTTCCAATAGTTTGAAGTACAAATGGGGATATGCTTAGGAAGACAATACATGCATTATTGTTCTAGCTCTATTTTCTATAAAATGAAATTTTATCCACTGAATGTTTTTATGAAAATCATGAAAAGATTTTCACTGATTTTCATGTCACTATATCTTTAGTCATATCATAATTTTTAGAATTTTGTGTTAAACATGTTTAAGGAAGATCTTTGATAGACTTTGTTAAGTTAGCATGATTAGCTCTTTTTTTATACGACCGTAAAATTTTGCGGTCGTATATTGCTACATGTGTATTACGTCATTGTCGTCCAAAGACATTTGGTTTCCGGACAATAACTTTAGTTTAAGTGTATGGATCTCTATGAAATATAATCAAAAGGTTCAATACCACAAAAGGAAAGTTGGGATTGTTTTTAGGGGTGATGGTCCCAACTGTTTAGGAATTAGGGGCCAAAAAGGGGCCCAAAACAAGCATTTTTCTAGTTTCAGGACAATAACTTGTGTATAAGTATTTTGATTGCTCTGAAATTGTACCACAAGGTTCAATACCTTAAGTTGAAGGTTGGGATTTATTTTGGGGGTAATTGCCCAAACCGTTCAGGAATTAGGGGCCAAAAAGGGTCTAAAACAAGCATTTTTCTAGTTTTCAGACAATAACTTGTGTTTAAGTGTATGGATGTCTCTTAAATTGTACCACATTTTACAAAAGAAAATGTCTTCAAATATTAGTTCTTATTTGGGGGGGAGGCATTTTTTTTCCTCAAGATTTAAGAAATTTAAGAAGAAAATTTCTTCAAATATTAGTTTTTTTGGAGGGGGGATCAATTTGTTTCCCCTCAAGATTTAAGAAATTGTCAATTTTCCCAAGAAACATTGGGGTCACAATTTATTTTGCTAATTCTTTGTATATAGTCTGAAAACAGATTTACTTAGTATTGCGCAACAGCACAGTGTATTGCACAACAGCAAGAATTCTTCAATTGAATATAAATTCAAATCATATAACCAATTTCAAGTTCTTTGACTACATTTATTCTGTGTCAGAAACCTATAATGTGTCAAATATTTAATTACAATCCAAATTTAAACCTGTATCAAGCTTGAATATTGTGTCGATTTTTGCCCCAACTGTTCAGGGTTGGACCTCTGCGGTCGTATCCAGCTGCGCTCGGCGAAGCAGTTTATTGTTTAATATCAATGTAGTTTAGAGCTTGACATATTGTATCAATCTCATGTCTTTAGTTGAAGTTCGAGTGTGGACTTCCAGATAAAAATAATTTAGTCTGTTGGGTGGATATCTCATTGAAGTATACACTACAACCTATCTTATTCATAGTGATATCTGATGAATAATTGATTCGATCAAATGACCTTCTATAATGATATTTATTTTCAGATACACAAGAATGTCTAGTTGAAGAAATCCCAAATGATACACCATGTATACATTGTCATAAAACAGACAGACCTGAATGGGTAAACATGATTGTAGTGATATATTTATTTTAATTATTATTATTATTGTTTGGAATGCACACACTTATGGTCATTTGCAAAAAACCTGTAATAGTCAAATTACATTTCTATGTTGCCATTTAAATTGGTATATTAGTAGCCTTGAGAATTGAAAGGTCAGTTGATACCCCATTCATACAAAAGAAGTTGATTAATTTGGCTTAATGTCATTTACCATGTCCAAAATATAGGACAAATCATTGTTATTCCATGACCAAACTGACTGAGTAAAAGTGCATGGTTTATTGACACTGAATTGTGTATGTGTAATCTTGGTACAAAGGTAGCTTAAAGAGGCAGTATCTATGGGTTTCACAAAAAAATCGGTTGACTTTTTTTCAAGAATTTAGTAAATTGTGTATATAAAATATGAATGAAAGCTGTTTTGGGGCAAATCTTGACGACTTTTTGCGATAATTAACTTGTTATCAAGAAGTTGAATTTTTGTTGGTCCAACAAAAACTCGCTTGAAAACTGGCCTTATACACATAACCCTGGATTAACTTGATTACAAAGTTCTATTGATTAAGAAAGCAGGATGTAATTGAGGTAGACCGACAACTTTGACAAATTCGGTTAAAAAAAGAGATCCTACAGAATTTTTAGTGAGTTATGCCTGGACCACAATAAATGTAGGGAGACCGAGTAAATGACAAGTTAAAAGGCTTCAATCAACTGAAAATGGTAACAAATTTTTAAAAAACTCACCTGAATCATAATGTACGCAAGGGGTTAATGAGTCTAGAAAGTGTTTACTATTATTTGTTTAGAGATTCCATTGAATAAATAAGATTGTGAGTGTGTAGTAGAAGTCATATTCACAAGTAAAGCAATTTTCATACTCAAAACTTAAGATAAGTGTGGAAAATGAGATTTTGCAGGATAATAATTCACTGTAAACAAATGTGGTCAGCCAAGAGGCCTAATAAAGGATACGTGACAAGACAGTCAGAGGTACTACTTGTACAAGTAATCTTTATTTTCTTGAAGAAGTAAAAAAAATATACTTATATAAGTTAATTATAATGTTTGAATAATCTCCCCTTAATTTTCTTGTATAAGTAAATTTTTTTTATAAAATCCCACAAAAATTCTCAAGTTTTGAGATGTAAAACCATGCCTTTAATGATTTTTCCCAGGTTAGCTAATAATTTTTTATTAGAATTCAATGTTTCATCTCATTAATTCAACAAAGAAACTGATTGCGCAAAGATCATTAGTATTTGTGCAAGGCCTTCAAAAATTGCTCCTTGGGGGCTTGTAAATGAGCAGTGTTCTGAAGATAACAGACACATGAGATTTTCATTGTCCATGAAATTACACTTAAATGATTAGTTAAGACATCTGCAAAGGACAAACAATTATTAATTCTATTAGAGCAAAGAAGTCCCAAGAATTCAAGAAAAGAAGATAGGATGACTTTTTCACTTATATAAGTAAAAAAATGTGAATGACTAAGGGACATAACTAAGCCAATTTTTTTTTTACCTATACAAGTAAATAAAATACACTTGTATAAGTATCCTACAAATTTACTTATATAAGTATATTAATATTACTTCTTCAAGTAAATAAAAATTACTTGTACAAGTAGTATCCCTGACTGACAGAAGAAAACATAAAATTGAATAGACACAATAATATAAAAAACTTAAGAAAATGATATTAAAAGTTTGCGAGGAATTTCAAATAGCTCTATAGTAAGAATTACCCCTTCTGTGCCTTATTAATTCTAAATAAATATCCTAACTGATTGATATACTGCACTTTTATTCTACCTTTTGATTATTAAAAATCTTCAAAAAAAGAACAAATGAAATTAATTCAAATCGAACACTGAAGTGAAATTAAAAGTTATTATAACTTTTTATACGCCCATTTACGGGACGTATTATGGTATGTCCGTCTGTCGTCCACATGTCAGACAATAACTCAAATACACTTTAACCAATTTGCATGAAACTTACGTGAACTGTTTATATCTATTGAAGTGAGCTCCCTTTCGTTTTTTATAAATTTTAGATTTATGTTTCTGAGTTATGGGGGTTTTATTCATTAAAAAAGGGGGATTTTCTAGTTTTCGGACAATAACTCAAAAAAATTTCACTAATTTGCAAGAAACTTTGGTGAATTGTTTATATCGATTGACATGAGCTCCCTTTCGTTTTTTATAAATTTTAGATTTTACGTTTCCGAGTTATGGGGTTTTATTCATAAAAAGGAGTGATTTTCCAGTTTTCAGACAATATCTTTAAAGTGCTTTGAGCAGTTTTCATGAAACTTTGGTAACTGGTTTATATCTATTAAGATAAGCTCCCTTTAGTTTTTTTTTGAAAATTTCTGATATGACATTGAGAAGTTATTGAACTTTATTCTTTGAAAAAGCGACGGGCATATCATGCGCTCATGGCTCAGCTGTTTATTGTATTTGTGAACACGTGCTTCAAGAGGGGGTAGGACAAAGTTCATGACTTGAGTGTACATTCTTGCATGATTTTGAGCCTTGGTCTTACAGATGACAAAAAAAATTGGGTTTTTGCCCTAATTACAATCATTCAATTCCTGAAAATGACACAAAACATGTTTTTGTATAGATATCTATAAAGTTACTGCATTTTCATAACTTTGAAAATTCATGACTTTCGTAGATACTGCCTCTTTAACAATATCACAATAACAAGAGAGTGACCTAAAATTTTGGACAAGGTTAATAGCTTGAAGTCAAATTTATTAACTCTTTATTGTTCGATTGGAGTAAACTGACATTTCAATTATCAAGGCAAAATATCTATTTTCTGTAATAATATATATGATAATTTAAATGGCAACATAGAATTGTGATTTGACTGGTACAGGTATTTTGCAATTAGCCATAACTTGAAGTGAATGATGATCATTGGTTAACAATTTGATTTACCCAAATTCAGAATCTACTGATGAACACTTGTGTAACAATGCTTTTTTTGACATTTTATTGGAAATTATAAGTAATAAATTCTTTGTGGAGTTTATTGAAGTGTATAGACCTCTTGTTACAATAATTACTAGTTGATTTATACATGTATGATGTATATTTTTCATTATTTTTACATATGATTTCTATTTATAGCTACTCCTCTGTGATAAATGTGATAATGGGTTCCACACAGCATGCTTACGTCCACCTCTAATGATAATACCAGATGGAGATTGGTTTTGTCCGCCTTGCGAACATGTATGTTTAATATTTGGATTTATTTAATATCCATGTATTTCATTTTTTATGATATTAAGATATAGCTCACTTGACCAATCATAAATCATTCAAATGTTTCTCCTAAAACTATTGCCACATGCCCTGATTTAATTTAAAGGGTCTACAGGAAAAATTTCAAGACTAACTTAACTAGATAACCTTCTTTGCCAAAAATGGTTCACAAAGGTTTGACCTTGTACTTTATGGGAAATACATGTAAACAGCTTCTTTTTGTTTTTGACTCGCCTTGATGGAGTCAAAAAGTGAGACATAGGTATGCTGTTTCCGGCGGCGATGGCGGCAGCGGCATCAACAATGTATTAGTTTGTGATTAGGTCTAGTTTAAGGTGAACCATTAGTGGTAAGTCAATGATATTTGGTATGCAGTTGTATAAGCATTGGAATATCTAATTTCCATGGAGATTATTTGGCTCCCCCCCCCCCCCCCCCCTCAGTCATGGTCTATTGACTTTAAAACTTTTGCTTAGTTTACATGTATTAGTTTGTGATTAGGTCAGTTCAAGGGGAACCACTAGTGGTAAGTCAATGATATTTGGTATGCAGTTGTATAAGCATTTGCATATCTCATTTCCATGGAGAATATTTGGTCACGCCCCCTCAGTCATGGGCTATTGACTTTAAAACTTTTGCTTAGTTTACATGTATTTGTTTGTGATTAGGTCAGTTTATGGGGAACCACTAGTGGTAAGTCAATGATATTTGGTATGCAGTTGTATAAGCATTAGAATATCTAATTTCCATGGAGATTATTTGGCTCCGCCCCCTCAGTCATGGTCTATTGACTTTAAAACTTTTGCTTAGTTTACATGTATTAGTTTGTGATTAGGTCAGTTCAAGGGGAACCACTAGTGGTAAGTCAATGATATTTGGTATGCAGTTGTATAAGCATTTGCATATCTCATTTCCATGGAGAATATTTGGTCACGCCCCCTCAGTCATGGTCTATTGACTTTGAAACGTTTGCTTAGTTTACATGTATTAGTTTGGATTAGATCAGTTTAAGATGAACCGCTAATGTTAACAGTCAAGGGTGTAACTTAAATAAGTTATTAGAGAAAAAATAACACACATTTGTTATTGTGGGCTAAAAAATAAGAAAAACTCTGATAACATATGTATGTAACATGTTTCAAAGGGGCAATATACATCCTTTATTTTTTAAACGACCGCTCGTATATTGGTATCACGTCGTCTGAAGACATTTGGTTTCCGGACAATAACTTTAGTAAATGTAAATAGAAATATATGAAATTTAAACACAAGGTTTATAACCACAAAAGGAAGGTTAGGATTGATTTTGGGGGTTATAGTCCTAATAGTTTAGGAATTAGGGGCCAAAAGGGGGGGAGGACATTTTTTTCTCATTTCAGATTTCAGAAATTAAAAAGAAAATTTCTTTAAATTTTGACTACAGTTATTCTGTGTCAGAAACCTATTATGTGTCAAATATTTAATTACAATCCAAATTCAGACCTGTATCAAGCGCAAATATTGTGTCCATTTTTGCCCCAACTGTTCTGAGTTTTATGTCTGTTTTGCTGAACTGTGATACTGTAAATTCAGAAATTATTGCGTGCATTTATTATTGCGATTTTTGAAGAATGGACAAAAATGTGAGATTTATTATTGTGATTTGAGGAAAATGTGCATTAAGATATATGGATCAGATATCAGAATGCAATGTTCTTATTATTGCGATGCTCACCCAGTCACATTATTCGCATTAATAAAAACCTCACAATAATTTTTGAATTTACAGTAGCACAAACATCAAATTCCATCACACAATATTTTAACTTCTATAAAATTATGTTATTTCTTTGCAGAAAGGACTGTTGGAAAAATTGCAGATTAGTCTTAAAGATTTAGATATAATTATGAAGAAGAAAGATAGATTAATAAAAAGGTTTGTGATACCTTGAGTAGAATGCAGACATAGATGTTGTATGATGATAGCTTATGGATAAATTGTGGCCTCTTGATGTTCCTTTTTGCTACCTTGAGTTTTTTGGGTCACTGAATCATTCATATTGACACTATATCTCCTTTGATTCATTTTACACAAAATACCTTGAAACTTCATGTACTACAGTCACTTTAATACACTTAAAACAACATCAACAATGTCAGCAGCATCAGCAACAATGAATTGTGATTTCCAAGCTCATTTTGATAAACTAGAGGATAAAACTATGCAGTAAGCTTAGAAGTGAATCAAACACTTTATTGGACATTATTACAAAAGTTTGTTATCTTCTTAAATGTAAGCTAGAAAGAACTTTCTTAATGTTTGTGTGAATGCATGTGTGTCTACAATGTAGGTATTTATATATTACAGTATAGACACAGTATAATAATAATCACCACAAAAGTAAGAATATGAACATTACTTGTAAATTAGACATGTAATTGTATTTATCTTTTTATTCCATTTATTTTCAGGAAAGAGAGATTAGCATTTGTAGGAATAAGTTTAGACAATATCTTGAAGGATGTAAGTATATGTGTTTAACCTTATAATTGATATCAAACGACATTTTACATTTGTATGTCAATTACCTGTAAATGAGACAATGGCAAATAATCTGTTGGTTTGTTCTTATTAAACCTGGAACACATTCAAATTATAATTTTCTTTATTTAATGGAACATTAACAGTGAAAAATTAAATTCTCAAGAAATTTCTTAAAAATGCATGTCAAACTTATCTCTTAAAAGGGTTGGGGGCTCGCAGAGGGGATAAGACTGTTGTCCATTTCTAAATTTAAATTACAAGCTAAGTCAATCTCTCAAATTTTTGCATATTTTGACATTCTATTTTCAAGTTTTTCTTTAATAAGTACACAAAGTTTTTAAGCCTAAAGCAAATAAAGCATATATATAATGATATATGACAAATTAGTGTATTGTAAAAATGAGAAGAATATTGTTTGATTGATCTTGAACTCTTTTAAGAGTTTTTGAATTCAAGGGGTGTGAAAAAAGTTGCTTTGTTATACCTTCACTTCCCCTTGTTAAGAAACTTGATGAACATTGTGTCAATTTGACATGAAATTTTGTTTCTATAGGAACACAAGGAAAATGTAGACCCAGATGAGTATGAACAGTACAGTCCAGAAGAGGAAGAATATTATAAGCCAAAAAAGAACAAATCATTTGTTAAGAGGTCTTGTCGGTCACGTAATGTAATCAGCTATAAGTTTGATGAATTTGATGACATGATAAATACAGCTATCAAAGAAGATTTAGAAAATCCTCAGCCTTATAACCCTGGTAAAGGTATGTACTGTACACATGGAAGGAGGATTTTTTTTGCTTATTTAGAGATGACATAAAATGCTCTAAAATATTTCTTTTTGAATAGCTATAGATTGAACATATCAACAATATTGAGTGTTATAAATGTGCACACTTTTCCTTCTGTCATGTCTATGCACAAATTTAAATCAGGAAAATAACAAATCACAAAAATATCAGTTAATCTAGCGTGACTTCTTTCTTAAACAATGATTAAAATTGGGGATATTTATGCCCCCGCCGTAGCGTATACGTACGTCCCAAAATTGGTTTCCGTTCTCTAACTTTAGTTTGCCTCAACCAAATGTTATGAAACTTATACACAATGATTATTACCATAAAACACAGATCAAGTTTGAAATTTGGTGGCGTCACTTTTGCCGTTCTTGAGTTATGCCCCTTTACAAATTGAAAAATTGTTGAATATTTATGTTTCCGTTCTCTAATTTTAGTTTGCCTCAACCAAATGTTATGAAACTTATACACAATGCTTATTACCACAAAACACAGATCAAGATTAAATTTTGGTGGCATCACTTTTACTGTTTTAGAGTTATGCCCCTTTACAAATGGAAAAATTGCTTAATTTTTTGTTTCTGTTCTCTAACTTTAGTTTGCCTCAACCAAATGTTATGAAACTTATACACAATGCTTATTACCTTAAAACACAGACCAAGTTTGAATTTTGGTGGCATCACTTTTACTGTTTTTTTTTTATAATTTTGTGGATTTACTCCAAATTATATTCAAGATATTTTATAAAGAATGTATGTACCATAAAATAAGTTGCAGTACCTGAGGAAAGACAGTTTTAGAAATATTTATAGTGCAAATTATGTTTTACTAGAAAATTTCCAGAGAAGACAACAAAATTATCTTTTAATAGAAGGCATACAAAATATGTCTGACTGTAAGGAATAAAAAAATCAAATCAAAGAATAGCCATTAACACTGAATTCTCCAAATGACAAAAAAAAACAAACATTATTATATGACAAGAGAGGACCACTGACTTTGGACAGGCTCACAGACCTTTGACAGAGTTTTTGGACAGGCTCACAGACCTTTGACAGGTTTAACATCTTTTAGTGTAGACCAGTGGACTAAAATAAGGTACACGAAAGAACAGACAACAAAAATAAGTACAAGAAAATCACTTAACACTAGAATAATAGATATAAAAACACATCTTTAAACGTAACAGTGATGAGTTATACTTTCATAAAACAGCTAAATATTCTTTTAGCATGTTTAGCTTTGAAACTTTCATCACATTTGATGGCATGTTAAGTTTTGAAACTTTCATCACATTTGATAGCATTGATATAAACATGACCATTTCCATAATACCTCAATTTATGATATCAGATTGTGATTAGATCCTTGATTAGTTCAACGTTATGAAAGGCAGTGAAATGAAAAAAAGAAATTTACTTATGACTATTCTTCCCACAAGAATGAAATTTCAACAAAATTTCTTGTTTTAAGGACGATCACGAGGTAAAGACATGGCCAATATTTACATGGCAGAGGGTCGGGAATATGTCAGTGAGGAGGAAGGAAAACCATCACCTGTGGGAGGTCGCAAAAAGAAGAAGGGCCGTCGCCTAACAAATCTTAGTGATGAAGATGACAATGATGAGGAAAGTGGAGATGAATACAAATGTTCTGAGTAAGTCACATGATTAATATCCTCCTCCACTGTTAAGTATTAAAGAAGCATTAGATATCAAATTTGTGTTCACTGATCCGCCTCAAATTTCATACTTATTGTGAACCAAATGAAACATTTCCACAAAGTCATCTCCTCTTGGTCAAGGTATTTAAACTTTTTTCAGTTCTATTGACCCATTGAATAAATACAATAGCTATTGTTCTCTTTGTAGTTTATTCACTTAGACCTTTAAATTTCTTCCAAAAAGAAATACATATTTTCAATTGTGTAGGAATGTGTTATTCCTAAAACCACAAATTCGAAGTCCTTCGAATCAACAATGTTTTAACAAACCAATGAAACTGAAACCTTGAAATAAAATTGATTGATTGATTGGTGATTGCTTTACGCCGCATCACCCTTAAAGAAAAGTACTTAATTATAAGTATCATAGATCATTAACTTAAAGACACGAAAAACAAGTAAACCCAACTATATTATTAATCGAGAAACTCGGTTACTTCCTTTCATATAAATCAGAATTTCCTGCTTATTGAAAAAAATGACAGCACTTATTAAGACAGGAGTGCATCAGCAGTTTTGATCTATAAACTGTGGAAATTGATTCAAATCTTGTGTTATAGAACTACATATAAAAACAAGAAGATGTGGTATGATTGCCAATGAGAGAACTATCTGCCAGAGACCAAATGACATAGAAGTTAACAACTATAGGTTACCATATTGCCTTGAACAATGAGCAAATCCCATACTGCATAGTCAGCCATAAAAGGCCCCTAAATGACAAATGTAAAACAATTCAAAGAAGAAAACTAACAGCCTGATTTATGTACAAAACTATGAACGAAAAACCACTGAATTACAGGTTTCTGACTTGGGACAGGCACATTCAGAATGTGGTGGGGTTAAACTAGTTTGCTGGCACTAAACCCTCTCCATAGTCTGGGACAGTTGTATAACAGTTCAACATAAGAACAAACTATAAAAAGCAGTTGAAAAGGGCTTAACTCATCAGATGGAAACAAGCAGAAAAAACATATCTAACAATAACACAGACTGGAAGTGGCAGGGCATTTATACATCCCTCATACATCCCTCACAACAACAAAAAAGACACCTAAGTACAGATCTGAGAGAACTTGCAGTTACTGACAGCTAGCTATTATATAATTTGCATATGTATAAAAACTTAAATAGGATTGGTCTGTTAATTTTTTTTCCATATTTTAATGAATAACAAAAAGAAATAAAATGTATTGTAGAGCATAGAAAAATGTATAAGATTCAAATAAAATAAAATTCTGCAAAAAGTTCATGAATTATATGACGTATTAAGGTCATGACATCTTTAGAATGAAAAGTCTCATATTGAAATTTATTCTGTTACTTGTAAGCATCAAATTCGGTTAATGTCTCATTAAAATAGAGTTTTTGGGATAGGTGTTTCATTTTAATTTTATGGCCTTGATCAAATATATGTGGATTTCAGCAAGTCAACATTTATATATATATACATGTAAGAGTTTAACACATTTTTTTCAGAGGTTATTTATTCAGTTTCTGAGTTAATCACTTATAATATTTATCAGGTAGTATTCAACTCCTAAAATGGAAGATAACTCTAAACCAAAACCTCCCTTTAGAAAATAAAAGTAGCTATAAGACAACTGACTCCATATAATAATAACGGTGTGTCTGAAGACTTGCAGGATTTACTTAATGGTAACATCACTTATGGAATGGATTATTTCAAGGGTTAAGATAAGCTTGATTACAATTCTTGGCCTATAGCTAGTACTTCTAAAGTTTGTATGAATATAGTTCAAATTATAAGATGTGATATTACATATATCAAGTCAGCATATTAATACATGTACAGTTGATTCCGGTTATTTGCATAGCCTATTTGTCAGACAAAATTATGCAATAAAGCGGAGTATGCTTATATCCGAAATGCCAAATTACGGAGTCTAAAAACATCGATAGAACAGATGAGTAAAGGAAATCCCTGAAGAAAGATGAAAGTCTATAATCACTTACAACATATTAAATGTTGATTTATTCTATTAAAAGTTATATGTCTAGTGTCATACATGTTATTTTATTTTGTATACTTTCAATAAAGATTATAAACACATTTTGTTTTAGTTTATTTGCGTACTGACGTTTCCTTTACCTGGGATACGAAAATAAAATAATTTGTTCCAAAAATAGATTCGTTTCTATGACCGGTATGTACAATGTACATTGTTACGCTTTGATTGAAATATACTGTTTAACAATACTACACAGTTTATAATCATTTTAACAATAGATGTGTAATGAACTGCCTTTGATATGCAGTATTTACAGCTTGCACAGTGATGTAACACTGTTTATTTATCCTTGTTAGTTTCGTATATGCAAAGCAGTAATGGGGCCTTGTACGGGTAATTTGCTGGACACGAGTGTTTAAAGTGAGAAAATATAATAATTAGAAGTAAATGCTCTTTTCTTAAAATATTAAAATTAAATGATTGATGTATAACATTCTTTAACCATATATAAATACCCTGAAATATTTAACATAAATGCAGATCACCCCAAACCCAATTACGATAGTTCACATGGGATAATGATCGATAATTAGCAGGCATTATTGTTTTTAAAATTCACCCCAAATGTAATCTTTGGACAATGTTTGAAATCCAATCAATTATTAACACCTTGTGATATAGAATGGTCAGTGTTTTTACAACAATTACCTGTTTGACATTTTTATGACCTCAAGGCTTAAAATAGAACATGGGAAACTTTACCTGTGTAGACATCGAGGTTTATTTTTAAATCAAATTCCATCATATAAACACGAAAGAAACTGTTTTAAAACTTTATTTAAATAACACAAAAGTAAATTTGAAATAATAACGAAAATAAGGATGCATTCAAGAAAAATATACTTACCAAATTGCCGTTTCCGGTCAAAAATCTCGTCAGTTTTAACTAAGCATATCTAGATGGCGATTATTTTCTATGCAATAAACCGAAAGGCCACTTGTAGAGCTATGCGTATAACCGGACAATTTAACATCAGATGAATGGGAAATGGTTTTGTGCAGGAGAAAACTATTCAATTAACCGAATTATGCTATTAAGCGGTATGCAATTAAGTGGAATCGACTGTATTACCCCAAAATTACAAAAAAAGAGTGTTTCATGAATAAATACCCAGTATTACATTCTAAACATCTGTCTATTCTATTTCAGTGATACTTCAGAACCCCCAGAAGAGGTAGAGGAAGATGATGATGATGTCAGTGATTATAGCCTAGACGGGGAAGGCTGGTGTCGACGGGGAACAAGACGAAGTGCAAGACGTAATGCTAGATCTAAGCAATATAAGGATTTTGGTAAGTTCTGGTGATTATAGCCTAGACGGGAAGGCTGGTGTCGACGGGGAACAAGACGGAGTGCAAGACGTAATGCTAGATCTAAGCAATATAAGGATTTTGGTAAGTTCTGGCGATTATAGCCTAGACGGGGAAGGCTGGTGTCGACGGGGAACAAGACGGAGTGCAAGACGTAATGCTAGATCTAAGCAATATAAGGATTTTGGTAAGTTCTGGTGGTTATATCATAGACAGTGAAAGTTGTGATCAACAGGAAACAAGACGGAAGTGCAAGATGTAATGCTATATCTAGGCATTATAAGGATTTTGGTAAGTTCTTCAAGTTGAAACCTAGGGGGGGAAGGCTGGGGTTGAAGGGTAACAAGACGGAAGTACAAGCTGTACTGCTATATCTAGGCAATATAAGGATTTTGGTAAGTTTTGGTGGTTATAGCCTAGACAAGGAAGGCTGGGGTCGACAGGTAACAAGACGAAGTGCAAGATGCCATGCTAGATCTATCCATTATAAGGATTTTGGTAAGTTCTGGTGGTTATAGCTAGAAAAGGGGATGTGGTGTTAGCAAGGGACAAGACACAGTGTCAGACATTATGTAAGATGAAGGAAAAAAAGAAGTGGGAAGTCAACCTTATGATTGTCAGGAATAAAGTTACTTGTAGTTCATGAGTTTCACATGTTGAGTATTGCCAAAAAACTGATTAAGAATGAAAAGAACATAAATCCATACATAAACATTTACCATTTAAAATTACTAGGATTGTGTTCAGCATACAGTATATACAACACTGATTAAGAATGATAAGTATATAAATACATGTATTAACATTTGCCATTTTAAAGAGCTTGGATTGCATTGAGAATATAGTATATAACAATACACACCAAGCCAGTATGTAATCTGATTGAAAGTCTGACAGAATGTGTTTAGGAGGGTAGATGCTGCCAATTTTTTTAATCAAATAAGATCTCAGAGTTAAAAAAGACTGCTTGTGATATCAGAATTGATGTCTGATCAACAGAATTAAATTATTTTAGATATTATAGATTGAAGTGTGTTCATGGAGTGCTAAGACAAATTAGGAACTAAACTGTTTACATTGTGAAAGAAATCATGCATGATCTGGATCAGCCTTTATTGGTAGGGTAAACAAACATTATGAAACAACCAAATGTCTAAAAAGGAAATAGATGAATAGATGACAATACCAACTGTTTAATCCTAATAAAATTGTCTTTTACAGTTGTTGATGAAGAAGACAGTGATTATGGTTCGAGAAGAAAGTCTGCTCGTTCTACGAGAGCTTCCACACGACAAAGGAGAAAGCACAAAGAAGTATGGAGCGACGAAGAAGAAGAGGAGGAAGAAGAAGAAACTGATGAATCTATTGACACGGAAGACTTATGTTCTGAGGATAGTGGCCCAACAAAAAAGAAGAAAAATAGGAAGGAAATAGATAAAAAAGTGTTCAGAGAAAAAGAGAAAAAGAAAGGTAAACATTCTGCAAAGAGAAGGAGAATTGTTGATTCAGAGGAAGAAGGAAGTGAAAGGACTGAAAAATCAGAGGAAAGTGAATCTAAATCAGAAAGTGATGATAGTAGTGTAGATATGGGAAAAATTAAAAAAGCAGCAAAAAGAAAATTGTCCAAAAGACGATATTCTGAATCCAGTAGTGAATCAGAAAAATCTGAATCCTCCGAGCCTTCAAGGAGTAGAAGGAGAAATATAGCTAAAAGAGTTAACTACAAGGCTATTGCAGGTTCTGATTCTGAGGCAACTGAGGTATCAGAGGACAAAAGTGGAAGTGAAAAAGACAAAAGATCTAAAAAGAAAAATATTATTAGAGATGAATCTACTGATACTGATGATTACTTTGACAACAAGTCTGAAAATGCAGAGGAAGGGGAAACAACTGAAGAAGATGAAAAAGAACCAGTTAAACCAAAGAAGCAGAAAAAAGATGAAAATGAGGATGAAGAAGATGATGAAACTGAAGATGAAGCAAAAGAGGAATCTGGGGATGAAGAAAGTCAGTCTCAAATTGTGGGACCAGATAGAGAAATCACAAAGAATAAAGATAAAGATGGTAATACAAATGAAAAAGGCAATGAAAGTTTTCCTAAAGATTCTGTAAGTGAACATGAGACTGACACAGAACCAATCAATTCAACACAGGGTAAGACTGACACAGAACCAATAATTGAATCTCAGAATCGGGCTCAAATCTCAACATCAAGTGTTACAGTTCCAGATAGTAGTGAACAAAACACACCAGTATGTCAGAGCAACATAGGAGTTATAAGGCCAAGTCCACAATACTCAATGGGTCAGAGTTTTTCTGATGGAAGCTTTACCAATCAATCAGGGCAACAACAATTCCAGGGGAGATCACCTCCTTACAGTTCACCACCTCAACAACAGTTCATATCCTCACCTCCTCATTCATCATATCAAGCTCAGCAACCTGGTCACATGATAAGGCAAGGTCCTCCACTCTCTCAAAATTATCCTCCCCAGATGAGGCAAGTAAACTTTCCTGTGTCAACTTCCAGTCAGCCATTTACATCAATGTCTCCAAGCCAGGGGACAATATCATCACCACCATACCCTACAATGCAAGAAAGGCCACAATATTCATCACAGGTTCCACAAAGTCAAGGTCAAGTTTTTGGAAGATCAATTCAAGGTCAACCAATGATGAGAGGTCCACATCCAGGCCAACAGAATGGAGGTCAGATGCAGCAAGGCATAAGACCAGAAATAATAGGGCAAATGAGAGGTCAAGTAACGCCACAACAAGATGGCCAAATGATCAGAGGTACCTTTTATCCAAATCAGCAGCAGATGATGGGAGGTCGTTTCCCAAACCAGCAGCAAATAATGATGCAGGGCCAGTATTCTAATTATCAGTCGGGTCAAATGATGAGATCTCCATATCCTGGTCAGCCAACAATGATGCGAGGTCCATATCCAAATACCAGTCAGCAGGATAATCTCAGAAGTAGTCATTCAAACCAGGAAGGGGCGGTGACAGATCAAAATAGAGAAGAAAAAGATGGAAGAATGAAAAGTCCTCCAAGTTCCCAACCTGGACTTCCAGAAAGGTCAATGATGCCAGGACAACAGCCTGGTTTTCAGTCTGCGCCAATGATTAGGGGTTTGTTTCCAGGACAACCACATAGACCAATGGCTAGAGGACCTTTCTATGGTCAACCTGAAAGACATATGATGCCAGGTCAAGAAGGACATTTTAGACCAGGTTTTCCATATTCCGCTCAGCAGAGACCAGGTTTACACCCCAATCACATAGGATTTCCACATAGACCACTTCAACCAGGACAACAGATACCTCCTTCACAGATGTC
The DNA here is from genome assembly GCF_021869535.1 of Mytilus californianus. NCBI lineage: Eukaryota > Metazoa > Mollusca > Bivalvia > Mytilida > Mytilidae > Mytilus > Mytilus californianus. Next base: position 7,878,287 of record NW_026262690.1, read on the forward strand.
TGGTCCACCAGTCAGCAGTCCAACAATTGGAAGCCCACCAGTACAGGAAACAAACCAACAGTTCTTTCCACGACGACAGTCCCAACCTAGACCACAGATGTCACCTTCTCATACTCCTCAGGCCATTGCTTCAGTAGATAGAGCCCATACAAAAGATGTTCACAGTGATCAAAATGTCAAAAATGAATTAGATCAAACATCACAATCAATTTCTGCAAAAGATGTTCATAAAGCTGCTTTGCCAGCTAAAGAGGATGTTGAATCCACTTCTGTTAAGGAAATTGACAGTCCAAAGAAGAAAATACCAGAGGATTGTTTAGAAACAAGAAAAAATACAGATACTGTCGTCTTGGATACACAGACATCCTCTGAAAAAGATAGAAAAGATCAAGTAGAACAAGCTGCAAAACATAAAAAGGAAAATAATCTTGATTCAAATCAACCAAAAAATATTGAAAAGAATAGTTCAGAAAGTGAAAAACATGATGGACAGATTGTTACTGAATTGCTGTCACAGACAAACTCTAAAATCCTGCCACAAAATCAGGTGACATCATCCAGCTCTGACACAGAAACAGATAAACAAGAAGTCTCACAAGAACAAACAACTGGAATTGAATCAACTTCAGGTAATGAGTCCAGTCCAAAGGTTCCTAAATCTGGTATTGAAATAATGCCTGGACCTCAATCTCAACAGACATTACAGTCCCCTCCAACATCACAACATTCTGGCGCACATCCTGAAGAGGAGACCATAAGAGGACCACAGTCTAATCCTCCAGAAGGGTCCATGATTAGAGGTCCACAACCAAATCCTCCAGAAGGGTCCATGATTAGAGGACCACAGCCTAATCCTCCAGAAGGATCCATGATGAGAGCACCACAGAATAATCCTCCAGAAGAGTCCATGATCAGAGGACCACAGCCTAATCCTCCAGAAGGGTCCATGATTAGAGGACCACAGCCTAATCCTCCTGAAGGGTCCATGATTAGAGGACCACATCCTTACCAGCAGGGAATGTTCAGAGGACAGTTCAATGAAATGATGTCACAAATGAGTAATCAAAGAATGCAGTTTCAACAAGGTTCAATTGGGATGCCACAAAGGCCTAGTATGCAAGTGCCACCCAACTTTGTTGGACAAGTTCCAAGAAATGTCATCCCTAGAATGAGACCAGAGCATATGAGGCCTATGAACCCCAATTTCCAAAGGCCTATGTATGGACCGGGTCCAATGCCTTATCAGCAGCACTCTGGAGTTCCAACTGCTTTTAGCCCAAGACTTGAAATGGGAATGAGAATGCCAAAGAGTTCTGGGCCTGATGAGACAAAGGCAGATAGCCCCAGTAAGTCAAAAATGCAGGAAGGCTCTGATAGTTCTGCTACTTCAACGAATGAACCAACAAAAGCAAAAAAACCAAGAAAACCAAGACAAACTAAAAAGGAAAAAATGAAGGCTCAGGCAGAGTCAAAACCTCAAGCTTCTTCAGGTCCTAATGTACCAGGACAAGAATTTCATCCTCAGCAACAACCTCAGATGGTCCCAGGACCACACTATCAAATGCCAATATCAAGACCGATGCATCAACAGCAAGGACCTTATATGAGACCCCCTTTTGATAACTATGGAATGAATGGGATGAACCAAGGTCCACCAGATTACAACCAGATGAATCCTGGGATGTATGGTCCTCCTCAGATGATGCCTGGGAATGGTGGGCGGGGATTCATGATTGACAACCTGTTAGATAAGCATCCAAGAGTCCAACAGCTAGAACCAATCATCTCACACGAAGAGGAAGATGAATCACCAGTAGAACCAGACCAACAGACATATGAGGGAGAGCAATCGCCTTCTAATGGGGAAAAAGATATGGATGAAATGTCTGACATTGGAGATATTGTTAAATATGTTATGAATCATTAATGAGAATTCTATATTTGAAAGTTTATCATTAGTGAATATTTGTCAAAATTAAATTTTGAAAGAAGTATGAATTAAAAAATGTATAAAGTAGATAAACTAAAATTAACAGCCAAATTGGTAAAGAGCACAAGCATTGCCAAAATGATTTATTTTAAGTTACTAGAAAGACACAAAATACACTTCCTATGTAAATATCTCATTGGGCAAGGGTAGTGCTCTACATTATTGCTCAGGATCTCGTTTGTTGAAAGGTCACGATATTTGGCAAATTTGTCGATTGAATTGAATTTTTTTATTTTCCATCACAGCAATATTTATGAAGAAAACATATTTTAAACTTTTGTTTTTATGGAAAAATCTTAAACATTACCATAAAAGATATAAAAAACCATTTAAAACTTAACCAAAGTTATGAAATGTCTATATTTAGCCTATTCTCAAAATTTTATGTGATCTTTTTGTGTAATTTTCTCATAATGCAATTATTTTAGAAATATCAGAGTGAAAACATTGTCGGTTATAAAGAAATAATCATTGTGTATTAATAAAGAACAAATAGCATATTAGCTCACACACAACTTTTCATTGCATGTGTGTTTCATTTCATAGAGATTGATTTATTGAAAGGGATTGATTTTCTATGAAATTACATGTTCAATCTCTTCATTCATTTATTCAGTAAAATATCATTAATTACAATGTTTCTGCTCAATTTAAGTTGACTGTCTCTATTTATTTTGTGTTTTCTAAAGGGTGTAAATATTTAATGAAATTACTTTCAGTCAAAGTAGATTGATACTTTGAAAATAAGTAGAATGGAAGAATAGAATTTCCTATTAACTGATAGTTAGCAATTGCTTCCTAATATGTACTGATTCACAAATCAATTTCTTTTTGTAAAATAAAATAATTAGTTTTTTTTTCAAAAAGTAGTAGAAATGCCATTCATTTTTTAAGTCGTTTTTAATTTTGCATACTGTAAATTCAGAAATTTTTGTGATGTTTCATTATTGTGAAAATTGCAACAGGATAGGTGTTGCAAAAATAAAACCTTACATTTTAAATGTTGATAGCATTATTTGTATGCAGCATTTTCTAAAATTGCAATAATTTATCTCTCGTTCTTAATCATTGCAATAATTTATCTCTCGTTCTTGATCATTGTTCAACAATCATTATAATAAATGGGTGAACAAATTTCTGAATTACAGTATTTGATTCGGCTTACAAAACAGGTCATCAAAGTGGAGAAAATTAGTTTTCAATGCTTTCTTATCAATATTTCATATTTTTACTGGTAATGTTGTAGTCAGTTTTATCCTATTTCCACTGTCATGAAAAATAAACAATGTTGACTGAATGCCTTTAATTCGTTTCTAAGTTTTTCATAGATAAATGTATATACCAGAAGTGCATTTTGTAATTTATTGATAAACTTGAAAATTTGAACTCAATTAATTTTTGGCTTGCAAATTCAGTCTTTTGTGTACTTTTTATGTAATGTAGGGGGCATTATGGTCAGGTCTGTCTGTTCATCCATTTTTCTATTTGTTTGTCTGTCCGTCCCGCCATTGGTCCTGTCACATTTTATAATTGTGAAAAATAAAAGTTATATAATATTAACAAGTTGATAATGTACCATTATAATGGTAACTTATGAAACTAGATTTTCTACCATTTTGATAAAAGATCAGAAAGACATTAATTATTCTGTTATGTTTTTTTTTATATTTTGCTGCATTTAAGGAGAAAGCAACAAAGCAGGTTTTTAATATGAATATGACTTGTTTTCTTCTTGTGATCTTTATGAATTAAAAAGGATGTATATATACATATATCTATATAAATTAGTCTTATTATTAAATCCATTCCTAGTGTTGTACTCTATATTATTTTGTATTTATAATATATAATTTTTAATAGAAATGTACTCTTGATTCCTTTTATATATCTATGTTTTAAAGACATGTATGTATCATAATCCTATCTCAGATTGTTATTTTAAACACTGTAAAGTTTTCTTTAAACAGTATAAGTTCTAACAATTGATGGGTCTAGATAATCAAACACCATTCATTGTGAAAAGATGATTTTATATTTTCATACTTAATGTGCATGAAATATTTGCTACTGGAAGTTATATACATCAGCCAGAATTTTATACATGTATTTCAGTTATATTATTGAGAAGACAAATTGACCACAACCATCAGGTGGTCAATTTTATTTCAAAAGTTAAAACAGGTGTCTGTTAAAACAATATTATTCATAAGTCCCAGAAATATAGCTGCCCATAATTTTGATGAGCTAAATATCTTCCAAAGAGTTTATGCATTTGTTTGTGCAATACTACCTATACCAATTTTATGAACACACATTTTACAGCAATGCCTGTTTTTGTTATTTTTTTTGTGTTGAGTTAAATTTTCAAACCCTACCAGTCACCGAATAACAAACTCAGACCTTCAAGAGGATGCAATACAAAACAAAAATAATGTAAGTTTTGTTATGTTTTGATTTTTTTGTTGTTATAGTATTTGATTGTTTGTTGTATTTTATATTAAGCAGATGTTAGTGGGTAGAATTTTTGAGTACCGGTATAATAAAATATGAATTATAGTATATTTTTCAGGGAGAGGGAATAAAATTTTAAAAATAAAAAGAAAAGTACAGTTCAGTTAAAAAATCTCTCCATAAGTTTAATAACAACTGTCATGAATGTTAATAGTAAGAAAAAATAAGCACTTGATAGACAAAGGTTAAAGTTCAATTGAAAAGTTTTCTTTCTACTAGTTCAGTACAAACCATAGCATAAATGGCATTTTTTTTCTCATTTGAATGTATTTTTTCATAACTTGAGTTTATGGCATAAAAAGTACCCAAATTGTAATGCATAGTTTGAAGTCTATTACATAGAAGATCGTATTACAATCCTTATACAACATAATCCTTCATCACTATAGCTAGTTACATAAAGTTTGAACATGAGGCATGTCAGTAGTCCTGTAAATACATTTAAAATATTAATGCAGTGCTACTAAATAAATAACAGTTTAACTAAACAAGTACATTTTCTTCTCATTGATTCAACAAATGTTTTTTTTTCTACAATTGGTTATTTAAAGATTAGCACATTTCATTTTGTTCACTTAAATTCATCAAAATATGTAAAAATTAGGAATTCATATTTTCATACCATTGTACTTATATTTCACAAAATTATTTAATTCACTTTGTCACAAAATGAAAATAATTATATGTTGTGATATGGTTTGAGTGTATGTATGAATGTGTCAATATGATCTCAGTATGTAATGTGTATAACAGAGGCTTTTTATTGCCTGCATTGTCATATTGTATATTTCACAATCTCATGTATGTAAAATCTTTTTAAAAAACCAAAAGTAAAGAAATAGTAATTTTTAAATTGTGTTTATTTGTTCTTAATAATGACTTTTACACATTTTTAATTCTGTTGATTTGCACCAATGGAAGTTAAATATATAGTGGGATCACTGTAATAATCTCTGTGAATTTAGAGAAATCCCAGACCATTACCTACTCACATCTTTGTATTTGTTAATGGTATCCATATCTAACAGACAATTCCATTCAAATTGGTGCTAGTGTTCATCTTCAATATGCAACAAGGCGTTCAGTTCTGTGTTGAAGACCTATCTATGCTGTGAGATAAAGACCAATAATAAAAGCAATGTTCATTTGCCTTTGGTTTTGTCAAGTGTGAATAAAGGTTTTGTGTCCTGATATGATACAGCAATGTTCATTTGCCTTTTGTTTTGTCAAGTGTGAATAAAGGTTTTGTGTCCTGATTTGATACAGCAATGTTCATTTGCCTTTTGTTTTGTCAAGTGTGAATAAAGGTTTTGTGTCCTGATTTGATACAGCAATGTTCATTTGCCTTTTGTTTTGTCAATTGTGAATAGAGGTTTTGTGTACTGATTTAACACAGAACTGTTCATTTTCCTTTGGCGTTGTCAAGTTAGTGTGAAGAGAGGTTTCATGTCCTTATTTAACACAGCACTTCATTTGCCTTTCGTTTTGTGAAGTGTGAATAGCGGTTTTGTGTCCTGATTTAATATACCACTGTTCTTTTGCCTGAGTGAATAGTGGTTTTGTGTTCTGATTTGATACAGCACTGTTCATTTGCCTTTGGTTTTGTCCTGCGTACAAAGAGGCTTTGTGTCCTGATTTAATACAGCACTGTCCATTTGCTTTCGGTTTTGTCAAGTGTAAATAGAGGTTTTGTGTCATGATTTAATACAGCACTGTTCATTTGCCTTTGGTTTTGTCAAGTGTAAATAGAGGTTTTGTGTTCTGATTTGATACAGCACTGTTCATTTGCCTTTGGTTTTGTTAAGTGTACATAGAGGTTTGTGTCATGATTTAATACAGCACTGTTCATTTGCCTTTGGTTTTGTCCTGCGTACATAGAGGCTTTGTGTCCTGATTTAATACAGCACTGTTCATTTGCTTTCGGTTTTGTCAAGTGTAAATAGAGGTTTTGTGTCATGATTTAATACAGCACTGTTCATTTGCCTTTGGTTTTGTCAAGTGTAAGAATAAGCTTTGTGTCCTGATTTAATACAGCACTGTTCATTTGCTTTTGGTTTTGTCAAGTGTAAGAATAGGCTTTGTGTCCTGATTTAATACAGCACTGTTCATTTGCTTTTGGTTTTGTCAAGTGTAAGAATAGGCTTTGTGTCCTGATTTAATACAGCACTGTTCATTTGCTTTTGGTTTTGTCAAGTGTAAGAATAGGCTTTGTGTCCTGATTTAATACAGCACTGTTCATTTGCCTTTGGTTTTGTCAAGTGTAAGAATAGGCTTTGTGTCCTGATTTAATACAGCACTGTTCATTTGCTTTTGGTTTTGTCTGTAAGAAAAGGCTTTGTGTCATGATTTAATACAACACTGTTCATTTGCTTTTGGTTTTGTCAAGTGTAAATAGAGGTTTTGTGTCATGATTTAATACAACACTGTTCATTTGCTTTTGGTTTTGTCAAGTGTAAATAGAGGTTTTGTGTCCTGATTTAATACAACACTGTTCATTTGACCTTTGGTTTTGTCAAGTGTAAATAGAGGTTTCGTGTCCTGATTTAAAAGAGCACTGTTCATTTGCCTTTGGTTTTGTCAAGTGTGAATAAAGGTTTTATGTCCTGATTAAATACAGCGATATTCCATTGCTCCATTATTGTCTCCTGGTACTGGGAGTTGTGTCCTGATTTAATACAGAGATTTTCTACCTGGTATCATTCAAGATCATGTTATGAGGGAAGGATGAAACTCCCAATACTATTTACATTACAGTTCATAATTTATGTTCTAGAGGTATTTCTTTGTCTAAGCAATGATGATTTCTTTCAGTTTTTGGAGACAAAATTAAAAACATTTTGAAATGTTTAGTGTCTCCATCTACTTGTACTATTAACAGTTGGGTTTTTTCAGTACAGCTTTTGCAATACCTGTTATTCCTTTCATGTTTTATAATGAAAACCACATAGTGTCTCAGAAGGTTCACATGTCTCTGTGTCTCGTGTACAGGTACAAATGCATTCCTTATTTTAGGACAAATTATTATACAAAAATAAGGAGATGTGGTATGATTACAATGAGACAACTATTTACCAAAGTTCAAATGAAGTGGATGTAAGCAATGATGGGCAACCGTACGGCTTCAACAATGAGAAAAGCCCATACCGTATAGTCGGCTATAAAAGGCCCCGACATGACAAATATGAAACAATTCAATTGAGAAAACGAACGGCCTAATTTAAAAAAAAACAATTTACTGAAAACAAATATGACAGACGTCAACCAACGACAATCATGAACCAAAGGCTCCTATTTGAAAAGAATTGCAAAAGTTCATATTTCTGATATAGACATTTATCCAAAATGGGCCAAAATATTTGACTAATCAATGTAGAATGTTTCCAATGTAGTTGTATTTACATGAGGGGAATAAGAGTTTTTCTTAAATATCTTGCAAGATGAAGAACAGCAGAAAGAGTACTGTAACTTTGATATACAGCTATTTTCAATATTTATTGTGTAAAATAGAAAATACATATTAAAGGTGAAATTACAAATTAATAAGATACTGTAGTAGAAGCTAGCAATTCAATGAAATCCTTACAGTAGTTTGGTACACTTTGCTGGAAAATGAGTTCCCCAAGTACGGAAAAGTGTGGAAAATTACTCAAACAATTCCATAATAGCAGTTGCACAACTTCAACATGAGTTTCAGGTATCTTGGTTGAAAACTGTAGAAATTGATTAACCAAAACGTGTTCCCTCTTTCATAAATGATGATGAAAAATGACCAAAAAAGTTGTCAAGTCTGGAAAATGAGGGGGGGACCCAAAACAATTCCATAATAGCAGGTGCACAATTTCAACATATAGGCGGTCTTCCTGTGAAGTTTCAGGGATCTGGGTTGAAAACTGTAGGAGGAGTTGATTACACTTAGTTATGTATCACCCCCCCCCCCCCCCCCCCCTCCATCATTACCCGACCGACCGCCCTTCAACACCATACTATGCGCCGGTTTTGGACTTCTTCAAATTCCTCTTTATCATAGTTTTTATTTGATCTGATTTTCACATTATGATGCTTAACCACACACTTCTATTTTATTGTACAATAGGTTAAAAAATTATCACTAAGACCAGTACTGACAACCCCTGACTGGTAGATCTTTTAACTTGAATTACAAAGGATATGGTCAAGGAATTAATTAGTCTTGTTAGTTACCCTTGTCGCTTCTGTGATAATCTGCTTCAATCTGAACATGTTGATAACTGTTGTATGCTTGGAACATATATACAGACCATAGAACAGATGTTAAAATATCCCATCATGATTATCTCACAATAGAATCGACTCTGGGCGTTCAGTCAAATTTATTTGCTTAGGGGGCGATAACATGCTCCATTAGTTGGTATACATCGTTATTGCTTTCCTTGCCATTTCATTATACACTTGTGCAATTTCAATGTTGGTTAAATCCTTGAAAAATTGGCATATAACGGGAACGTAATATCGTTGAGAATTCAGTGCTGATTAATCTTTGAAAAGAGTAGGCTGGTGGTTGTGTTATGCATCTTTATCAATTTATTATTACAGTACATAGATGTTTCATAAGGATTCCATCATTTGGAATTGAAGACATCGAGATTGTTTTGAGTTGAAAATTGAATAGAAGACACGTAAAATCTGTGACAAACTTTCTAAAAATTATTTTTATCATCATTTTTCTCAATTTTACCTTATTTAATGATTTTACTATAAAAATTGATATGGTGTTGCCAGATAAATTTCCCGTTTTTTTAATGTAAATAATCACACCCTTTTTTACTCTGCTACTACATCTCCTTACTTTTATTTAGGTTCACTGGCTTCCTTGTTAAGGTATATGAAGAAATACCGCAAAAAGTCGAAATAATCCAAACATCTTTGCCGTTAATTAAGCTGTTTCTTTCAAACTTAATTTAAGAAGTTTTCGCTTCCAACACCATAACAGACGGGAAAAGACATAATAAAAAATGACGGCGATTGACCGTATGATTATCCTATGTTAATCAAACAGAAATTAATGTATCAACAACATATAATTTTTAAGAAAAAAATACATTCTTTGGGGGATTTTTAAAATCATTCAAATATATTTTAGAAAATGAATGAGGGAATGATATTTGGATTTTTTTTATCACTTTAACATGTTTAACATGCCGAAGTTTTGATTATCAGTATAACATGCCAAAGGTTTAATTATCAGTTTAACATGCCGAAGTTTTGATTATCAGTATAACATGCCAAAGGTTCAATTATCAGTTTAACATGCCGAAGTTTTGATTATCAGTATATTAAACATGCCCAAGGTTTAATTTATCAGTTTAACATGCCGAAGTTGATTATCAGTATAACATGCCGAAGTTTTGATTATCAGTTTAACATGCCGAAGTTTTTTTGATTATCAGTATAACATGCCGAAGTTTTGATTATCAGTTTAACATGCCGAAGTTTTGATTATCAGTATAACATGCCAAAGGTTTAATTATCAGTTTAACATGCCGAAGTTTTGATTATCAGTATAACATGCCAAAGGTTCAATTATCAGTTTAACATGCCGAAGTTTTGATTATCAGTATATTAAACATGCCCAAGGTTTAATTTATCAGTTTAACATGCCGAAGTTGATTATCAGTATAACATGCCGAAGTTTTGATTATCAGTTTAACATGCCGAAGTTTTTTTGATTATCAGTATAACATGCCGAAGTCTTCTGCAGTGAAATTCCAGCATTGACAGTTTGTTTACTGATAGCTTCTGTGTATTTCTCATAAGTTCCTTTTTGTGTGCTATTAGGACTGAGCAGTACAATATAATTTGTATTTTCTCTTCATCTGACATCTGAGCTAGTTTCAATTTGCATGTTTTATATAGTTCGTTCTGTTTCTATGTTTTTGTTTGTAGCATGCTGTGTTGATTCTAATAAAGTACAGTTGAGTAGAAAATGTTTCATATCTTCGTCATCTTCTCCACATAGAAGCATTTTGCATCTACTTGGTTCTGATTGAATCTTGAACGATTTGCTTGAAATATGTAAAGTCCACTTACTATTTTTAGCTTAATAGGTATTCTATATGTGTCTCGAGCTGATTGCGTTGGAATAAATATCAGGTGGTGTTGCTTTCCCGGATTATAAGACTCTTAATTTAAGTATCTCAAATGTTTGTAAAGTTAAGCTAAAGTTATCATTTGATCTTTCCAATATTTGAATACCTTTTGATAGATCAACTGTTTCCATTGCATTTTTTTGTATGATATTTCCAATAGTAAATACATGTCTGGTATATTTTATTTCCAGAATATCTTTTTGACTATGTTGAACCAAGAGTTACTCTGCACTGATTTTAAGTATAACTACCTCCTAGCAAGTTGTTTCTGTGGATGTTTCGGGTAGTAGAAATAGATTGTATACAAATGTCAATATTCTAAGATGGATCTGTCCTTCTATTGCATTCACCCAGATATTATATATGGTACAACGTCTGGAGTGTTTTGTGGGAGAGATAGAATTTGCTGGATCATTCGTTTGTGAAATTTCTCTAGTTTTTTATACGACCGCAAAAAATTTTGCGGTCGTATATTGGTATCACGTCGTCGTCGTCGTCAGCGTCGTCCGAAGACATTTGGTTTCCGGACAATAACTTTAGTAAATGTAAATAGAAATACAAGGTTTATAACCACAAAAGGAAGGTTGGGATTGATTTTGGGGGTTATAGTCCTAACAGTTTAGAAATTAGTGACAAAAAAGGGGCCCAAATAAGCATTTTTCTAGTTTCCAGACAATAACTTGTTGAATGGTGTATGGATCTCTCTGAAATTATACCACAAGTTTCCATACCACAAAAGGATGGTTAGGATTTGCTTTGGGGGGTTATGGCTCAAACCGTTTAGGATTAGGGACAAAAAAGGGGGAAAAACAAGGGTTTCCTGGTTAATGGACAATAAAAAAAAAAAGTACAATGTTATGTTTGGATTACCTCCCTTACACTGCTTTTAAATTATGTTTAAAGAAATGTTGTATTGTCTTGAGGTGATTAACTGTCAATTTATTTTTGGAATTTACTATTTAAAAATGCTGATTAAGGAATATTAATTTTAGCCATGATTATGTATGTCATTTTCTATTTTATGACTTTTATGACTTTTATGATGTATTCAGATGGGTAATTATGGTTGCAAACTCCATTGGAAATTTGAATTGAGATTATGACCATATCTTTAGGGAAAGATTTTTTTTTGGGGGGGTTGGCAATTCGCAACAGCATAGTGTATTGCACAAAAGCAAAAAATTGAATATAAATTCAAATCCTATAACTAATTCTAAGTTCTTTGACTACAGTTATTCTGTGTCAGAAACCTATTATGTGTCAAATATTTAATTACAATCCAAATTCAGACCTGTATCAAGCGCGAATGTTGTGTCCATTTTTGCCCCAACTGTTCAGGGTTGGACATCTGCGGTCGTATCCAGCTGCGCTAGGCGAAGCAATTTATCCATATTGGTTTTATCCGGAACTATAATTTCTAGCCCATATATTAAGGTTGGTATAATATATGTTTTCAGTATATGTATACAGGTGCTGGGGTCTAATCCATTATTTCCATGAAATCCGGCAGACATTAGACTGTAAGCTGTTCTTGCTTTTGTGATGTTATTTACAGTGTTCTCCATTGTTTCCTTATCTGTTTTTGATCTCTGTATGCCTAAATATACTGCTTTATCTACATTTGGTAGTATTGAATCATTGAGTTGTAATTCAATGCTAGAGTTGTTATGTTTAGCCTTGCGATCTTTCATTTCAATAACAACACTCTTTTGTGGTTGGAGTTTATAATTATAGTGTTCTTGGCAGCTGAATTCATATGATATGTTGAGGAGAATCTGAGCTTCTTCAGGATTTGTACAGTTGATAGCTATGTCATCCGCACAGGCAGTTGCGGAGCAATGTATGTGCCCAATTTTCATGCCTAATCCACTATGTTTAAGGTTGTGTAGGAGTGGGTATACATCTTCTTTAATGTTAAATACTTCAGAGACTAGTCCTCCAAATTCTACAGATGATGAAACATTTGTGTATAGGCTGTTAATTAAGGTTCAATGACGGTCTTGTATCTCCAGGTGATACAATCTACGCATCATAGTGAGGTTCACTACAACATCAATAGCAGATTTAGCATCTAGTAGTATAATGATAAAGAGTAGTCCTAGATCTAACGCTTCTCTCCTGGCCTCTTCCATAATAAAACCAGCATTTATTGGAGCACAGTTTTTTGTTAATCCTCGTTGTAGGTTACTTTGGTGTGCATTGGTATCTGGTGTAATTCTATTTTGAGGATCGATTCGATAATTTTTCCAAGTATTGGGAGAACAGTTATTCTTCTGTATTTCTTAATATCGAGGATAGAACCTTTGTTTTTGTACATAAGAGCCAGTAGGCCTTCTTTGAGTATATCTGGTACCATTCCTGATTTAAATATTGCTGGGATGATTTTGTGTGTACAATCAAGGACTTCATCTCCTCCGTAAAGGAAGTGTTCAATCGTCAGATCGAATTTATCTGCTGTTTTTCCTTTATTTTTGTTAATCATAGCTTCGTTAACTTCCTTTTTAGAAGGCAGTTGAATATCTACACATTTGACTAGTTCTGTTATGATATCTATTTTCCTGTTCGATATTTGGTTGGTAATTATATATATTGTCATGCGCTGGTATAGCCAGGTTTGCTTTGCCTCTGTTTGTTGATCAACATCTGAAAGTTTTTTCTGTCTTTGGTTCTTGTTGCCATAATCTTTAAAACTTAGTTCTCTTATGGCGATTTCTGTTCTATATACGCTCCTTAATTTCTGCTTACACTTCTTTCTTTCTGTGAGAGTATGATGATCAAAGTTAGGTTTTTCTTCCTTGTACCATTCAAATTTTGCTGATTTCATTTCACTATATGCTTCGGATATGGATGGGTTCCACACCTGTAGGTTTCCTTTTTTTCTTCTTTATTGTTTTTGCAGGTATACATTTTAGCGCAGCATTTCTCAAGGTATCTGATATATTTGTGACCACATTTATCACGTTGTAGTTTGTATTTAGATTATCCAAAAGATTTAAGATTTTGGTCGGATAAATTTCTTTTAATTGTTTCCTCATATGTGACTTTGTCAATTCGTTCCCAGTTAATTCTGATTTTACATTTTGGCTGGTGCTGCATTATTTCTCTTCTCATAGTCAATTGAAAATGATTTATTGATGGGATACTGATCAGATGTGTTTGGATCGATATCTTTCAATATCTTCTTACTTTAGACGTTTCTTTGTGAGTTTTCGGTAAATAGAAAATAGTCAATTTCACTACACTCTAGTTCTTTTGGATTAATATAGGTATTCCCTGCTTTACAAACAGATAAGTGGCATTCCTTTCTAAATTGATGTATGTAACATGCCCTTTTGTCCTTGTTGGTTTTGGTCAGATCTTCATAAATGTCACCACCAATTAAGATATCATGGGTGAGGCTATACATTAGATGTATTTCATACAGTTGGTCTATGCTTTCTTTGAATTCTTCTAAGTCATGACAACCTCTTGTTGGCAAATAGACAGAAATAAGTAGTGACTTCTGATTTTTGTCTAGTAGTTCCACACGTTCATTTCCGTCTTGTGTTGTGTTAATAAGATGGTTATTTTCCTTTTTCCAAAGTATTGCCGTACCTCCATATCTGCGAGGAATTCGTGCAGGTTGTATATTGTTGTATGTATCGACTGCTTTAACTTCTAAACATATGTCAGTAGCTATTTCTCCCAGCAAGTTTATTTAATAGTGAAATAACCAGTGTTCCTGAATAAGAATTATCTTGGTTTTTTTCAAAAAGCTTGTTATTAAGGGGTACAGCTGTTTTCATGTTCTTACAGTTGTAGGCAGCTACAGTTGTAGACAGCTATATTGTAATATCACTTGAATCATTGGATATAAATGACCCACCAACAACGCAAAGAAATAACATCCGAATTATGACAGTAAACTGTAGAAGCTTGAGAAGTAAAAAAAAAAGAAACGAATTTACCACACTTATAAATATACACGAACCCCCTATAATGCATGCAACCGAAACACACATAGATAAAACCATATCAAATGCAGAACTCATTTATACAAATATTTATGAAGTATACAGAAAAGATCGTGTATTTGATGTAGGACATGAAAGTGGAGGGGTTTTAAACTTGGTAAGAAAAGACCTGTTATCTACAGCTGAAATCACACTAGACACCGACTGTGAAATATGCTGGAATAAGATTGAGATAAAAGGCAGTAAACCACTTTATACAGGCTGCTATTCCAGACCACCAGACAACAATATAGCATCTATTGAAAGCTTAAATACATCGCTAACCAGGCTAACACATTCAAATAATCTACCAAACTTAGTACTCACCGGTGATTTCAACATGCCAGACATAAAATGGGAAATAGATGAAGACAACAACTTCCAAGTATAAAACCAAACAACTATAGTATGGAAACCAATAACAAGTTCACAGAAGCACTTGTAGAAAACTGTCTGACACAAATAGTAAAAGAACCAACACGTCAAGATAACATATTAGACCTTGTACTAACATCAAATCCGTCAAGCATTGAGAATATATCAGTCCAAGATGAAATGAGTGACCATAGCATAGTCATCACTGACATAAATTTAAAAGCAAAAACAAAAAAGCAAATACCAAGGAAAGTATATATTTATAAAAAGGGCAACATGAACGAAATAAATTAACAACTAGATAAAGAGTTGAATAATTTTATACAAAAAGCAAATACAAATACCATACAAGAATGCTGGAATGAATTTAAAGATATATTGTCACAGGCTATAACATCCTATATTACAACCAAAACGCTGTCAACCAGATGGAATGTACCTTGGATCAATAGAGAGACCAAAACAATGATCTGAAGAAAACAAAGGGTTTACAACAAGGCACTTACAATGAAACACACTGGGAAGAATTTAAGCTCCTGAGAAAAACAGTAAAATATAAATTAGAAGAAGCACACCAAAACTATATTTCACAAATATTGGAAGTAGATGAAGAGGGAGAGAGAAAAACACCTGTTGTTGGAAAAAAGTTTTGGCAATATGTTAAATCAAAGAAAAGAGACTCCTGTTGAATAGCACCACTTAGTTCAAATGGAAAACTAATGGAAGACAGCAAAGGTAAAGCAGAAGCACTTAACCATTAACTTGTATCTGTTTTACTGATGAAAACACATCAAGTCAACCAAAACTGAATGGCAGCCCATCGCCTGATATAGACCATCTAGAGATAACAGTAGAAGGAGTAAGAAAGCTATTAATGGACCAGATAACATACAAAACAGAGTCTTCAAGGAATGTGCTACAAGTATCTCGCCATACATAACAACAATATTTAAGAAAACATATGATGAAGGATCTGTCCCAAACGATTGGATTACAGTTATCATCACAGTACTTTTTAAAAAGGGAGACAAAAGCTTGCCAGTAAATTACAGACCTGTTTCATTGACGTCAGTTACATGCAAACTCATGGAACACATCATTTTCAAACACATTATGCATCATCTTGAGAAATATGAAATACTAGTCGATTACCAACATGGCTTCAGACAGAAAAGATCATGCGAATCTCAATTAGTAACAACAATTGAAGATATAGCAAAACATCTAGATAAAAAAGAGAAAGTTGATATGCTAATATAATACTTCAGTAAAGCATTTGATGTAGTGCCTCACATGCAGATTCTGCGGAAATTAGAGCACTACGGAATAAATGGCAAAATAATCGAGTGGGTAAAGGCCTGGCTCACACAACGTCAACAGTATGTAGCAGTTGAAGGTGAAACATCTACAAACGCCTTTGTAAAATCAGGAGTACCCCCAAGGTACAGTTTTAGGCCCATTGATGTTTCTTTTATATATATGATATTGGGGATGACATCAAATCAAAGTTGCGCCTCTTTGCAAGAGATAGCCTTTTATACCTGGCAATAGATTGCAATGATGACTGCAACCAATTACAAAAAGATCTGGATAAATTGGTCGACTGGGCATCAAAATGGCAGATGAAATTAATTTAATGCGTCACATGCATGGCCAAATTTTAGAAAATGTAGACCAAAACCCATATTTAGGAGTTCAGTTCACCAACAACCTGGGATATACACACCAATAACATCACGGCAAAAGCAAATAGATAATTAGGCTTTCTGAGGAGAAACATCAGCAAATTCCCAGAAGAAATTAAGAAAAGAGCATATCAAGCCATTATTAGACCAAACGTTGAATATGCAAGCAGTGCCTGGGATCCATATCAGGAAAACCACATCAAACAGATAGAAATGGTGCAAATAATCACGTTTCATTAAACATCAATACAGCAGAGAACCTGGGTCAGCTACTAGCATACTGAATGAGCTAAAATTACCATCATTAGAGACCAGACGGAAAATAAAAAGGCTTTGATTGTTCCACAAAGCTTAACATCATAAAATAGCCATAAATATTCCAGATTATGTAAAACAACAAAGCAGGACAACACGGCAATATCACCAAATAAATTTAGAAACCTTCAAACTTCAGCCAACACCTACAAATACAGCTTATTTCCACGTACCATCAAAGACTGGAATAGCTTACCAATAAGTCTGTTAAATAAAGAAGATGCAGAGGCATTCAAGAACAGCCTCACATCTTATTTAATAGAGTAGTCACGCAACAAATACTAAATTTTAATTTCACATGTAAATATGTTTTAATGAGCACCATATTGAATGACTTAATTAGTACTTGCGTGATGGGTCTTAGACCCTTTGCATTTCAACGATGTAGATGTAGATGTAGCTACAGCGATGGTTTGGTCAGTAGCTACTGTGGAGGTTTGATTATAGTGTCTATTTCAGGTCTAGTTGGAGCAGGCATTCCCCTAAAAAATGATATCTATTGCTGTTGTTCAAGATTTGCTGATTGATAACAGGAACGGTAGATGGAGGATAATAATTAACGGTTTTTCCTTGTGGTGTTTTAATAGACAATGGGCTATTCCGAGCAATCCGGGAGCTATATTTTTGTTCAATGTGCCTATTTTCTGATGAGTTTCTATATCTCTTGTTTGTATGATTGTAGTTTGCAATGGTGCTTTGGCTAAATTCTGTCCTGTGAGATGATATGGTAGTAATTGAGGTGGTACTTTGACATATGTTTGACTCGGGAGAGTTATTAGATGTTTGGAGGTTTCGCCTAATTTCGGATGGTGCTGTTGCGAGGTACTCGAAAAACTTGAACTGTGAACAGGGCTATCCTTATTCACACTTTGAGAATGATGACTGTTTCTGTGCATTTCTTTTTCGTGGGAATATTGCATATGAGATGTATACGTTGGTACTAAGTTATTTGCATTTTGTTGCCCTTGTGTGGTATTATAAACAGGTCGAGTGCGTGATGGGTTGATGGGTCTGTAGTATATTGGTGGTTCCGGATGATCATCTGGATTTTGGTGAACAGGGCTTCCCTTGTTCACTCCAGATACACTATCTGTGTGGGCATTCTGGGGATACGTTCTAGACACTTGTGTACACTCTATTTTCCATTCTTTGAATTTGCAAATCAACTTGTTTGAGAATGTAATTTGTTACTCTATCTTGTATGCTGTTAACAAGTTTGTCATTTTGTGATTTCTCATTTGTGCGTTCGCTGATGTTTATAGGTTCTTTAGAGATTTTATGTGAATCTTCTAGCTGCACCACTTTGCGTTTTAAGGTTCTAATAGTAATTTCATATTCATTCTTTTCGTTTTTTAATCTCTTTATATATGTGTCAACTCTCACATATCTCTCATTGTTGTCTTTAATGGCTTTCTCTTAAATTTTTAGTTCTTCTTCCCATTTTTTCAGTTTTATCTCTTTTTGTCGATGGTCAGTTGTTCTTGGATTATTTTCATCCCGGGATTGTTTTGAAATCTTTTTGTTGGGCTTTTGTGATATGTCGTTTACTGGACAAGTATTCACAGCTAAAGATATTGGTTGGTATTCTACTTTTGTATTAGAGGGATCGATAATTTTTAGTGATGTTTCTTCTACATTTCTGTTTGTTTCAGTAGTTTTGAGGGGTGTTTCCTCTAGATGTTGGTCTCTTGTACCAATACAACCGTAACATATAGGAGTACTATCCTCATATTGTAGGGCTGTACATTGTTTGGCAAGATTCACATGCATCCATATCATCTCCTCTATTATTCATGTCTAGTTCTCTTCAAGAAGGTCAATTGCAAGGTCAACAGCATCATACTGTATTGCCTTGATTACTGTGGGATTACTGTTGTTCTTACATATTTTACAGTGATGTACAGCTGTGGGATCACTTTCTAAAATCTGGATTATATCATTAGTAAGCTTTTCACAATTGTATTGAATCCAGTGAGTCCCAAAGTCACAAAGTGCTGCTTTGTTTCACATGGTCTTTTACATTTTATGTAGGTAATGTCATTAGGTATATCTTTATTATCCACAATTTTCTTCAATGCTTTCTCATTTGGATTGTGAACAGGGCTTCCCTTATTCACCACGGAATGAGAGAGCAGTTTCTCTAGTTGTGTGATTAATAAATCATTAAGTGATTTAATATCTACATCATAGTATTTTTTCAGAGCATCTTGTATCAGCTTACGAATGTTGATGAGGTCTTCATGGATAAATTTATTTATGTGTTTTCCATTGATGAGCATGGTAGAATTGGTATGATACATATTGATTGTGTATTAGCCATTTACCCTTATTGTGACCTGAACTGTATTTTTCACTGTACTGTCAGTGGAGTTATTTATCCGAACATACCCTTGTTCGGTTGGGTAGGTGTTATAAAATTGAATGGCTACTATTGTGAATAGTTCATATGTAGCTGCATCAGCTTCGATAACTAAACCACCTCCTGTGTATTTGTATACCCAATTTCTGATTCTCTTTGCAGCTAAGAGCTTTCGTTCTAACGATTTTCCTACATTTAGTTTGTAATTCCGCTTCGAAAGTCTGTTATTTTCGGATATATTCTGGTCAGTAGATATATTTGACATCAGGGTACCTGTTCCCTCGTTGTTAATGTTAGGATTATTGACTCTACTCAGTGCCATATTGATGTAATATATGTTTATTGTCAAAACGGGTAAAGTGTTATATGGAGATAGATAGCAAAATTATATTTGTGAACAGGGCTTCCCTAATTTACTGATGGGAAAAAAAACAAGAAGATTGTATTAGTCAACAGGGCTTCTCTAAAGTTCTTTTTTGATGAATACCGTCGTATAGTAGGTTGTAATTTACTTTATTTTTAATTTTGCTCGTACGTCGCTTTTTGCAGGAGATGATCTGGTCTTGGCTACTTTTTGGAGTGTGGACGGAGCTTTCTGTATTAAGTAATTTCAGTTGTTGGTTGTAATAATTAATAATATTTTCCAGTTCTGTATCTTGTTGCTTATCAAAATTTTCAGTTTCAGTTGATGAAGGTTTGCCTTGAAATTTATTCCATCTAGTTAAGGAGTAATAGGGGCATTCAATGAAAAATACGTTTGCTCTTCTATATGCTCTGATGAATTCCTGATTAATTTTTCTAATTGTAATAAGGATTCTTTCGACTCGTGGGTATGGATATGGATGTATTTTTGTAAATTGTCCTTCTTGTAAATTAGTTCACAGGTCCCAAACCAAAAAAAGTACTATAGGCCTGTGAGCGGATTTTATTTTCTGTAGCGCTTCTGGTGTTATAGAGCTGTTTTATACTGGCGCCAGATTTATATAATATGTTTATGTTACGACGGTATCTACCAGGAATAACAGGTTTTAGATATTTTCCTTTACTGCCAGTGATGATGAAAATTTCTTCCGGGTTAGTAGACTGTATGGTAGCTTCCTCATTCAAAGATTTTCTAGTTTTCTTTATTACTTTAGAATACGACATATGTCACCGGGTTTTTATAAGGTCGATAGGATCAGGGGTACAACAAGAAAAAGATGAAAATGATAAGAGAAATTTGTCAAGAAACAATAGGGAACCGGGAATATTATCTATATACTGATACAAAAATTTAAGGTGTTTCCAATAAAATTTGCTAACTGGAAATATTGTCAATATCAATAGTAAGAACAGTTAATAGAATAGTAATAAAAAAACAAAAGGAAAAAACAAAAAGAACCACCGAAAAAAAAAAACAATCAGAAAATACCGCCACCATTCACACATCAAGGCAAGGATGTTATCAGTATAACATGCCAAAGGTTTAATATCAGTTTAACATGCCGAATTTTTTTTTTATCAGTTTAACGTGCCAAAAGTTTTAATTATCCGTTTCAGTTTAACACCCCGAAGTTTTAATTATCAGTTAAACATGCCGATGTTTTTTTATCAGTTTAACATGCCGAAGTTTATGAAAAATCGTATGAAAACCCGGTTGACATGCCGCAATTCCTGTCACATGACTTAAGGTGTCCTGTTGTATCCTTGAATAAATCTGCAATTATGCATTTTTTAACGACAAACATTCTGAGTTCGGTTTTGGATGATCTTTTATGTATTTTTAAGTTTATACACAATAAGTTTTATAGAAACAACGGTGTATATGTGCCGCCTTCTACTCGGAGGAAACTTCATATATAAATTAATGTTTTCTGTATATGTAGAAAACGTATAATAAAGAAATATATATGACTGTATACTATTGTAAAAAATATAATCTGGTGCTTATACTATCCTTGCGATAACATCTGACCGTTCTTCCAGCGGTTACATTTTCACACAGTTACAATAGATGAAGAACTTTTACTTTACTTCTACTTTAATACCTATTAAATGCAGTCATATTGTGTAGTAGTGCTGCATTCGACTAAGCTTGTTTCAGTCAAAAAGATTTGCATATTGCCAAACAAATATTAGGTGTAATTTTATCGTAAATCACCCTTGTTCTAAAGAAATGACAGGATTTACCATTGTTGCAACATTCCAATTCCATTGATAACTGCGAACACATTTTATTTTGTAGAAAAACCATTTAGTTATGGTTAAATTTAGATTATAATTGAAATTCTCGAATACGTTTTATTGCCTCTTCTTTAAATTGAAATGAATGTAAAATAAACTGTACAACATTCAAAGGAATATTAGTACGTTAAGAACAGTTAACATCGTTTTCTGCTTTGCCCGCCTTACATAAATGTAATTATAACTAGTTGTACCACATGATTCAGTTAGTTCGTAATCATTTTTTCTTTTATTTAGCGTAGTTGTATATGGGATATAATTTAGGGATATTATTGTATTATAATTACTTGGAAATAAATGAACAGAAATGTAGGTCATCGGCAAGAAATACATGTTTAACTACGCCTTCTTTATTAAGTCTTTTCACTTTAAATTTAGCTTCGCTTCTATTTAAAAAAACATATTTCGTATTTGATCAATTTGACAACAACACCGATTTCTTTACGGAATAAACTTTCCATGACCAAAAAAATCGCTAATCCTTAAACTTTAAAGATATTATCGTAACATTTGATAGCACCGTAAGATGTTTTTAGTAGAGACTAAGTTACGCGTGAAAAGATTTTGTAAATATCTACAACTATTTATTACAACGTTAACAGAAATTTTAAAACTGGATTCCCTTTTTAGATCGGAAATGCTTTCCTGGCGCTCTACGCGTTTCAATATCTCGTGATTTTTCCAACAATTTTGAGTAATATGACAAATCTATTTTGTATGTAGAAGGAGCTCGTATCATAAGTTTTTGGTTGGAAATATGTGTCAGTCAATATTTACTGTAGTACTAAGTATATCTTAACGCTCTATAATTTTAAAAATAAGTATATATTGCCACACTTAATGTACCTATCGTCATGTTAACCAAACAAAAGCTACCACTGCTTGTATCTTTTTTTTTTACTATAAGAATAATGGTTTAAAATTGCTTTATTGATTTTAAGTTGAGGCTTTTTTACATAACAGAGAATTACTGTAAATGTAATACAGTTTTATCTATTCCGTCAGCATTACAATAGATCGTAAAGTTTATGGTGTCAGACAAGCTTAACACTTCACCAGACAATATCTGCCCACTATCATTGAAGTTCATTTCACCCTCGACTTACATAACCGTTTTTTTATAGGTAGCTCATCAACCCCTTTCCAAGTTATTTTTGTCTCGCCTGCGACGAAAGTCGCAGAATGCAAGACATATGGATGCTAATAGGTCAACTATATTTGGTGTATAGAATGATTGGAAAGCGTATATGTCCGTCTGACAGGGTTAATCTGACCTCAACCCAATTTTCATGATTCTCTGGCCAATGTTAAGTTTTTACTGTTAGATTTTTTTCTCAAATACAATTAGCAATAGTGCACATGTCTGTCTGGCATGGTTCATTTAACTTTGACCTCATTGTCATGAGTTATTGGTCAACGTCCATTTTGTGTGGATAGGTCTGATTGTCAGAGATTATAAGATATAAGCAAACGGATATCTGTAGTTTGTGTATGGAATGATTGATTTTATGGTTTACATATCCGCCTGGCATGATGTTTCTGACCTTGACCTCTTTGCATGGATTATTTATGGTGTTAATTTTAATTGATGCTTGTAGTTAAACCTTAATCTTTAAGACTTTTAACATGAACTCAATTCTGACAAGTAAAGCAGGCGAAACATTTAAGTCTGTGCACTCTTGTTATTGTTTTTTTTTCTTATGTTATGCTCTTGCACCACTGTTTCAGGTTAGGGGTATGTTGAGCGCTCAAACTACACGTTTAACCATCCCTCATTTTTTATGCGCCTGTCCCAAGTTAGAATCCTGTAATTCAGTGTTTAGTTTCGTTTATAGTTTCAATTTAATCGAGCTGCTGATTTTCTCTATGAATTGCTTCACATTTGTCACGCCAAAGCCTTTTATATATTACTATACGATATAATTTTTGGTGGAAGAAGACTTTCCAGTCTTCTGAAATCCAATTCTGCAGTATAGTCTATAAACACACAACGTTTCCAGGAGTATTTCCGTATCCCTGGTTTCTGTGCTTTACAATTTTATAACTTCCATGCCTCATCTCGACTCCGATTTGTAGACATGATCGGTAACAAGTTTGTAAATAGCGTCAGCATCAGTTTATGAAACAAAGACAGAGACACAAATGTACAGTTACCCGAATTTCGCGAAGTTTGTTTACATTCCGCTATTTTTGTTTTTGACATTGAAGAGGGCGCACAAACTTCGAAACAATGGTGACATAATGCTACGCTTCTTTTTGTAGAGAAAGGGAAGTATGACTCGAACGATAACGCTGTATGGAGTTTGGAGGGCGCCCTTGGTACCTTCAAAACCGTAATAATTTACCTGATCCATATTACTATGCAATTTAATTCATGATCAAAATCTGATAATGATATCAAAATTAAATGCTTCATTACAAATTTCTCGTTTCTTTTCTTATCATTACATAACATAAACTGGGACCCGCTTTTATTTTATAACGGAATGAAAAAAAAGTGTATAAGTCAACCAGGAACCAGATTTTGCATAACGATGCATAAATACAAAACGTAATCGGTTATTCGTTCTGTTTTGGTGTTCCACTCCTCAATGATCCTGATGCATGTTTTTTTATTTTAGCTAAGATCCTTCAAACATTAATGCGATGTATATTTTAACAGTATTTTACTAAAGGACGGAGAACATTCGCACCGTAATTTATTTTCGATTTACACGTGCTTTTCGTACTTCCGCTTAATGTCAAACACAACGTTACCAATTGTATTTTTGTGATTCTGACTTATTTTAACACTCGTGATGTGTTCAAGAACCATTTACAAGCATTTTCAATTTCTACTTGATGATGGAAAACGGAGTGCTCCTCGAAAATACCGCAAACGATCACACACGATTTGAAATTACCGGAGTTTCATTAGACGTTTTCAACAAGTTACAAACAGTTTTTTTCCTGAATTCTCGTGGCAAAAATGGGGGCTCAGTCCCTGAAATAAATCCCCTCTTGAAATAATCAGTTCCAGTGTCTGTCTTTTTGGCTCTCACGATATAGTGCGACCTGGGACAGATTCAGTCCAGATCATAAGACGATAAAAAATTGAAATGTCTGACATATGTTGTTACAATGTCAGTCCAATTGTCTGATACAAGGAAATTATTTTTTTAATTGAATTATTACAGGACATTTCAGCGGATGCGTTGTATACAAATGTATGGATCTCAGAGTAGTATTTAGGCGAAAACAACAAAAAATTTACGAAATAAACTTAATTGCACATGATGATTGAAGCATCAAGACCAGTCGTCTTATTTGTAAACTTGTCGATTGTGTCCTATTGTATTAATACAGACAAATCAAGAGATATTTATCCGTTGTAGCTCAGTTTGGAGTTCATGCGATTACTTCTTTTTTAAATCTTAATTTGTTATCGTATATTCTAGATGTATTTACGAGATTTTGGATAACAATAGTATCGAGATGCTCATTATGATGATCTGGAAAATGCTTCAGATGAAGAACGACATATAAACATTGAATCGAAAGTGATACCAGCTGCAAATGTTCACATTTCAGCCCATGTTTAAATCAGCTGTTGCCGTAAATGTCATTCTTATAACAATCAAAACATCAATTTGAACTTAGAAGATATCTTCGAACAGTTCAGCCAACACAGTTTCATTAATTTTGAAAACATCACTTCACATTTGAACAACCCAAAACTTATTACTGAGTCTCCGAACAATCCATTCCTAGTTAAGAAAGCACTTTCATGTCTGTTTTTAACTTTCATTTCTACCCATTAATACCTTGCAAAAAGTAGAAAACTATTTTGCTTCTGCATGTATGTCACTTAAGACTTTTGCATCTTTGTAACAGATATGCGTCGTTCATTGTTTCTTGTTTAATCGCCTACAATCGATACATGATCTGATCGTTCCGGCCGTCTTCCGCAAAAGGAATACTCCCGATGACCTCGGACAATATAACTAAAATTAGAGCAAGCATCGTATCTTCTTTGTCAATACAATATTGCAAAGGTCAACAATGGTATAGCATCCCCTTATTATTTGTATGTTTAGTTATAAATCTACATTTATGTAGCATGTTATCACCTGTCATGATTATATATCTATTTCCCTGACAGCGATACTTTCGAGATTCAAGCCTTGCAAGAATGAAGAAAGCAAAGTCATGCCGTTTGGTGTAAATTGTGTAAGGAACATTAACTATGACCAATGTATTTATGTAGAATATAATATAATCCCATCAAATCACAGTTTTGATACGAGTGCGCCGCTCAAAAAGTAATTGTTTGAAACTTTATCCCCAATTTACTGTTCCTATTAATTCTGCAGGTATGCTTTGTGCTCCTAATGTTTTTGTTGCACTTTTCTGAACTCAAGCATTCTCTCCCTCTTTCGCAAGCGCTGTGTGTTACCTATTTTTATTGTGTCACATAGTCTTTTCCAAACATTTAATTATATCTAGCGATGAAAACATTTACTCGAAATGTGCTAGTCTTCTGGTGCTTTTGTCCTATTCAGGAAGAGACTAAATTTCTTTTCTGTTTAAAGTTATTAGAAGCACTAAGGTCTATCCTATGACTAGATTTCCTAGATCAGATATGGCTTAACCTATTTAAATCAGGGTTTCCAATGCTCTTCAAATTTGTAAGTGATTCGGCTTTCCAATTGTTTTGGTTCGGATGCCACTGATGAATGAATCTTTTGTTGACAAACCATACGTCTGGCATACCAGATTAAAACTATCTTTTATGGGTTTGGGTCAAGTAGGGTATACGGGATTGTAGTTCCATCGGAAGAATAGAGGGATAAATCAGTTTATATATACATAGGTCGACAGGTTGACAGTTTTAGTTTTTATGTACATAGGTCGACAGATCGACAGTTTGAAAGGTCGACATAAACCAATGGGCATTATTGGTCAATTGTCGACGGTCCGGCCCGTTGACCTGTCGACCATCAACCACTATAGTAATAATTTTTGATATAACTTTGATTTAATCATTTTTCATAATTTTGTCACCTGTCGACCTGTCGACTATCTAGTTGTCAACTGCATGTAAACCTGTCGACTATGTACTTGTCAACTGCATGTAAACCTGCCGACTATCTACTTGTCAACTGCATGCAAACCTGTCGACTATCTACTAGTCAACTGCATGCAAACCTGTCGACTATCTACTTGTCAACTGCATGTAAACCTGTCGACCTGTCAACTGTCGACTTGTTTTAATTTTTACCACTTAAGCATTACTCTGGTGTAATATATTGGGTTTTACAGTGTAAATAACGGTTTAACATAAAAAGAGATGTGCATATGAACAAAACATTTTCTATAATGCATTATTGTGTTGATTTTCCTATATTTTCGTTTTGTTACAATTTCCTACTTGCAAAGATGCGATCGATTTGAAATTACCGGAGTTTCATTAGACGTTTTCAACAAGTTACAAACAGTTTTTTTCCTGAATTCTCGTGGCAAAAATGGGGGCTCAGTCCCTGAAATAAATCCCCTCTTGAAATAATCAGTTCCAGTGTCTGTCTTTTTGGCTCTCACGATATAGTGCGACCTGGGACATATTCAGTCCAGATCATAAGACGATAAAAAATTGAAATGTCTGACATATGTTGTTACAATGTCAGTCCAATTGTCTGATACAAGGAAATTATTTTTTAATTGAATTATTACAGGAGACATTTCAGCGGATGCGTTGTATACAAATGTATGGATCTCAGAGTAGTATTTAGGCGAAAACAACAAAAAATTTACGAAATAAACTTAATTGCACATGATGATTGAAGCATCAAGACCAGTCGTCTTATTTGTAAACTTGTCGATTGTGTCCTATTGTATTAATACAGACAAATCAAGAGATATTTATCCGTTGTAGCTCAGTTTGGAGTTCATGCCATTATTTCTTTTTTAAATCTTAATTTGTTATCGTATATTCTAGATGTATTTACGAGATTTTGGATAACAATAGTATCGAGATGCTCATTATGATGATCTGGAAAATGCTTCAGATGAAGAACGACATATAAACATTGAATCGAAAGTGATACCAGCTGCAAATGTTCACATTTCAGCCCATGTTTAAATCAGCTGTTGCCGTAAATGTCATTCTTATAACAATCAAAACATCAATTTGAACTTAGAAGATATCTTCGAACAGTTCAGCCAACACAGTTTCATTAATTTTGAAAACATCACTTCACATTTGAACAACCCAAAACTTATTACTGAGTCTCCGAACAATCCATTCCTAGTTAAGAAAGCACTTTAATGTCTGTTTTTAACTTTCATTTCTACCCATTAATACCTTGCAAAAAGTAGAAAACTATTTTGCTTCTGCATGTATGTCACTTAAGACTTTTGCATCTTTGTAACAGATATGCGTCGTTCATTGTTTCTTGTTTAATCGCCTACAATCGATACATGATCTGATCGTTCCGGCCGTCTTCCGCAAAAGGAATACTCCCGATGACCTCGGACAATATAACTAAAATTAGAGCAAGCATCGTATCTTCTTTGTCAATACAATATTGCAAAGGTCAACAATGGTATAGCATCCCCTTATTATTTGTATGTTTAGTTATAAATCTACATTTATGTAGCATGTTATCACCTGTCATGATTATATATCTATTTCCCTGACAGCGATACTTTCGAGATTCAAGCCTTGCAAGAATGAAGAAAGCAAAGTCATGCCGTTTGGTGTAAATTGTGTAAGGAACATTAACTATGACCAATGTATTTATGTAGAATATAATATAATCCCATCAAATCACAGTTTTGATACGAGTGCGCCGCTCAAAAAGTAATTGTTTGAAACTTTATCCCCAATTTACTGTTCCTATTAACTCTGCAGGTATGCTTTGTGCTCCTAATGTTTTTGTTGCACTTTTCTGAACTCAAGCATTCTCTCCCTCTTTCGCAAGCGCTGTGTGTTACCTATTTTTATTGTGTCACATAGTCTTTTCCAAACATTTAATTATATCTAGCGATGAAAACATTTACTCGAAATGTGCTAGTCTTCTGGTGCTTTTGTCCTATTCAGGAAGAGACTAAATTTCTTTTCTGTTTAAAGTTATTAGAAGCACTAAGGTCTATCCTATGACTAGATTTCCTAGATCAGATATGGCTTAACCTATTTAAATCAGGGTTTCCAATGCTCTTCAAATTTGTAAGTGATTCGGCTTTCCAATTGTTTTGGTTCGGATGCCACTGATGAATGAATCTTTTGTTGACAAACCATACGTCTGGCATACCAGATTAAAACTATCTTTTATGGGTTTGGGTCAAGTAGGATATACGGGATTGTAGTTCCATCGGAAGAATAGAGGGATAAATCAGTTTATATATACATAGGTCGACAGGTTGACAGTTTTAGTTTTTATGTACATAGGTCGACAGATCGACAGTTTGAAAGGTCGACATAAACCAATGGGCATTATTGGTCAATTGTCGACGGTCCGGCCCGTTGACCTGTCGACCATCAACCACTATAGTAATAATTTTTGGTATAACTTTGATTTAATCATTTTTCATAATTTTGTCACCTGTCGACCTGTCGACTATCTAGTTGTCAACTGCATGTAAACCTGTCGACTATGTACTTGTCAACTGCATGTAAACCTGCCGAATATCTACTTGTCAACTGCATGCAAACCTGTCGACTATCTACTTGTCAACTGCATGCAAACCTGTCGACTATCTACTTGTCAACTGCATGTAAACCTGTCGACCTGTCAACTGTCGACTTGTTTTAATTGTTACCACTTAAGCATTACTCTGGTGTAATATATTGGGTTTTACAGTGTAAATAACGGTTTAACATAAAAAGAGATGTGCATATGAACAAAAAATTTTCTATAATGCATTATTGTGTTGATTTTCCTATATTTTCGTTTTGTTACAATTTCCTACTTGCAAAGATGCGATCGATTTGAAATTAACAAGGGAGAAAATAAAATTAACAATCTCAGCACCCGGAGCTAAAATCTGAAGTAAATTGGCACTTATTACACGTTCTAGTCTCCATTAAATTGCATTGGCATAAACAGTTATAATCAAAGTTACCATTCAGGAGCGATTAACAGTGTTCAGTAGTTTTAAATCGATAGAATGCTTTTAAAGTAAAATTAAGTTTGAATTGATGGTTTTGACACCAAATGATTCCCATGGTCGTAATGCTTCTAGTGTTTACTACTGACTTGGTTATCTTTTTATTGCTTTGCTTTGTAAATCGTACTTTGATATTGTTATCTCAATGTTGTTTTGTCCATTAATACCAATTAAGAGAATAAATATATACAACACAAGTAAATTGGTTTATTGGATGTCAATTATTAAGCATGTATTGTATTATGGGAGGAGCAAATTTTTATCTGTAGTGCTGAAAATCAGGTACACGATACGATACTATAGGAAAATTTAATCAAATCAAAAAGTACCTTTTCAAATTTCCTACTTTGTTTAAAGTTTGAATTGTTTGCTTAAGGAACCCCCCCTAGTAGTTAAAATGTTATTCTTGCCTTATTCAGCCAAGAATAATTTACGTGTTAACAAAAACAATTTTGAAATTCAAGAAAAGTTTTTTCGTTTCAAAAATGTTTTATTTGTTCTATAGTTCGTGCTTTAAGCTCCATAGAAGACTTAAAATCTCATTATATGGTAACTTCAGTTACTCAAGCGTATATAAAACACATACTACTATATTACAACCTTTAAGCAGTTATCATACCAAAATAGTCATTTAATCTCACTACTTTTCCAAATCGAATGCGCAATATTTCCTCACACGCATGAAATTAAACAAAAGTGTTGTCACATCGTCAATCATACCACATCTTCTTATTTCTACTCAAGGAGCGCTTGAGTTATCTAGCGTTAGAACAAAGAAAATTGTCGAATTCACCTGTATGAAACACACGGCAGATGCTTCAATAAATGTCACGTTTCCAATTTTTCAACGTTCCCGTTGTACCGGTAACCATCTCGTAATCCGAATAATTGATTGATTGATTGTTTGGTGTTTAACGCCACTTTCAGCACTATTTTGCTATTTCGTGGCGGTCGGTTTTTATTGGTGGAAGAAGCCCAATGATAAAACTTGCATACTGTAAACCTTATTTTGACCTTTAGATGCGTTTTTTGTAACGTAGGGTTATCGTTTATTCCCATATCTCATTTTATTAATATTATGCGTATATAAACGAAAGACTATCCTATGTATGCCAATAATGCAAATATAAAAGATATTAATATAACATTATTGACCAATTCGTGTATCGCAAAATTTTTTAAATGGAAATTTTTCAATGCAAATATATATGTTGAAAAATATAGACCTATATGATAAATCAAACTTTATTAGTGAGATATGTTTGTACCGCAAATATCATATTCTAGGAAGTGTTACACCTAACGACTACATCAAAACGATACTAGGATACACGAGTCATCTACATTTAAAGGATTTTTTGTATCACTTAAAAAGAGTTGATTCATGAACAGTGCATAAATGAAAGAATTGGTTTACACGTTATGCTTCAAAAACAATGGTCTGATAATTTCTAAAGATATTAATGTAAGTGCACAACGATAAATAAAACAGGAGTCATTTTTTTAGTGTATGATGGGTTCAAATTCATACGCTTGTAACTTTAGAAAATCTTTGTGAATCAGATGAGTCTGGGGAGTTTGTGGAATCTTCACTCTTCTGCTTATCTTCAAGACTTAGCTCTTTGATAACCTGTAATGGAGAATCATAAGCAGATCGTTTCAGCGATGTCAACGACGGTCGTCGTTGTTGTTGTGTTGGTTGTTGAGGCTCCGGTACTTTTGGCATATCAACTTTGATATCATCTGACACTTTTGGCAATTCACTTTGACGTATAATAGGATGAGCCGCTACAGACAGCGCTGTAATTGCATCACCCATAGATATTTCCGAATCTTTAAAAAATACGTCTGAATCTGGTCCTTCGGTGATGATTTTTGGAATTATGTTTAATCGCAAATCACGTGTTTCCGTTTTCGACAACGAAGCAGAAGCACCTTGATTGATTTGATCTTGTGTATACATGTCTATTCGATTTTCCTTTTCCTTGGTTGCATGTTTGATTACTTGGCTGTATATGTCTTTGGCATAGAGGGGTATATCATACAGAAGATCGGCTGCCTCTGTAATCGATGGAGATAGAGGTTTTGATTCAATGGTAATTCGTTGGTCTCGCCATCGAACGCTGTCAAGAATTCCGGTCGTGCAGAATTCAACCACTCCCTTTGATGAACCAGTTGATTCTGATTTTACAAAGTTCACGACTGTGTTGCTTAAATCAGAAAATGCTTCGTGTAAGTCTGATATGAGAAGTACTGCTTGTATGTGATTGTCCCGCTTTCGTTTCAGAATTATCGGCGCTTCGCCAGTAGGCATCCGCATCGTGGTTTTAATTTCAAAGTCTGCAACGAACTCATCTTCTGTGACTACAAGTTTAACATTGGTCACGTGATATGGATCAACAGTTATATCACTATCAACTTGCCATGCAAACATTTCTTCCAAACTCTCCCCTCTGATTTTCGTTACTTTCAATTTTCCGCTAGCACTAGCTGTAACTCCGCAGTGACCGAATCGCTCTGGGATATCAATACTGAAATTTGCCTTTCCCTTTATAGCAAAACCTTTCTGAAAAGAAACGTATGTTCGAGCCTGTGTTTGTCTGTTTGTTTTCAAATTATACACTTGATCTTTTGCCGTGTTGTTTTCGTATTGTGTTGAAAATAATTCAACCTGTTTACGATTCTTCAAACCGTCTGACGATATATGATTATTGTTTCGCAAACTAAAGTTAACAGTTTTATGTATAAATTCATAGAAATTCCAGGGGATTTCAATTTCATAAAAAGATCGACGTAACAGTGGACTCTGATACCATCGTGCGTCTCGCTTTAATTCTCGCCATGCGTAGTCTTGTAACACTTGATCTATGTCGATTATTGGTCCACTATCTGTAGATTCGTTGCCGCATGCGCATAACATGTTTCTCATCAACTGCTTGTATCTGTCTTTAACATTGAGGTCTAAAATCCATCGTGACATACAGATAATTAAGATGTGAACCTCCTAAATCTGTATACATTAATCCAATCTCATTTATCTAAAATAGAATGTAAGTAAAACGCATTAAATTTCTAAACAGCAAAAACAAAAACACAAAAACAATTGAAAAAATGTGTTTAGTACTTCAAAACGAAAAAACAAGATAACAACGATATATGTACTTACTAAAGCTCTGTTATTTAGATATTTACAATGTAATAGAATAGTGCCTGAGATATTTACAATGTAATAGAATAGTGCCTGAGATATTTGCATAACTGTTATTTAATGTATTATTGTAAATAAAGCTGGCGGTGTTAATACAAACACTTCATAATATAACCAGAATCTCTCTGTTTAAAACTAACTGGGCCGATTAAATAAAATCTGCAGTAAAAGTCCAAATGACTTTTTTGTAACGCTTGTGATAAAAAGTATTAACAAAACTACCGCACTTCAAAGTCAAAAGTGTGGGGGGGGGGGGGGGGGGAGTAAACATAAGTAACACACAAACAGGAGTCAGATGAATTAAGTCGAAGATTGCATCACATTTAGTTATTATAGTAGTTTGTATTCAGATACAATTAGTTACACAGAGTGACCTAATACGATATATACATAGTCAGTAAAATATGGGATGAGAGCTAAGTAGAGTATTAAATGAACAAGATGGCTTTTTTGAAATAACTGATGTTTTATAGCTCTTTGTCTTTATTAAAATGTTACCTATTAATCTTTGTCTTTATCAAAATGTTACCTATTAATAATATCGTCATTTTATGATATTGCAGTTATGTCTTTCTTCCATATATGTTATTTAATGTATTATGATATCTCACCAATTCTGTTGTGATCATCGAAAAAAATTTGCTTGACATGTAATACTTTATTTTGCTTCAAGTAATGAGTCGTAATGTCCTATATTTTTACATCCGCCGCGGATCTACAATTCTTGTAGGTAAATGTAGAGGGTTCCACAGGAGTCCAGCCAACTTCTAAGCAAGGACCGAAGCTCATAAACTCGGCAATCAAAATTGTGAAGTAAAAGAAGCATAAGTTATCAGAATTAGTAGTTGCACCCTTTCAGCACATTTTGTGCAAGACTTGTGCTGTTGTAGTTATATTTGTAAGTTATAAAGTTTTATTTATTGGAAATTGGATTATCGACAGAATTCTTTTTTGTATTTCAGAAAGTCAGATTGATGCTTCGGGTCAAAGGCCAAAACAGAAAATGAAAACTATTGCCTCATTTTATTTCTATTATAGGGTACCTTCAAATAGTAAATGCTTTATGAGTATGCTTTTCAATGAAATTACATCCTAATCCTGTCATAAAACTACAAAGGATTCTCTTTATATTTTTCGCTTACACCAGATTCTAAGTTAAAAAATATTTTAAATTGTCCGTATGAAGGCATAATTCTGTACAAATTTATAATTGGTACACAACATTGATCGTTCATTTTGTATACATCAAATGAGTATGTATAATGACATTATTTACAACCCAGCAGAATCATTTCTGTGTTTATTTGATTAGATTTCTATGATATTGATTACATGTCTATGTTACATTGATTTCCACTTAAAACGTTTCCGACTCATTGACAACTTATGCACATCCATATTTCTTTCACAAAAGCTCTCTGTGTTATCTATTTTTTCCGATTCTAAACGCAACCGATGGAAGCATTAGAAGAAACATATCAAAATACATAATTTGTTTTCGAATAATTGCTTCCAGGGAGGATATTTAGTTCAAAAATTACGCAATTATGTCGAACGTAGCAGAGAAAAAGAAAGAACTAGAAGGACATTTATTATAGTAGATGAAATGATATAATTTAAAGATACATTTATAAGAACCAGAGCCTACAATGAGTCTGGATCGCCTATCTAAAAAAACTGATATTGATATTTGCGTAAAATCAAGATTACATTTTTCTATACCAGAACTTTCAATTGCTCTTTGTAGATGTTGTATTGCTGATTTTTTTGTGGCTGTTTTATATTTTCTTTTTGACTATCGATATCAGTTGTCCTGATACAAGACGATAACGCTAAAATGAGTTACATTGTCATTTAAGGGCAATAATTCCTACCAAAGAATAGACATTATTTTTTACAAAAACTAAGTATTTTTTGTAGATCTTGTATTGCTGATAATTTTCCTAAATACAGTTTCTTTTTATCTAATACACTTAAGATAATTACCAGAAATGCTAAAATTCATTACAAATTGCCTTTTAAGGGCAATAACTCCTTAAAGTAACATATTTATGGTATAATTCATGTTGCCATTTTTAGAGATCTCTAATTGCTGATAATTTTTATTGAATACAGTTTCTGTCTATGTAGTTCATAATCATAGGCAAAAATAATAAAATTGATTAAAAACGTCATATAAGGACCAACACATCTTTTAGAACTCGTCGGATATCTTGGTTCACATATTGTGTAAGTAGATATTGACATTTCGACATTTTGGACACGATTTTCTGTATCTTTTATAGTTTTCACGACATTGGACAATAAAAAATGTACCGGTATTTAACCTTTATGCTGTATTTAGCCATGGCGGTGATGTCGATGATGGACCGAAATAAATTAACAATTAGCAATACACTTTATCGACAGATTGTATAAGTATTCCTAGGACACCAATTGTGTCCCTTTAACAGCAGACTTGTTCCTGTATTGTTATGAGTCACAGTTTACGGACAAACTCGGTAAAGATTCATCTTGCTTAATTCCATTTGATTGAACATGTAACACTTGTCATGCCATTACCTGGATCACAATTTTGCTTGAGGTAACCGAGACATTTCTGATTCTACTGAGACAATTTACTTCAAGGAATTTATTTAGAATAAATATAAGTTTATAGCATTGATTGTCTTTTCCTGAATTCGGATATTCTAGTTTCACAGGGGAACATCCTTACTAAATTATACAAGAAAAGAAACGAATTTTCGTTCACTTGTGTTAATTTTCTTTCCTTTTTTGTGTACGGTGGTGTTCTGTTGGCACCTTTTTACTCGTTGTAAATTTTCAACTCGATCGCTATGCCCGTCTCTGAAATGACGTTTTAGATTTCAATGAACGTTATCTTAGTGTAACTGTTAAATAAACAATTCAGGGATTTCGTTACGACAACATTCTTAAAACCTTTACTAAATTTGTTCATAGATACAAAAATTTAGTTTGAAAGTTTTACTGTACATGTACTCTTGTAACAAATGAGTAATCACATCATATTTAAACGGTGATGTGGTATATAGAGTTCGTAAATTAAGATATGATCGATGTAAACTTCATTCGAATAAACTTATTCTCAAAACGTATTTAATCTGCATCGTAGTAAGATCTACTGAGGTATTTTAATGTGTTAAAACACGTATTGTCCTTCATCTTGTCAATACTTATATTTTTTTATAGCACAAGGTCATGTTTTTTTCAGACTGCGCATGACGTGTTTACACAAAATACGTTGGAGGTGTACTAATTGATGACATTTTACTAGTCTGTGAGAACATGATATATTTGTGACTTTAAACTGTGATTTGAATAAGCTTTGAGTAAATGCGAGAACTCTTAGATCGGTACTTTGCGTCTATTATCTTTTAATGATTTGTGTGCTGAGTACCGATCTAATGAATCAATTTTAAAATCAGGAGATGAGGTATGCTTGCCAATGAGACAACTATCCGTCAGATACCATAGGACAAGACAACTACCCGTCAGATACCATAGGACAAGACAACGACCCGTCACATACCATAGGACAAGACAACTACCAGTCAAATATCACAGGACAAGACAACTACCCGTCAGATACCATAGGACAAGACAACGACCCGTCACATACCATAGGACAAGACAACTACCCGTCACATACCACAGGACAAGACAACTACCCGTCAGATACCATAGGACAAGACAACTATCCGTCACATACCACAGGACAAGACAACGACCCGTCAGATACCATAGGACAAGACAACTACCCGTCACATACCATAGGACAAGACAACTACCCGTCACATACCATAGGACAAGACAACTACCCGTCAGATACCATAGGACAAGACAACTACCCGTCACATACCATAGGACAAGACAACTACCCGTTAGATACCATAGGACAAGACAACTATCCGTCACATACCATAGGACAAGACAACTACCCGTCACATACCATAGGACAAGACAACTACCCGTCAGATACCATAGGACAAGACAACTACCCGTTAGATACCATATGACAAGACAACTGCCCGTCACATACCATAGGACAAGACAACTACCCGTCACATACCATAGGACAAGACAACTACCCGTCAGATACCATAGGACAAGACAACTACCCGTCACATACCATAGGACAAGACAACTACCCGTCAGATACCATAGGACAAGGATGTAAATAACCGAAGGTCTAAACGAATACAAGTTACTGATAAAGCTTAGATAATTATTTCCATGACAAAAATAATAACATATTGTAAAAGGCTGATTTATCTATGTCGATTTTTGATACAAGGCAATCAATTTTAGACACAACAGTAAATACAAAATAATCCAGCCTTAAATATACAACCTTTCATCTCTAACAACAACAACAACCCCCCCCCCCCCCCCCCCCCCTAAAAAATTAAAAAATAATCAAATAAATAATAATAATTAAAAAAATCCATTTAATACCATCAACGATAATTTGCATTTATTTTAATTTATTAACACTTGTGTTTGACGTCATATTCAAGTTTAATTACAATCTACATAGGATTAGATTTTTATTCTCTCTATATGTCATGAATTTACTCTAGATTGACTTTGATTATAAATATTTCATTTGCTCAACTTCTCCAGCTTCTCCTTTGCATAATATAATTAAGTTTTTTTTTCACCTATACTTCTACGAAATTGACATACAACATGTGCTGTTCATTGTTGTTTGTCCTTGGTTCTGTGAGTATTTTGTCGGAGGAGTCGTTTGTTGGTGGTTGGTGTGGTTTGTCCTTCTTTTTGTGAGTGTTTTGTCGGAGGAGTCGTTTCACGGTGGTAGGTGTGGTTTGTCCTTCATTCTGTGAGTATTTTGTCGGAGGGAGGAGTTTGTTGGTGGTTGGTGTGGTTTGTCCCTCATTCTGTGAGTATTTTGTCGGAGGAGTCGTTTGTTGGTGGTTGTTGTGGTTTGTCCTTTGATCTGTGAGTATTTTGTCGGAGGAGTCGTTTGTATGTGGTTGGTGTGGTTTGTCCTTCTTTCTGTGAGGGCTTTGTCGGAGGAGTCGTTTGTTGGTGGTCAGTGTCCTTGTTTCTGTGAGTGTTTTCTTGGAGAAGTCGTTTGATGTTATTAAGTATGGTTTGTCCTTGTTTCTGTGAGTGTTTTGTCGGAGGAGATGTTTGTTGGTAGTTGGTTTGGTTTGTCCTTGTTTTTGTGAGTGTTTTGTTTGAGGAGTTGTTTGTTGGTGGTTGGTGTGGTTAGTCCTTGTTTCTGTGAGTGTTTTGTCGGAGGAGATGTTTGTTGATAGTTGGTTTGGTTTGTCCTTCTTTCTGTGAGTGTTTTGTCGGAGGAGTCGTTTGTTGGTGGTTGGTGTTGTTTGTCCTTCTTTCTGCGAGTGATTTGTCGGAGGAGTCGTTTCACGGTGGTAGGTAAGGTTTGTCCTTCATTCTGTGAGTATTTTGTCGGAGGACTCGTTTGTTGGTGGCTGGTGTGGTTTGTCCTTGTTTCTGTGAGTGTTTTGTCGGAGGATTGTTTGTTGGTGGTTTATTTTGTTTTTTCTTGTTTCTGTGAGTGTTTTCTCAAAGGAGTCGTTTGTTGGTATTAGTTGTGGTTTGTCCTTGTTTCTGTGACTGTTTTGTCGGAGGAGTTGTTTGTTGGTGGTTGGTTTGGATTTTTCCTTGTTTCTCTGAGTGTTTTGTCGGAGGAGTCGTTTATTGGTGGTTGGTATGGTTGTTATCTTGTTTCTGTGAGTGTTTTGTTGGAAGAGTTGTTTGTTGGTGGTTGGTGTGGTTTGTCCTTGTTTCTGTCATTGTTTTGTACAATGAGTCGTTTGTTGGTGGTTGGTATGGTTTGTCCTTGTTTCTGTGAGTGTTTTGTCGGAGGAGATGTTTGTTGATAGTTGGTTTGGTTTGTCCTTCTTTCTGTGAGTGTTTTGTCGGAGGAGTCGTTTGTTGATATTTGGTGTGTTTTGTCCTTGTTTCTGTGAGTATTTTGTCGGAGGAGTCGTTTGTTGGTAGTTGGTGTCCTTGTTTCTGTGAGTGTTTTGATGAAGGAGTTGTTTGTTGGTAGTTGATTTGGTTTTTCCTTGTTGCTGTGAGTGTTTTCTCGGAGAAGTCGTTTGATGGTATTAAGTATGGTTTGTTCTTGTTTCTGTGAGTGTTTTGTCGGAGGAGTCGTTTGATGGTATTAAGTATGGTTTGTCCTTGTTTCCGTGTGTTTTGTCGGAGGAGTTGTTTGTTGGTGGTTGGAGTGGTTTTTCCTTGTTTCCGTGAGTGTTTTGTCGAAGGAGTCGTTTGTTGGTGGTTGGTGTTGTTTGTCCTTCTTTCTGTGAGTGATTTGTCGGAGGAGTCGTTTCACGGTGGTAGGTAAGGTTTGTCCTTCATTCTGTGAGTATTTTGTCGGAGGACTCGTTTGTTGGTGGCTGGTGTGGTTTGTCCTTGTTTCTATGAGTGTTTTGTCGGAGGATTGTTTGTTGGTGGTTTATTTTGTTTTTTCTTGTTTCTGTGAGTGTTTTCTCAAAGGAGTCGTTTGTTGGTATTAGTTGTGGTTTGTCCTTGTTTCTGTGACTGTTTTGTCGGAGGAGTTGTTTGTTGGTGGTTGGTTTGGATTTTTCCTTGTTTCTCTGAGTGTTTTGTCGGAGGAGTCGTTTATTGGTGGTTGGTGTGGTTGTTATCTTGTTTCTGTGAGTGTTTTGTTGGAAGAGTTGTTTGTTGGTGGTTGGTGTGGTTTGTCCTTGTTTCTGTGATTGTTTTGTACAATGAGTCGTTTGTTGGTGGTTGGTATGGTTTGTCCTTGTTTTTGTGAGTGTTTTGTCGGAGGAGATGTTTGTTGATAGTTGGTTTGGTTTGTCCTTGTTTCTGTGAGTGTTTTGTCGGAGGAGTCGTTTGTTGATATTTGGTGTGGTTTGTCCTTGTTTCTGTGAGTATTTTGTCGGAGGAGTCGTTTGTTGGTAGTTGGTGTCCTTGTTTCTGTGACTGTTTTGTCGGAGGAGTTGTTTGTTGGTGGTTGGTTTGGATTTTTCCTTGTTTCTCTGAGTGTTTTGTCGGAGGAGTCGTTTATTGGTGGTTGGTGTGGTTGTTATCTTGTTTCTGTGAGTGTTTTGTTGGAAGAGTTGTTTGTTGGTGGTTGGTGTGGTTTGTCCTTGTTTCTGTGATTGTTTTGTACAATGAGTCGTTTGTTGGTGGTTGGTATGGTTTGTCCTTGTTTCTGTGATTGTTTTGTACAATGAGTCGTTTGTTGGTGGTTGGTGTGGTTTGTCCTTGTTTCTTTGAGTGTTTTGTCGGAGAAGTCGTTTGTTGGTGGTTGGTGTGGTATGTCCTTCTTTCTGTGAGTGTTTTGTCGGAGGAGTCGTTTCACGGTCGTAGGTGTGGTTTTTCTTTCATTCTGTGAGTATTTAGTTGAAGGAGTCGTTTGTTAGTTGTTGGTGTAGTTTGTCCTTGTTTTTGTGAGTGCTTTGTCGGAGAAGATGTTTGTTGGTAGTTGGTGTGGTTATCCTTGTTTCTGTGAGTGCTTTTTCGAAGGAGTCGTTTGTTGGTGGTTGATGTGGTTTGTCCTTGTTTCAGTGAGTGCTTTGTCGAAGGAGTCGT
The DNA here is from genome assembly GCF_021869535.1 of Mytilus californianus. Classification (NCBI taxonomy): domain Eukaryota; kingdom Metazoa; phylum Mollusca; class Bivalvia; order Mytilida; family Mytilidae; genus Mytilus; species Mytilus californianus. The sequence goes on from NW_026262690.1 coordinate 7,918,796, forward strand.
TTGTTTTTGGTTGGTGTGGTTTGTCCTTGTTTCTGTGAGTGTTTTGTCGGAGGAGTCGTTTGTTGGTATTACGTGTGGCTTGTCCTTGTTTTTGTGAGTGCTTTGTCGAAGGATTCGTTTGTTTGTGGTTGGTGTGGTTTGTCCTTGTTTCTGTGAGTGTTTTGTGGAAGGAGTCGTTTGTTGGTGGTTGGTGTGGTTTGTTCATCTTTCTGTGAGTGTTTTGTCGGAGGAGTCGTTTGTTGGTGGTTGGTGTGGTTTGTCCTTGTTTCTTTGAGTGTTTCGTCGGAGGAGTCGTTTGTTGGTGGTTGGTGTGGTTTGTCCTTGTTTCTGTGAGTGTATTTTGTGGAAGGAGTCGTTTGTTGGTGGTTGGTGTGGTTTGTTCATCTTTCTGTGAGTGTTTTGTCGGAGGAGTCGTTTGTTGGTGGTTGGTGTGGTTTGTCTTTGTTTCTGTAAGTGTTTTGTCGGAGGAGTCGTTTGTTGGTGGTTGGTGTGGTTTGTTCATCTTTCTGTGAGTGTTTTGTTGGAGGAGTCGTTTGTTGGTGGTTGGTGTGGTTTGTCTTTGTTTCTGTGAGTGTTTTGTCGGAGGAGTCGTTTGTTGGTGGTTGGTGTGGTTTGTTCATCTTTCTGTGAGTGTTTTGTCGGAGGAGTCATTTGTTGGTGATTGGTGTGGTTTGTTCTTTCTGTGAGTGTTTTGTCAGAGGAATCGTATGTTGATGGTTGGTATAATGTGTCCTTCTTTCTGTGAGTGTTTTGTCGGAGGAGTCGTTTGTTGGTGATTGGTGTGGTTTGTTCTTTCTGTGAGTGTTTTGTCGGAGGAATCGTTTGTTGTTTGTTGGTATAATGTGTCCTTCTTTCTGTGAGTGTTTTGTCGGAGGAGTCGTTTGTTGGTGATTGGTGTGGTTTGTTCTTTCTGTGAGGGCTTGTCGGAGGAGTCGTTTGTTGGTGGTTGGTGTGGTTTGTCTTTGTTTCTGTAAGTGTTTTGTCGGAGGAGTCGTTTGTTGGTGGTTGGTGTGGTTTGTTCATCTTTCTGTGAGTGTTTTGTTGGAGGAGTCGTTTGTTGGTGGTTGGTGTGGTTTGTCTTTGTTTCTGTGAGTGTTTTGTCGGAGGAGTCGTTTGTTGGTGGTTGGTGTGGTTTGTTCATCTTTCTGTGAGTGTTTTGTCGGAGGAGTCATTTGTTGGTGATTGGTGTGGTTTGTTCTTTCTGTGAGTGTTTTGTGAGTGTTTTGTCGGAGGAATCGTATGTTGATGGTTGGTATAATGTGTCCTTCTTTCTGTGAGTGTTTTGTCGGAGGAGTCGTTTGTTGGTGGTTGGTATAATGTGTTCTTCTTTCTGTGAGTGTTTTGTCGGAGGAGTCGTTTGTTGGTGATTGGTGTGGTTTGTTCTTTCTGTGAGTGTTTTGTCGGAGGAATCGTTTGTTGGTGGTTGGTATAATGTGTTCTTCTTTCTGTGAGTGTTTTGTCGGAGGAGTCGTTTGTTGGTGATTGGTGTGGTTTGTTCTTTCTGTGAGGGTTTTGTCGAAGGAGTCGTTTGTTGGTGGTTGGTGTGGTTTTTTCTTTCTTTCTGTGAGTGTTTTGTCAGAGGAATCGTTTGTCCTTCTTTCTGTGAGTGTTTTGTCAGAGGAATCGTTTGTCCTTCTTTCTGTGAGTGTTTTGTCAGGGGAATCGTGTGTCCTTCTTTCTGTGAGTGTTTTGTCAGGGGAATCGTTTGTCCTTCTTTCTGTGAGTGTTTTGTCAGGGGAATCGTTTGTCCTTCTTTCTGTGAGTGTTTTGTCTGATCAGTCGTTTGTTGATGATTGGTGTGGTTTGTTCTTTCTGTGAGGGTTTTGTCGAAGGAGTCGTTTGTTGGTGGTTGGTGTGGGTTTTTCTTTCTTTCTGTGAGTGTTTTGTCTGATCAGTCGTTTGTTGGTGGTTGGTGTGGTTTGTTCTTTCTGTGAGTGTTTTGTCTGATCAGTCGTTTGTTGGTGGTTGGTGTGGTTTGTTGTACTGTACTAAAGTCTGTTTATATATAATGGAGTTCGTAGAAATGACATAAAGTCACAGCTAACAATTATGGAATATAAGAACGTGGACAGACTACCGATGCTAAGTCGTTAACTTGCCTTTATTTGAATACTCATTTTTTTGTAAGTGTTGACAAGATTCTTTCCATCAAATTTGATGGAAGAAACATAAATAAGTTACTAGCATGACGATTCCAATATTTCAAATCACATTTTAAATGAGTTAATTATTGTGTTATATCAATAATTCAGGTTACTTTAGATGAATAAATGATGTCCACGTGGCTTATATCTAACTTGTTCACTGATAATAATCATGTGTGTCAAAAAATGTGTTTTTAGAGCCAGTTAATTCGACATAAACGCTATTGCTTTCAGTTTATTTTCTAAGACAATATGCAAGTTGTTGACATCGATATAATTGACAAGAGTGATGAACTAGAATAAGTAATTTGTCTGTTGTAGTGTAGAGCTGAGATTATTGTAATGTGTTGTAGAAATCTCAGAGTAGAACAAATGGATATACGTACATGTTTACAGATGATGAAGTACATCTTGGAGATATGAAATTTTTACGAAATCAAAATTAACGATCATCATATTTGTTATCAACGCCTCCGAACATTAACCTTCTTGTGTTTCATTCCCACGCAGACACACATAATAAGCTTTGAAGTTCTGGCATTACTTATGATTTTATATGCATTCCAAGAATCGAATAGGGACAATTATGCCTAGTTTGGTCTCAGATTTTCAGTATTTTTTTTTATCAAGTTCGTCATATTTAGATTAATAAATATTAGTTTAAACGATTTAAACAAAACAGAGGCTATAATTCGTTAATCTTCATGAATTCAATTAGCGAAAATGGTTACAATAATGGATTATCTTGAATTAATGCCACAAGGCAATATTCATTCCACAAATGAAATTTAAATAGGCTATGTTCCATGAAAATGTCCATTCTAGGCAAGTTGAGATGAAGAACTGTCGGAAAATTGCTTTTCCAAACGATTTAAGTAAAAACTAAAATATGCATGAACTTTGACGTGAATATGTATAGTGAAATTTCAATTACCTTTTTTTTTGTTATAGGGGTATGCCAATTTCCCTCGACTTTACTTCAAATAAGAGACGTTCTTCAATTTTTTCTAAAAATCACATTATCACACATGCAAATGTATACTTAAATAAAAATAATAATATTATGATTATGCTTTTGTACAAGTGATAAAATTAATAATGCCTAAAGAATGCAATTTTAACAGATTTTGTCAAATTTTGAATATTCAGCCAAAATATACTAGAACTCTTAAACAAAAGCATGTGGGAAGTAGAGCTATGCATTGTCCTCCGTATACAATATAATTAATTTTCCTTTGATGCAAAATTTTACTAAAACATTGTCTTCGACAGCAAAATGCAGCAAAAATAAACATTTATTATTTCTTACTGAAATATTGTGGATAATTTGTGGGGAAACATTATGTAGATTATTTGATAGTCGAATGCTACATTTGTAGTTGGTTTTTACAACTTTTAGATTTTGACTATGTGAATGAAATTGGCCCCTTCCTTTTTGATCTCTTTAGACAAAATACCGGTATAAGAAATAAGTTGCCCTGATTATATACAAGTTATAAATTTTGAAAGCTGAAACTAAGGTTCTGACTCAATAATCCGAAACTCGTTTTTAGCAGTTTTTGCATTTTCTAGTCCCTTGTGTTTTATTTAATTTTGTTTACTGAAATTTATCAACGGATTTTGTTTACTTGCCATGGACAACATTACACAATAGGTGCCACCCGTGGAATATAAACTGCTTCACCTTTCGGAGCACCTGTAACTCTTTTCACAAAAAGTTTTACGATTAAAATTGATCGTAAGTTATACCGAATTGTTCATGACTTACGAGTGTTTTTAATCGTAAGTTTTTTTTAATGTAAAGAGTCGCTGGGTTCATTCTTTTTTGCGGTGATTGTTCTACTTAATTTTTAGTTTTTAGTCTAGAGCGCTTTAGTCTAGAGCGCTTTGTAGACTTCATGTAAGTGTTGTATTCTGGGTTAATTTTTGCTATGGTTTTATCTATCACCTGCTTAGTTTGGTTAATTTATGCTATGGTTTTATCTGTCACCTGCTTAGTTTGGTTAATTTTTGCTATGGTTTTATCTGTCACCTGCTTAGTTTGGTTAATTTTTGCTATGGTTTTATCTGTCACCTGCTTAGTTTGAGTCACACTCTTCGTATCATAGGTATCATCCACGTTTTTAAAATGTGTAATTTCGATAGTGTTTACAAAATTATCAATTACAAAATATTTCTTTATAATTGCCGTAATATACACTTCTTTTTGAAATGAAGCTTTAGGCAAACACCAAAAATCCAAGATGTTTCATTTCTTTTCAAAAAGGAGTACATCGTACCAAATTTTGTTGCTTTGACATTATTTCAGACAACCTCTTGTTAAGGTACAAAAATAAGATGGAAAATTTATAATTGAAAAAAAAAAATATCATGGATAATTTTTAAAGATTCAGTCACGAGCATCATACCAATTATACTTTTCCCGTTGACAAAATTTCTACATAATAATATTGAAATCATGACCTATAAGTAAATTATAAATATTATCTGAAAGTAATTTTCGCAAGTGATTGGCCCTTCTCTGTGAACATCCTGAGTAGTAAAAATACAAACTGTATAGAATATACACAATACAATAAATCAGTTAAATCAGATCTACTAGTTGGTCGTGCGGTTATCTTTGTCGTTTGGTTTCTTTTTTCTATCGTAATTGTCTTTCATTTCAACAAAAGTACTCAGACATTCTTCTCAATATATCACAATTTAAAGTAGGTTAAGTCTTCTTGCTATCATATTTATATTTAAAACACCCCCCTTTAACCCCTATTTCGAAATGAATTTTCAATCCCGGATTGCAGGTTGTGATGGAAAAAGCCAAGCTATATGGATCAAAGTCTGCCTAGAAGAATAATGCAGAAAATCGATAATTTTCTTAGGCTTATTTTCTATCACTGGATGAGTACTGTTAGACCGAATGTTACTTTTAATCTTCAAGTACAATCCAGCGTAGTTGGTTACTTATTTCTTATTCCTTATTCGTTACTTATTTCTTATTCGTTACTTATTCCTTATTCGTTCCTTAATCGCTTTTAGTATGTTGCCCCTTTTAATGCTTTTTTTTTTGTCTTTTATTTACTTCACCATGGTGTAAGTTACGGGTTCGAGGAGGTAAAATTTCCCTGTTAGTGCGAATGTTTCGGCGCTCGACTGATACTCTGTTACTTATTCCCTACTTATTCGTTCCTTATTAATTTTTTATACGTGGTCCATTTTTAATTATTTTGCTTTTTTCCAATTCATGTCTCTGGAGTAGTCCTGAGTTCATGGAGTTGGTCCACTTAAAAAAGGTAAAAATATAGTATGTCTGAAGCTGTCAAATTGAAATATAGACCCCCCTTAACATAGAATTGTCCATATTTTGAGTTAGAGCTGGTAGACTTTTCTATAATTTTGATATCATTTGTCCAAAATTAGTACATTAAATTGTAAAAATCTGTTTTGAGATAGAGCAGGTGCGATTTTTTTTAATTTTAATTTATTATCTAAAAGAAATGCACTACGAAATAACTGTGTTTTCTGGCCAACCCAGTTATCGCATAGGTACCATAAAAAGGGGGAAACGTTTAAAAAACGAACAAGTTACAAGGCATCTGTCGAGTGCAGAGACAGATTCATATGCGCCAGTGGGTACTTTCAACTTCACAAGCCCAGGACTAACACCATAGACATTAAATAAAAACAAAACAAAATCATTCAATATTTGCAACGTATAAAAAGCGAATAAGGAACCATAGGTAGCGAATAAGTAACAGGGTATCAGTCGAGCGCGGAGACTGGGATATACGCGCTTACAAATTAATTTCACCCTCGCGAACCAATAACTAACACCAGAGACAAGAAAATAAAAGAAAAAAAAATCACTAAAAAGGACAATGTATCAAAAGCGAACAAGGAACCAATAAGTAGCGAATAAGTAACAGGGTATCAGTCGAGTGCAGGAACTGGTACATATGCGCTAACAGGGTAATTTCACCTCCACAAACTCCATAATACTAACACCATGGTGAAGAAAAGAAAAGAAAGCATTATAAGGGAACAACATATTAAAAACGAATAAGGAATAAGGAATAAGTAGCGAATACATAACGAATAAGGAATAAGTAATGATGTAGTAACGATTAAGGAATGAGGAATAAGTAACAAATTTGACGACCCTAATGACGTTGACGTAGCCAATATTTCAGCATCGACCATAATCTACACTGAATTGCGTTTACTTTGAACTAATAATTTTAAAACTGTTAAAAAGCTTTTGGTCAATATTTGGCCATATTATATGCATCTGTAGTTACCATTATCTTTTGGATATGAGAACCCTGGTGACGACACGTGAATATTATAAATGCATGGAAAAGAACGAAAGCAGTAAAAAAGCTACCAAACAGAAAAAAAACATTAAGATATGACAAAAGACACTGACTGATAGTTAACAGTAATACTGGTATGATAGAGCTTCCATAGATAGTAAGTTATAACAGTAATACTGGTAAGATAGAGCTTCCATAGATAGTAAGTTATAGCAGTAATACTGGTATGATAGAGCTTCCATAGATAGTTAGTTATAACAGTAATACTGGTCCATAGATAGTTAGTTATAACAGTAATACTGGTCCATAGATAGTTAGTTATAACAGTAATACTGGTATGATAGAGTTTCCATAGATAGTTAGTTATAACAGTAATATTAGTATGATAAAGCTTCCATAGAAAGTTAGTTATAACAGTAGTACTGGAATTAGAATAGTAAAGCTTCCATTGACCAAATGATCCCCCCTCCCCAAAAAAAAAAAAAAAAAAACCTAAAAAAAAAACAAAGGCTTTGATTAGATTCAATACTGTGTTGTTTTTCTGCAGAGATGAAAAATTGTGCAACTACCAACAGATAATAAATCATTAGCTCTCCATTTGTTTGTGTGTTTATCGGAAGCTCATTAAATAAAAATTATTTTATATGAAATCTGATTACAAATATCGAAAGTTCTGCATAAATGTTAATTTTGTGAACTATATCAGTTTAATAAAATATAAAACATGTACACCATCACAAAACTTGACTACATATACATCTAAAAATAATATATGCACCAAATTAAGATAAAGTCATGCATCTTAAATACTGTTTCAATTATCTTAACCATAAATCCTAAATAAACAAAATTGATATTAAATATTAGATTACCTCTGATAACTGTTCCTTCTTGAACGTTCATCCTTGCAAGGTTGAATTAATTTCCTCTTGTATTTAACCCTATAATCAATCCTATGCTTATGTTAATTAGAAGAACAATATAATTCTGTTAATCTCGTCTGTCAATGCTTTCTAAAACATAGTATTGATTGGGATAAACACTCCTAGCTCAAACTAGCCATCTTCAATAATTATTTAACAGATTTTCTCTTGGATTTTTTATTCTTTCACTGCTTGGCATATAACTATAGATAGTTGTCTGGTTGTACTGGCTTTTTCTTATTGATTTTCCTGCAGTAAAAACTCCACTTACATTTCATTCTAATCCAAACAGATTCCCCTGACGTTACATCCTAGAAGTGCGATATAAGTTTTAGATATCATTGAGGATTTTATTAAATGGATTTTTGGAATCTGACTTGTTGATTCAGACATTATATCACAATTGCATTTATTTGTACACCCACGGAGATCAATAAAATTACTGCAAACCTTTACAGAAAAGCAAATCATCATTATCTTTGCAACAAATCTTCTTTTCATACACTGTCTTCAAGGCTTATTGCTTGTTGACTCTCCGTATTCATACACTGTCTTCAAGGCTTATTTCTTGTTGACTCTCTGTATTCATACACTGTCTTCAAGGCTTATTGCTTGTTGACTCCCCCGTTTTCATACATTGTCTTCAAGGATTATTGCTTGTTGACTCTCCGTATTCATACACTGTCTTCAAGGCTTATTGCCTGTTGACTCCCCGTATTCATACACTGTCTTCAAGGCTTATTTCTTGTTGACTCTCTGTATTCATACACTGTCTTCAAGGCTTATTGCTTGTTGACTCCCCCGTTTTCATACATTGTCTTCAAGGATTATTGCTTGTTGACTCTCCGTATTCATACACTGTACTCAAGGTTTATTGCTTGTTGACTCTCCGTATTTATACATTGTCTTCAAGGCTTATTGCTTGTTTACTCTCCGTATTTATACATTGTCTTCAAGGATAATTGCTTGTTGACTCTCCGTATTCATACACTGTACTCAAGGCTTATTGCTTGTTGACTCCCCGTATTCATACATTGTCTTCAAGGTTTATTGCTTGTTGACTCCCCGTATTCATACACTGTCTTCAAGGATTATTGCTTGTTGACTCCCCGTAATCATACACTGTCTTTAAGGTTTATTGCTTGTTGACTCCCCGTATTCATACATTGTCTTCAAGGATTATTGCTTTTTGACTCTCTGTATTCATACACTGTCTTTCATATTTATTGTTAACAACTTCTAATATTTACAAATTGTCTACTCTACGAAAGATCATTCACGATTCGAGATTCGATATATCAAGTTTCACTGGGAGATTATCAATTTCACCGATTGAAACTTGAATTTCGAATCTCGGATGATCTTTTAAGATCCTTTTGTGCACTTGAAAGAGCAGCTATAAAACCAAGCGTTTTAGTTTAACTTAATTGTATTAAGTTCGCATACTAATTTTTCAAATACATCAGATTTAACCATTGATGAATTTATAAATATCTTAATATTTCAAAACACAATTTATTCTAACGAGTATCACTGTCGAGAGAAGAACTTTAGAAGGACGACTGAAACGTGACGTCACTATGACACGCTACATACAGGTAAGATAACACGATACGAGACAATAGGTATGATTCGAAGTGTTTTGCAGTATATAAACCTTAATATTTAACCTTAACGACTCGAATTATAACTCTGCCCAATATAGTTGCCGCAATACGTTTTTTTGCAGAAAATAATACCCGAGGACTTCAAAGTAAAACTACACCTGTCATTTTATATACCTACATTGTTTGCACCTGTCCTAAGTCAGGAATCTGATGTTCAGTGGTTGTCGTTTGTTTATGTGGTTCATAAGTGTTACTCGTTTCTCGTTTTTTATATAGATTAGACCGTTGGTTTTCCCGTTTGAATGGTTTTCAACTAGTAATTTTTGGGGCCCTTTATAGCTTGCTGTTCGGTGTGAGCCAAGGCTCCGTGTTGAAGACCGTACTTTGACCTATAATGGTTTACTTTTATAAATTTTGACTTGGATGGAGAGTTGTCTCATTGGCACTCATACCACATCTTCTTATATCCATTAAACATATTGCATCCAAAATGATCAACTACAAGAGAGTATTAGACACCTTTACCTGCAGGTATGTAAAATCGAAACTTCTCGATTAGTCTAGTGTATCGTCCCCATACAAATAATGTCCCACTGGTCATATTATGACTTTAGACCTTTGCATCATTTAAAATAAACGACTAAGAGAGTTGCTAGCCAAAGAGGCTTGACATCGAATTCCCAAACCCATCAACTGGATCGACAACTTCAGGTTACTGGTGGATGCAGTTGAGGAATAAGCCAGAAAATGAATAAAGCACAAGCCAAATGAACTAAAACTGAAAACTTTATCTGCATTGATCAAAGCTGTTTGGTCATGCATTCATTAGCACATTTAATGTCTACGATGAACAATATGCACACGGGTTTCTGACCCTTTCAAGAATACCGAGGTTGTGGACGCTTTATCTTCTCTTTACGATAAGTGTGTTGTTGTTCCAGCATACAAAACCTCAAACAATATCATTTTTATATGCAATCATCATTATTTGGAATGTCTCACTAAAGAACACTGTAAAACTGGGAATCCCACACCATCATAATTCACGAAAGAAGAGAGTTTAGAAAATCATAAATCCGCCCTGCCCTCCAAAGTGTTAACATAATAAAGGACGATGAAAATCTCCTATCTTTATATGCGATACCTTAACTTCACAGAATCATTATAAAGAACGATATATAGCCGGGTCGTAAAGATAATCAACTAACTATCTTTCTAATGTTCTCACCACCATTCTCTCTGCAATGAAAGAAGGCTTCAGAACTATTGTGAAGAGATTCAAAATTCTAAAGATCTACTCCAAAATATTCAATCACAATCTTTACAATATTGTAGTAATATCAAAACCTTAAATTTTCAACGCTCTACATATTATTCCCCGTGCTCAGTTGAAAGATCGATTACATTGTCTCATTAAACAAAGCCTTTTCTATAAAACTTGCAAACGCAGATAAAAAAAAATCTCGTTTTCGGTCATGAAAAATCTTACTTTGTGAAGAACCACAATAATTCAAACAATTAATACACCGAAGATGATATCATCAAAATGATGAACGTTTTGATCAACAACATATTTGTGAGTTTGGTGGACTGATATTGCAGCAGACAGTCAGTATTCCAATTGGAACTTATTGTGCACCACTGCTGGCCGATTTGTACACATATGAAGCAGAATTCATACATAACCTTCTCAAATGCAAAATGAAAAAGCATCTCGCAATGATCTTCAATTTCACTTTCATATATTTTGATGATATCCTGTCACTCAATAACCCACTTTTCAATAAGTGCTTAAATCTCATATATCCCAGGGAATTTGAGCTTAATGATATTATCGATAGTAGAAGGTATGCTTCATATCCTGATTTTTTCCTCGATTTTGACACAGGTGGACAACTTCAAAGAAAAAATATATGACTAACGTGATGATTTCAATTCTTCAATTGTCACCTTTCAATTTCTCATCATATTATTCCGAATCTCTTACATAGTGATCCTATCAGATTGTCTGTAATGTAATGCCGATACCATTATATAGTGCTTCTATTAGATTGTCTGTGATGTGATGCTGATACCATCATATAATGCTCCTATCAAATTGTCTGTGATGTGATGCTGATACCATCATATAATGCTCCTATCAGATTGTCTGTGATGCCGATACCATTATATAGTGCTCCTATCAGATTGTCTGTGATGTGATGTCGATACCATTATATAGTGCTCCTATCAGATTGTCTGTGATGTGATGCTGAAACCATCATATAATGCTCCTATCAGATTGTCTGTGATGCCGATACCAATATATAGTGCTTCTATTAAATTGTCTGTGATGTCATGCCAGTACCATTATATAGTGCTCCTATCAAATTGTCTGTGATGTGATGCTGATACCATCATATTTTGCTCCTATCAGTTTGTCTGTGGTGTGATGTCGATACCATTATATAGTGCTCCTATCAGATTGTTTGCGATGCCGATACCATTATATAGTGCTCCTATCATATTGTCTGTGATGCCGATACCATTATATAGTGCTCCTATCAGATTGTCTGTGATGCCGATACAATTATATAGTGCTCCTATCAGATTGTCTGTGATGCCGATACCATTATATAGTGTTCCTATCATATTGTCTGTGATGTGATGTCGATACCATTATATAGTGCTCCTATCAGATTGTCTGTGATGCCGATACCATTATATAGTGCTCCTGTCAGATTGTCTGTGATGCCGATACAATTATTTAGTGCTCCTATCAGATTGTCTGTGATGTGATGCTGATACAATTATACAGGGCTCATTTCAGATTGTCTGTGATGTGATGCCGATACAATTATATAGTGCTCCTTTCAGATTTTCTGTGATGTGATGCCGATACAATTATATTGTGCTCCTATCGGATTGTCTGTGATGCCGATACAATTATATAGTGCTCCTATCAGATTTTCTGTGATGCCAATACCATTGTATAGAGCTCCTATTAGAGTGTCTGTGATGCCGATACCATTATATACTGTTCTTATCAAATTGTCTGTGATGCCGATACCATTACGTCGTGTTTCCATGAAATTGCCTGTGATGTTGATACCATAATATTATAGTGTTCTTATCAAATTGTCTTTGATGGCGATACTATTATAAAGTTCTATCTAATTGTCTGTTATGACGATACCATTATATAGTGTTCCTATCAACTTTTTTTGTAACCCCGATACCGTTATATAGTGCTCCTATCATTGTCTATGATTCCGATATCATTACAAGTGCTCTTATCAAATTTTCTATGATGCCGATACCATTATTTAGTGTTCCTATCAGATTGTTTGTGATAACGATATCGTTATATAGTGCACCAAGCAGATTGTTTGGGATGCCGATATCATTACCTTGTGTTCCCAAGATATTGTTTGTGATGCCGAAATCATTATATAATGTTCATATCAAGTTGGTTGTGATACCGATAACGTTAAATAGTGATCCTATCAAGTGTGTTGGGATGCCGATTCTATTATATAGTGATTTTATTAGATAGTGTGTGATGCCAACACCATGTTATAGTGCTTCTTTCAGATTGTCTGTGATGCCGATACAATTATAAAGTATTCCCATCAGATTGTCTGTGATGCCGATACAATTATAAAGTATTCCCATCAGATTGTTTGTGATGCCGATACAATTATAAAGTATTCCCATCAGATTGTCTGTGATGCCGATACAATTATAAAGTATTCCCATCAGATTGTCTGTGATGCAGATTCAATTATTAAGTGCTCCTACCAGAGTGTCTGTGATACCGAAACCATTACATAGCGCTCCTATGAAATTATGTGTGATACCGATACCATAATAAAGTACTCATATAAGATTGCCTGTGATGCCGTATCCATTATATAGTGCTACTTTCATGCAAATTGTTTGTGATACCGATACCCTTATAAAGTGCTCCAATTAGATTGTTTGTGAAATGGAAACCATTATATAGTGCTCCTTCCAGATTGTTTGGGATTTGATCCCTATACCATTACATAGTGCTCCTATCAGATTGTCTGTGATGCCAATACATTTATATAGTGCTCCTTTCATATTGTCTGTGATGTGATGCCGATACCATCATATAGTACTCCTTTGAGATTTACTGTGATGCCGAAGCCATTATATAGTGCTATCAGATTGTTTGTGATGCCGATACCATTATATAGTGCTCCTATTAGAGTGTCTGTGAAGACAATACCATTGTATAGTGTTCTTATCAAATTGTCTGTGATGCAGATACCATTTCGTAGTATTCTCACAAATTTGTCTGTGATGCCGGTAAAATAATATTATAGTGTTCTTATCAAATTGTCTGTGATGTTGATACCATTATATAGTGCTCTTATCATTTTGACTGAGATACTGATACCATTATATAGTGCCCCTATCAGATTGTCTGTGATGCCGATACTATTATATAGTACTTTTATCAGATCGACTGCAATGCCGATAGCATTATACAGTGCTCCTTTCAGATTGTCTGTGATGCCAATACCATTATATAGTGCTTCTATCAGATTGTATGTGATGCCGATATCATTATAAAGTGCTACTATCATATTTTCTGTGATACCGATAGCATTATATAGTGCTCCTATCAGATTGTAAGTTATGCCGATAGCATTATATAGTGCTCCTATCAGATTGTAAGTTATGCCGATAGCATTATATAGTGCTTCTATCAGATTGCATGTGATGCCGATATCATTGATATAGTGCTCCTATCAGATTTTTGAGAATGTGTTACTTTTTACCTTTTGTTGAACAGCTACTTGAAATACTGGCTATAGAGGGAAGTTTTAAAACTAGTGTGAATCCGACATATATTAATATGCACATAGTACTTGGAATATAGCAAACTTTAGGTATTGTTTATATACCTAGTCAATTTGTAACTTTTGTTATAGATTCGGTTCTTTTTCAATATTATGTTGAATCTTATTTAGCACTCAGTTTCCGAGCTACAAGAAAGTCAGTTGGTTTTAACATTCAACATTTCAATCGTTTTATTGCCAGTCCGATTTAATAGTTTTTGTCTTTAAATTCCTAATCAAAATCTCTGCATCTTTTTTTTTTCTATTGTTGTGGCAGCTCTTATGTTTTAAGCAATACATTACCAAAGTTATCACATATTAACGTTTTACATAGTATGAGGAGAATAAACCGTTCTATAAGGGGATAGAGGAAGGTCTGGATGGAGTTTACAGTTCTATAAGGGGATAGAGGAAGGTCTGGATGGAGTTTACAGAATAAACCCTTCTATAAGGGGATAGAGGAAGGTCTGGATGGAGTTTACAGTTCTATAAGGGGATAGAGGAAGGTCTGGATGGAGTTTACAGAATAAACCCTTCTATAAGGGGATAGAGGAAGGTCTGGATGGAGTTTACAGTTCTATAAGGGGATAGAGGAAGGTCTGGATGGAGTTTACAGAATAAACCCTTCTATAAGGGGATAGAGGAAGGTCTGGATGGAGTTTACAGTTCTATAAGGGGATAGAGGAAGGTCTGGATGGAGTTTACAGAATAAACCCTTCTATAAGGGGATAGAGGAAGGTCTGGATGGAGTTTACAGTTCTATAAGGGGATAGAGGAAGGTCTGGATGGAGTTTACAGAATAAACCCTTCTATAAGGGGATAGAGGAAGGTCTGGATGGAGTTTACAGTTCTATAAGGGGATAGAGGAAGGTCTGGATGGAGTTTACAGAATAAACCCTTCTATAAGGGGATAGAGGAAGGTCTGGATGGAGTTTACAGTTCTATAAGGGGATAGAGGAAGGTCTGGATGGAGTTTACAGAATAAACCCTTCTATAAGGGGATAGAGGAAGGTCTGGATGGAGTTTACAGTTCTATAAGGGGATAGAGGAAGGTCTGGATGGAGTTTACAGAATAAACCCTTCTATAAGGGGATAGAGGAAGGTCTGGATGGAGTTTACAGTTCTATAAGGGGATAGAGGAAGGTCTGGATGGAGTTTACAGAATAAACCCTTCTATAAGGGGATAGAGGAAGGTCTGGATGGAGTTTACAGTTCTATAAGGGGATAGAGGAAGGTCTGGATGGAGTTTACAGAATAAAGAATAACGGACAAAAAGTGAAGAATAAAGGGCAAAAACATCAAGAAAAGAGAAAAATGGGGCTGGAACCTGTACTTATACTTTTCACTTCTACGGAAACACAACTTAGCATTTCGCAGCCGCTTTATCCCCTTCTCTAACTATAGTTGATAAAAAATCAGCTTCCATATATGATAATATAATATCATTTTATATAATAATTGTTCACAGTATTTTATTATATCTAGTTCAAAACTGTGGCTACATAATACTAGGGATAACTGGCATTTGTAATGAAGATGCGCTCGTAGCATGCTGCCTTTCAGAGAATTCATATTCAAATTGAAAATTATTACATTTATTAGATTGGTTATTTAAAACAAAACATGTACTGTCTTGACAGATATTCTTTACTTATGTATTAAAATATTTATATATTGTTACATAGACTACATTTTTACTAAAAATCTACATTCTACTAAACAACAAAGTTAATTATTGTCATTAAAGCCCATAGAAGTCAATGAAGCAAAATTAAAGGTGACTTTTAAGACTTTGGCAAGATATATATGACATATTAATGTCTTTCTCTTTTTAGATGTAATGTATCGCAAAAGGGTTGAAATTGCAGTATAAAACGGTCATTTTCTTGTGAAAGTCTCAGTCCTTTGGGAAATGATGTTAAACAATAAAAAACAGGACCCGAAAGAGTAATATATACTATCATAGATAGATAATTTAATTTCGAGCCGTCTCTTCGCTTGGGATATTCGAATTTTTTGACATAAAATCAATTTTGTGTAGACAATATACTGCCTCCATCATTAGGACCTGAAATCTGTTGTAAAAGCCTGACATCAATAACACTGTCATAGTAAGTCGAGAGACATTACTTCATTGATGAGAATAAATAATTGGTTTGTCCACAATGTAATTATTATTGTGACATCTCGGAACGAGGGAACAGTTAAAACATTGACATAATGATGCAACTCATAAAAATCCGGATCTGCAGTTTGCACAATTTGTTAGAAACTAAGCAAGTGTTTAAACATAAACTTGTACCAGTTAATGTATTACTTTATATCAAACATGATAAATTGCTCCTTACTATAGTAATTAAATATATATTGCTCACTTTATTAATTTTCTTAAGCTATTAAATAACACTTTTTACAAAACGGGTTGCGAAATAAATCATTATAAATAATAATAATAATAATGATAATAATAATAATGATAAAAATGATAATGATAATAATAATAATGATAAAAATGATAATGATAATAATAATAAATATAAATCAATTTTAAAAACAATTGTTAACGATCTTTCCCCTCTGAAATTTGATTGATTGATAAGTTGGTTGGTTGGTTGGTTGGTTGACTGATTGATTGATTAATTGATTAATTAAACACATGGGATAGGGTCTCTTGAAACAAGCGAAAAAAAACAAATGAGATCTTGGACCCCGTATTAAACACATGGGACCGACACATACATGTATGTATGCATGCACGCATGCATTGATTGATTGGTTGGTTGGTTGGTTGGTTGACTAATTAAACACATGGGATAGGGTCTCTTGAAACAAGCGAAAAAGAAACAAATGAGATCTTGGACCCTTTATTAAACAGATTGATTGATTGATTGATTGAATGGTTGGTTGGTTGGTTGGTTGATTGATTGATTGATTGATTGAAAGTTTGCATGGCACTCTCCCTATGCGAGGCATCAGACTGAAAGTCCATATTATTATCGAACGTGACTGCGTACTTATACTTCCCGGACAGCCAAACGAACGGCCTGGTTTTCCTTATGAATAAAACCCTTACATCTTCTTTTTATAAATTTTCTCTATTTTCTACGGGCACACGGACTTCATGTTTTTTTTATTTGTTGTGTGTGCATTTTGTTTGAACTTGTAGGAAAAACTGAGTAACATTTTGTCTTGGAAGTTTCAGTTTCTATATTTGGATGTGGAATGTTTTATTCTAAATTTAGGTCCGCGCGCACGGTGGTGTTTGTGAAGTCACGTGACGCTCAAATATATATGTCTGGAGTTAGAATATTAATAGGCACTGGCTACGGTTAAATTGAAATGTAACAATGATAAAAATGTTATTGTTACATTGGAGACTAATTGCCGGAATGCAGGGTCGGGTAAGGAACCGATTAATTACGAATGTAACAATGATATTTGTGTCTACGGTTACGTTGTGTTATTGTTACGTTAATGCGCTTCAATATATGCTGGGACTAGTAAAATGTATCAAAATAAAACTTCAAAACTTTTATTTGAATATTTACAATATTGCATACAATTTTTTCAATTTTTATTTACAAAGGCAGTTTCTCCAAATCCAGTATGTTGTTTTGTGAGCATGTTTCAGTCCGACGCATTTTTGGGGAAACCATTCTAGGCAGCCATCACAAAAGAGTGATGCAGCAATGTGCACGTCGGTTTTGCAGACTGTACAATTCCACTCTGCAATATCTCTTTTTGAAGTTATAGAAACTTTCAATGTCTGCAATGTCTTCAGGTGAAAAATATTTTTTTACTCTTGCGATGTTTATATATTCCTCCAATATTTGTTGTTGGAAACATGTGAGGTTGTTTCATGTTGTCTTTTAAAATAATTTCATTGCCATCCATTACTGATGTTATGTTCGCCTCCGATTTTTAGTTCACTGCTAGCAAACTTTGCTTTTGACGTATCAATTTTTCTAGAACTGCGTTAAACTTTGAATAACTATAAAATTTGAGTCTTGATATTGTTTTAGTTTCGATTCAAACGCATCCCAAGTTTTAAATTTTTCAACAAAACAAATTTTGTAATAGGAATCACCTCATCGATTGTTCAAAGCATAATGACAGTAATAAGGGTAGGTGTGTAGTTAAATACATAGAAGTGAACACTTTTCTTCTTAACATCGAACCATTGCACTATATTTTTTGTTCGCCTTTGGCACTACTAAACTGTATTAGCACATACTTACAACTTCTCGTCCAATCAAATTGCTTATATTTGCCTTCCAATTTTCATAGTACATACTTTTCCTGTGTACTAAGTAACTACGCATGAATGACCACAGGGGTAAGATTTCATTGTATCGTAATCAAGATATTTAAAACAAAAATTGCCACTGGCTATTTTGAAATAAAATGCTGTGTTCCAAATTAAATTAAATAGTTTGTAATTAGTTTTCACGTTGATTTTTAAATATCCTGCTATTAAAATCTTTGGATCTTAAAAATGTTTTTGACAATTGCAAATTTTATCAATAAAATAAAGGGTAATACATATGGTTCTTTATACCTTGATTAGAGTACAACGATATCTTAAAATTATGATAATGTATCATCCATGCAATTACTTTGTACACAGAAAAGTGTGTACTATGAAACCTTGTGCAGGACAAATTAAAGCAACTTGGTGATAATTTTTTAAACTTTCTTAAGGAAGGTGATCTATTTCGTCATGAATTGATTGATTTATTGATTATTGGTTGCTTAATGTCCGGTGGCAAATATTTCATGCATGTTCAGGACGATGTCGTGAATTGAAAAACTGTGATTATGTCTGAAGATAATGTGCCACCTATATATATATATATAAACATATTCTGATAAATCTTTTAGTTTTTACTTTGAAATAATAAAAAAAAAAAAAAAAAAACACAAAACACAAAACACAAAACCTATAATCTCTGATCTATTGGTAGTTGCTTTTTAATGCCTATCTGCTAGACTATATCTATGGGGACAATCTATCTCTATGTTTCAAATTTAAATTTATTATAGCTTTAGTTTTACTGTGAAATTAAAAAATGTTATCAAAACATGTAAAGCTTCCACTGCAATTTAATTAATGCCTGCTTTTGGTCAATTTATTTTGTCATCTTACCATGTAAGAAGAACATGTATAGTAAAACACCGCTTTATATCAGTATACATACTTACACCAGCAGCTACCATCTTTCCATTCTGGAGTGAATGGCCTTTTGAAGTCACATATTTTACAATAATACTAGTGAGTAGATTTACAAAACTGCGTTAATGAGCTCCTTTTTACAAACACCTGTGATACTAGTAGTCAGCCAAAATAAACTATCAATAGACCAATTAAAAGATTACTCGAGTTGTAAATATGTGCTAAATTGGATAGTCTATGAAAAGGTATATACTATGAAATTAAGAGCTCGGGGCAAGCCCCTCGCTCTAAATTTCATAGTATATACCTTTCCATAGACTAACCTAGACGTAGTATCTTGAAGAACATTAAAACAATATTAAACTAACTATTGAAACACTCTTTGTTGAAAAATAATAATAATAATAATAATAATAATAATAATAATAATAATAATAATAATTATAATAATAATAATTATAATAATCATTATTATTATTATAAGTACTATTATTATCAAGTACATATCGAAGAATTAAGCGACAAAACTATAGAAGATTAAAAGTTTAATAAATTTAGCGTACTAACAATAACATAACGTAACCGTAGACACGAATATTATTGTTACATTCGTAAGTAATCAGTTCCTTACCCAACCTTGCATGTCGGCAATTATTCTCCAATGTAACAACAACTTTTTTATTACTTTTACATTTCAATGTAACCGTAGCCAGTGCCATATTAATATCTTTTCAAGGGAGACCGTTGAACAGAGCACATGTGTATTGATAAGAGTAACACGATAACTATTGATTTTATTTTTTACAGGTCACTGATGTCGGATCATGCATGCATTTTTAGTACACATTTACGGGAGCACAGATTTGTATTTCAATGCATGTTTAGTAATTTGATTGTAGGATTTCACTAATATTTACCTTCTTGGGAGCGATATCTACGTCATTGATTTTAATTTCGCAATCAGGCGGACCGCACGTGTATTTATAGTGCTAACGGGAATATATATTTTCTTGATTCATTTTACAGGTAAACTATTGTCTAATCGCTGATCACGAGTCTTCATTCATTGCGTGCACACAGATTCAGATTCAATAGTTTATTAAAGTCTCACCACATACATACAAGTATAAACACATTATAATATCAAGTACACAATATAAAAATTTAGAATGCATGTGCCATTCTTAAAAGAATTATGAGAGACTGTTATATACAATTATAAAACAACAGAATTAAAACATAATTTTGTTATTTACAAAAAACATAAAAGTGCAATATCACCATGCACATTCAAGGATAAAACCTGTTACATGTACATAAAAAAAAAATAACAATGATTTTTTAACAGTATAAGATACTATTTCGTCGCAATAAAATATTATGGCAGGTTTTGGCAACAGAACTACAAACATTTTCATTTTTGAACAAAAATATAAATTTTTCATCATCTGATAAAGTTAAAAACATATTATTATGTTGAATTATATCAATAAATAAAGACTGCCTTAAATCTTCATATAATGGACATGTTAACAGTACATGTTTTTCATCTTCTATATCATCACAATTGAAACATAATCTTTTATCTAAATCTAATCTTTCGTAACGACCAGTTTCAATTTTTAAAGGTGCTTCTCCACATCTAAATTTCGCATATGCACTGCGATATCGAATAGGTATATTTTGCAACAAATATTGTTCAGTAGAGTATGAAAATTTAAACAATTTATAAGTTCTCAACTTATTTCCTTGACCATAAGAATCAAGCCTTGTACTCCATTCAGTTTTATAATTATCAAAAATATTAACTTCTAACTGATAAATTATATTTTTATCCAGTATATAATCATCTACATTGCAAAATCTGTCCATATTGTAAAGTTTCAACATATCTATAACTTTTATAACTCCAATTTTTAATTTTATAACTACTTTTTCTAATTGACCATGTAAATACTTTATAATTTATCCTGTCTTTATCCATTTTTGTACATCTTGCCCAGTGTCTTAAAATGTTAGACCACTGTTTAACACATGAAGGCTTCCAACCCATGTCACCTGAAACAGCATCATTGGGGGTATACTTTCCAACTCCCATATAAAATCTCATGGCTCGGTTCTGAACTGCTGAGATGCAGGAGAACTCACTTGTACCCCAAATAGCTGAGCCGTAATTGATGACTGACCAAACTAAAGTGTCAAACAATTTGGTAAAAATATTGTGTTGAAAGCCACCATGTGCTTTACATTTTACTATAAGAAGGCCTAATGCCCGACTTGCTGACTTTGCAACTGCCTTTGCCATAACTTTATAATCTAAAAATTCATTTAATACTAATCCTAAATATTGATAGCTAGAAACATAATCAATGACTTCACCATTTATATTAAAAACAAAATCTGATCTTATCACAGAGGGGTTTCTAAAATGCATGATTTTTTATTTATATAAATTAACTTTTAAACAATTATCATTACACCATACACCTAATACATTAATCAATTTCTGCATATCTTCTGTATTTTCAGACAATAAAACAAGATCATCTGCATATAATAAAATAGCAACCTTTTCACCGTCAATGTCTATACCAATATTTAATGCTTTTATATCATCAATTAAGTTATTAATAAAAATATTAAACATGACTGTGGATAAAACACATCCTTGTTTCAAACCAGTATTTACACTGAACCAATCAGTAGTATTACCGTTCACACGAACACAGCATTCTATATTTGAATAAATGGCTTGCAAAGCACACATAAACTTTGTACTTATACCTAAATCTGTTAATTTGTTAAACAATAGTGACCTGTCAATTGTATCATATGCCTTCTTAAAATCTACAAAAGAGACAAAAGTTGACAATTTACATTTTTTCCTAGTTTCAATTATTGACGTTAAAGTGGAGACATGGTCAATAGTACACCTGCCTTTGATAAAACCATTTTGTTCATCATTAATTATCTCCCTTTCATCTAACCATTCTGTTAATCTATTATTTAAAACACTACAATAAAGTTTGTATGCACATGGTGCTAAAGTAATACCTCTGTATGACAATGGATCTCTAGGATCAGAAGTTGAACATTTTGGTATTGGATTAATTATACCTTTATTCCAAGTATTTGGAATTTTACTAGATTTAAAACATAAATTAAATAATTTTGTTAAAGTACAAATAACTAAGAAATTTTTACACAATTCAGATTGAATTAAATCTACACCTGGACTTTTATTATTCTTTGAACTCATGACAATATTATGAACTTCATCAAAAGTTATTTCATTATCTAATAAATCAGAAACAATAATATTTTCTAAATTTAAATCTTCTTTTACAAGTTTAGGATCTGAGCACAACAATAATGCTGTTGTTAAAGTACTTTACAGGGATGGATTTCTATTTCAGAAAGAAGTTTGTACATAAGAAGGATTAGCATTTTTACAGTAAAATGTACGGGACTGAAGGCGATTTTCTTTTCATAGAACTAAAAAAAAAAATCAGTTGGAAAAAAGAAAGGGGGGGGGGGGGTGTAGTAGTGGTAGACTTTGGTTGATACATTTACAACATGATAGCTGCAGAGTTTTAAGTCTTAATTAGTAATTTGTTGATTTGAACATTTCAGGGGCATTGGCCCTGCAATAAATGACGCGTACCATTTTGACAAACAATTTCCAGTAACGACATGTCGCGACAAACATTTTGGTTAAGATGTTTCGTCGATACCTATAACTCTTTCTCGTAAGAAGCTACATAAACTTCAAAATTATATTTCACTTATTTTAAATACAAAAGGGGAATAACTCTCATATGGAGTCTCCGGATAGCTTCGGTCAAAATGAAACGTAGTATCGTGAGGATATAATGAACATTTTTACTTAGAAAAATAAATTTGTCGCTTTCTTTTACGGTTGCAAAGGAGATCTCATAACAAGAAAAACAGTGTTCGGGGAGATAACTCTTACACAGAAAAGTGTTCGGTTAAACAGTGTCAGTTTCAAAAGCGTATAGACTGTATGATATTATATACCAAAAAACTAAGCGACGTCTTTTGAAACAAAATACAGCGCATGAAAAAAAATTGATGGAAGAAAAAAAAATAATCAAAACAAAACCAATAGGTCTTTCCACGGAAAAGTGGAAAGACCTAATAATAGGAGCTTCAAATTATCGACGTCACGTGACACAAATATGTTTTAAACTGCTATACAATGATTGTTGCATGAATAAAGTTGTAGAATATATTGCACTCGATAGCAAATGAAATATAAAAATCGACTTAGGACAATCTATTCAAGCAATAACCCTATATCATTATTAATATTACTTTGGGAATTATTATTATGCATTTGATGAATATTAAAAAGAAGATGTGGTATGATTGCCAATAGTACAACTCTCCACAAGAGACCAAATGACACAGAAATTAACAACTATAGGTCACCGTACGGCCTTCATCAATGAGCAAAGCCCATACCGCATAGTCGGCTATAAAAGGCCCCGAAATGACAAATGTAAAACAATTCAGACGAGAAAACTTACGGCCTAATTTATGTAGAAAATAATGAACAAAAAACAAATATGTAACACAGCAACAAACGACAACCACTCAATTACAGGCTCCTGACTTGGGACAGGCACATACAGAATGTGGCGGGGTTAATCATGTTAATCATGGCGCCCAACCCCCACTAACATGGGACAGTGGTGTAACAGTACAACATAAGAACAAACTATAGAAATCAGTTGAAAAAAGGCTTATCTCATCAGATGGATACAAATAGAAAAACACAGAGTAGACGTGGACGGGTACTTGTACATCCCAACAACAAAGAAACACTAAGTACAGATCTGAGAGTACTCGCAGTTACTGACATCTAGTTCATAGCCAATAACAACTAATAAAAAATATCATGCATCTAAGACTAAATTATCAATCAGTACACATCCTACATCATAAAAACGTCATAAACAGTCAGAGAAAAACATGACCTTGTGCAATGCCAAGATATAGGTATCGACAGATTGTAGAGCCATGAATGTGCATATGTATATAACAATGCTATTTAGTTGGCTTTTAATTTACTGATAATAAAACCAATATTAATACCAATAAAAAAATATTCAAAGATCTAATTACAGTGTTGAATTGGTAACCTTTTAGAATAAGTTTATTTAAAGGATCGATAAGTTTACCCGGATCGTTTCTAAATTTCCGGGCTCGGTAAACAATATCTCCGTAAAAATGAGGATGTGCTATTCCGTTTGAAATAAGTTTTCTACAGATACAACCAAACTTCAAAACCAAATCTTAATATCTATGGAAGAATTTAATTAAGGTTTTAAGTAATTTGTGGTAACGAAATCCCTGACTTAATAATTTACCAGTAATACATAGATTAATTCATTAAAATCCAAAACGTCACAACAGACACGAGTTGTGATATATAAACACCGTAAGATGGTGCCAAAGGAACATCACCATCCAAAAAAGGAAAAATACCAACAAAGGAAAGGACAGTTATTACCGTTTATATTTGATTTATTTAAAGTAAGTTCCTTTGGGTAAATTTCGGCAGTATATTTAGAAAATTCTTGATTATTTAACGAAAAATATCATCAAGATAACGGTAAGTGTTGTTGAATTTATCAATTAAATGCAATTTAGACGGGTCTTTACTGAGTTTGGTCTTAACTGGGATTCATAACAGTACAAGAACAGGTCTGCTATTAGAGGGGCACAATTGGTGCCCATGGCAATACCTACAACCTGTCTATAAACTTTGTTGCCGAAACGTACATAAATGTTATCAAGGAGAAAATTAACAGCTTCAATCATCTCATCACACCTCCAGTAAGTATATCAAGCATATTTACCTTTCTCACTAGAGAAGAAGGCTTTAAATGAGTCGCAGCAAACATATTGAAGACCCATTGGTGGCCTTCGGCTGTTGTCTGCTCTATGGTCGGGTTGTTGTCTCTTTGACACATTCCCCATTTCCATTCTCAATTTTATATTTGCATTCAGATTTACCAAACGACCATTTAATTAAATAGGAAAACTTTTGTTTGATTAGATTGTGTGGAAGTGTAGTGTAAAGAGACGAAAAGTCAAAACTGTCAACGGAATAAAAAGGACCATCAAAAACACGGCATTTATCTAAAACATCCAAAGAATTTTTTACACTCCAAAAAAAATTAATTCCACTATTTTCATATATTTAATTACAAAAGTTAATGATAAGTTCTTTGATAGCAGTTAAGGAACTAGTTAAAAGCACTGAAAGATTAGTTGTAGAACACTTACTAGAGGCCGAGATGAAACGATATTTTACTGGTTTTTTGTTGTGTCGTTGTTCTCCTCTTATATTTGATGCGTTTCCCTCAGTTTTAGTTTGTAACCCGGATTTGTTTTTATCTCTATCGATTTATGAGTTTCGAACAGCGGTATACTACTGTTGCCTTTATTTAAGTAACCAATACATAGTAGGGACCTTAAAATGTTCAGAAAAGGCCTTAAGCTGTTATGTGGTTATGATATGTTTATTTACTATATGACTCTCTGTGGAGCGCACGGACTTGAATGTAGATGAATTTAAAATTTCATTCTTTAGAACGTCCTGTAGTTTACGGCATACCACCACCACATTGTTGGGTGCTTTGTCGGCCGGTACAAACACAAACCGCTTTGAAAGTTCTTGAAGTTTATGTCTTTTTCTAGAAATAGGCGTATTATGTACTCTTATTTATTTCTGAATTATTTTCAAAATGTGATATTCGAATATCCACAACATTCATACATTTATTTAAATAAGAATCAAGAGATTTTTGATCAGATTTTTTTACAATTACGATGAACCTGTTTCCAATCTATTTTAAGACTGTCAAGTAAATTAACAGCTTCCGTGGTTAAAGTATTTGTTTAAGTAAACACCCTTACGCCTGTTACCTGTAAATTAATTTTTGTAGGCCAACAGTGACATTGAAATGGAATTTTCAAGAAAATCGGTGTATCAGGTATTTTATACCCTTTTTCGATAGATCAACCTGTAATGTCTATTTTAATAAGTCAATCCTGTTTCAACAATAATGTCTTGGTCTGACAGGGGTCGGTCTTAGATTCCAAAAGATAGCGAGCCTATTGTCTATGCATTAAACCAGTATTAGCTTATTAATCAAAAATCTAGACGTAGCCCCTCTAAATCCGACACTGTTTCAGTCCAGCTTTTTTGTTTAAACAAGCTAATTTAATTATAACGATATTTTTTAATCATTGTGTGGTCCTTAGCCAGATAATCAGATGTATCTCGAACAATGACATATCGAAGAAATACGTTTTTAAAAGTCAACTCATAAATATTACAACATTCTAATTTAAAGTGAAGAAAAATATCAGCTTTTACGGAAATAACGTCTGTCGTCTAGGAAACATACTTTAAAATACTTGCTCACATAATGTCCCGCCATACTCAATAGTGTATAACATATTTACTGCAAAATCTGAAGTCACAGTCGAAATCAGGTCTGTATGAATTTCCTTAGTGACTAATTCAAAATTGTTAATCAATCGATTTTTTTTAATATTATCTTTCACGAACTTTTCTAGGGTAGCTCCGCTTATATTTGAAAAAAACTTCCTCTAACGTATAGACCCAGTAGAAAAAAATAAAATAAATAACATTCTAACTTTACACAAAACTAATGTAGCCTGCCTGCTGTTCAAATCGTTTGCTGTAGAGGGAAATTGTACTATATATGATAATTCTGTTTTTATTCTAATTTATTTCATTATTACTTCTTTAGCAGAACGCTGTCGTACGAAATTATAATCAAAAGTGTCCTTGCACAGAACGTTTGTAACATTGAAAAGTTCGACGCGTTAGTGTTTCGAATGCGAAGATTATTGTTGAACCATTCCTAAAGATCTTTACGTTCGACTGAGCCATTAAATCTGACGACATCTCCTAATGTTTTCTTGTATGTCGTTCAGACACAAGGAAACAGGAAAGGCTTAAATGAATGTTCTTTATGTGAGGAGTCACGACAGGTTACACACATCCTGTCTATGCATTCAATCATAGGAAGGCGTTTACATGAATATAGGTTCTACGAATTCTACAATATAGAAAGTCTCATCCTTAAAAGACTCGAAATTTATTTGATTGATGTTAGTTTTGTATTCTACAATTTTGCCCTATAAGTTGTAAATTATCAATATTAATATTTAATGGTTATCTGTTTGGGTAATTTAAAAATGAGTAAATGTGAACGTTCAGTGACCAAAAACTAATCACATTAGAATAAAAGTTCAAATATTTGTGAACTGAGAAAAAAACAAAACAAACAAAGTAAAACTTGAACCCATCACATTTTATGTCTGTACCAAGTCAGACAGTCTGGACTATGTGTTGTTCGAGATGTTTGTCTTTGTGTGTGTCTGTTTTCTCGAATGAGTTTGATGTTGTTGGTTGATATGTAATGTTGTAATGTTGAACTGTTTACGATATTTGCAATTCCAGTAATCCTTTTAAATCTTACTTAAATTTTTTAGCATGAAAATATCTGATACTCATCCCGTCTATGTCCATTATCAAATAGGCGACAGGGAACATTCAAAGTTGAAGAAAAACTAAAAATGCCATGGAAAAAAACGGAAAACGACGAAAAGACGAAGAAGTCTGCAAAACACCACATAGAAAATTTAAGACTGAGCAACACGAACTCCACCAACAACCGGATATAAACTCAGGTGCTAAGGAAGGATAATCAGTTCCTGCTCCACACGTGACACCCGTCGTGTTGCCCATGCAAGTACAAATCAGATGATAATTTTCATTCGGTGATGTTACAATCGAGGAAAAGTGGGCGGGATTGTCATTACAACAATTGGAACATATCCGTGGAAATTTGTGATGCAGGTATTCCATAATGGTCAACCAACTCGTCCGTTAAACTTTAACCTTTACTACTTGGAACATTTGGTTCAATAGCTTCATTGTAGCAGCAGACCTCTATAAATGAAAGCATGATAGGAAATGCAAGCACTGGAATATTGTATCAACTGGGAGATACATACTCCATATGCAGAATGTAATGTTGCTACATAGAAATAGAAAGTTTACAATATGGAAGCTGAAATTATCCCTGTTGTCGTAAAGGTTTGTTCTCAACCGACCCTCATAGTCTCTAAATGTAAGTCAAGACATGAGTCATACTTAGCTGTATCTTTGGTTTCCTTTAAATCAAGTTTTAAAACGTGTGCAACAGTGAATTAAAACGCTTTTAGAAGCTGTTACTATATTGTCATTACATATCAAGGGAGATAATTTACACTGTGCAATGTTGATAATAGTGTTTACGTTCACTAATCACGGGTTATATCGAGACGAATGGCCGTGAAAGTATACGTAATGGCATTCAAATATTGCGATTGGTTCGAGAAATTTAACCGAGAAGATATACAAGGTCAACATCAATCCAATTTATCACATTTTAAGAAAAATAATGGGAAAAATAAAGATCAAATAAAGTCAAAATGGTTCAACATTATGATAAAATCTGAAAGAAATCAATGTTTAAACATTCATTGCTTTTACAAAACGATAAAAGGTAGATTGCACGTCAACATTTAAATAACATATAACATGTAAGCAGACGAAGATTTTTGTAAGCAGACAAAGATTTTTTCCATAATATGAATGCCAAAATCATTTTCTCTGAACAAAGTCGTTCTATATAAATATGTTTAAAGGCTCCTTAGTTCGTTTTCGGCAACTTTTCTTTTTTTCACAATGTTGGTAGAAATCGGAACGTTATATTTATTTTGATATTTTCGTGAAAGATCAGGTACTGCGTATTTGTTTTGATCTGTTTTTGCAAACATCCTTGACGTCTCCCAATCATTATGTAATTATAAGATGATTTAGCATTGTAATTGGTATAATTGAACTAACACGACTTATTCCTCATCACTTTTATTAAGGACGACGGCTACGGTGGTTCAATGCCACCGGATCTGACTCTTAAATTTATTCATGAAATTTTACATGCGTCACAATGAAAAAAAAACAATGTCACTCGCGAACGCAATTGTTAGATTGCTTTATCGCGAAAGAATCGATGCGGCAACTTGTGATCACTCCTGAATAAGCTCCCAGTGTTTCAATTAATTTGATAAATATCCTTTAGTACATCTTTGTTGTTTCGTCATTCTTCGGGTTGCATGAAATGCACATTTGATTCAGATTTGGAAATTGCTGGGCTTATGGATAGAAGAAGCAGGTATCATGTTTTTTTGGTAATCAACTCCTCATTCCGTTTTGGACAAAGCGCCTTCAAACCCAGTAAATTGTTTGTATGTTTGCATCTGAAATGTGCATCACATATTGTACTTTTAAAGATTTGACTTTTCAACTCGTTTTACTTCCTTTCCACATAATCTTGTCAATCAAAATTTTTCCCATTTAATGAAATGGTCGTTTGAAACATCTAATTGCAGATATATTTGCTGCAACTTATTAAACGCTTTCTTCTCTAATGAGAAAGGTAAGTATGCGAGATATACTTACCGGAGGTTTGATGAGATGATTGAAGTTGTTAATTTTCTCCTTGACAACATTTAAGGACGTTTTTCGACAGGTTGTAGGTATTCCTATGGGAACCAATTGCGCCCCGTTAATAGCAAACTTTTTCTTGTACTCTTATGAATCACAGTTTATGGCAAAACGTAGTAAAGCCCGTCTTTGTTGCACTTAATTGGTAAATTCAACAACACTTACCGTTATCTTGATGATATTTTTTTTCGTTTAATAATCCCGAATTTTCTAAATATACTACCGAAATTTACCATAAGTAACTTACTTTAAATAAATCATGTACAAGCGTTAATAACTGTCCTTTCCTAGATTTAGATATTTTAGTTTTACACGGGAAACTCTACACAAAAATTTACGACAAAAGGAACGATAAAATCGTTTCTATTGTAAATTTTCCTTTTTTAGACTGTGATGTTCCTTAAGCATAATCTTACGGTGTTTATATATCACAACTCGTTCGCTATACCCGTGTCTATAGTGACGTTTTGGATTTCAATGAACGTAATCTATGGTTTACTGGTAAATTAAGTCGAGGGTTTCGTTACCACAAATTACTTAAAACTTTTACTAGATTCTTCCATAGATACATAGATTTGGGTTGTAAATTTGGTTATACTTGCAGAAAACTTATTTCAAACGGGATAGCACATCTTATGTTTATGTAGATGTTGTTTACCGAGCCCGAAAATAAAGATACGATCCGATTCTTTGAATAAACTTATTGTAAAAGGTTACCATTTCACCATCTTTACCTTTACGTCCAGGAGAGACCTCACTGGTATATCAAATTAAATTTAAAAAAAATTGGAACAGGTTCGGTATTCCCTTTTCCTTACAGTATCAATAGAGTTACGAAATAGTTCAAATTAGCGGAAATTCTTTTGATAGCCTAACTCATGCATGGTCATTCTTGTAAAACAGTTTATTTTAATGACGATATACTGATACAAAAGGAACACATTCTTGAGGCTGGTAGTCCATCATTCATATATCACACACTCGATTCTTGGCGTATGAAGTAAGTAATCATTACTCTGATTAAAATTCTTTACAAACTGTATAGACACAGAGTAAGGAAGTTAAAGTGCGTGTAGACGCTGTATATTTGTAAAACCGATTGACATGTACAATAATTAAAGCTAATAAATTGGATTTCGTATTGATTATCTGACATTGTAAATCTGTACAGCATAAGAAAGTTATAACAATTACAACATTGTTTTGGGCGCTATTAGATGACTTGTTATCGGTAATCTGCTTAAATCCTTATCTTGATTTAATGTTTCTGACATGTCTTGTAATTGATTGTGGCTTCGAACTGTTTTAATTCGATACGCCACCGACTTGTATTTTTTTAAACCAAGTCGTGCTTTGGGTGCATGTATCTATGATGTTTATTTAGGGGAAGGGGTAGGCTAGCTATATGGTTTTCTTATTCATTAACGAGACGCCCAGAACAATCTGATAGTTAAGAAATGTCTCTATTCAGAAATGGAAAAGGTATTTGCAGAATGTTTAATTGAATTTTCAAACTTTTCTTTCTAATTCTTCACTAGCTCTGAAATATGAAAAATGTAAGTCTTACAATATAATTGTGAGGTATACGAGAAAAAGCATTAATATAAAGTTAAACAGTCGCATATAAAAAGTGTTTCAAATGAAATATAGGAATTTAGGAGTTACTTCATTTGTTTATATAGAAACAATGCCAATAAAGAGCAAATAAAAAGATATCTGCAGCTTTATCTGCGATGGGTGCCACATGTGGAGCAGGATCTGCTTACCCTTCCGGAGCACATGAGATCACCCCCAGTTTTTGGTGGGGTTCGTGTTGCTCAGTCTTTAGTTTTCTGTATTGTGTTTTGTGTACTATTGTTTGTCTGTTTGTCTTTTTCCTTTTTAGCCATGGCGTTTTCAGTTTATTTTCGACTTATGAGTTTGAATATCCCTTTGGTATCTTTCGCCTCTCTTTTATAGTACGCATATAATTGTTGTGGTCATCATAATGGTTTAATCGACTGAATAACAACTGTTATGGTGGATGATCTATACTTGTATGTCGAGTTGCTCTGTATTATGTGTATTATGCTGTTTACAGCGTTTGAGCATTCAAAGAGAGCTTTCATTGTCTTATTACCTGATTTGTTGAATGATTTGGCTGAGGCGTTTGTACGCGACACAGATGCGTCACACGGCGGTGCACGAAACCAATTCTTTCAGCATACTGTTTAAAACATGAGGATTAAATAAAGTTGATTGGATTATCATAACTACGGAATATCATGAGTTGTTTTCCGTTCAAAGGATGAAATATGACCACTGTTGCAAGGACTGGAAAAGTTTTGACATTTAGAACATATAAAGCAGTTTAATCCTGTTAGTTTGATTAGTTTGACACACTTTGACATGTCTTCCGTACCTCTTTATAGTGCAACTGATTCAGTCAAGGAAACCATTTTAATCTAGGAATTTAAGAATGCCTTTGTTTTGGTTCTTTGAATTGAGTTTAACAACTCGCCCCGAAGTTCAAATAGTAAACCCGTTGATTTAGTAAGACAGTGTTACCATTGATTGAAATTTTACCACTGATGCTTTCCAGTTCCTGTTGTTTCTCAATGTCAATGTCGGGATCAGTTATATTTTGATTTTTCACAGCTGACAAAATCTCACAAATTCTATTGCATTTTCAATAGATTGAGTAAAGAAGAAGCTCTTTTTAAATTATCAGGTGTCTTTGCTTGAGATAAAACATACCTCACATAATAATCTGCTATCGGTATTTGAAAGGGTAATCTGACATGAACCCTCATTTAACATCTGAAACTTTTTCACGTCCAAGTCGATAAGCACGAATCCCCCCCCCCCCCCCCCCCGGTCGAATGTAAGGGACGTTTATTATGTAGCCATGTAATTGAATGTGGTTACCAGCTTCAATTCAAGCAAAATGTGAATACAAAAATATCATACTTGAACTCTTAATTCTCTCAGTTCAAATTAATACCATGCCAAGAAGCTTCTTGAATGTACATTGCTTTGTCGCGTTCTGTCTGTGATTTTTCCATGCGATTATAAAGTTTTATATTTTCTTCACATCCGGGATATCACTTTTAATATTTAGAATTACATTTTGGAAGATTTTGGCGCTGATAATATTTTAAATTTTAAAGCGTTCAACAAAACAGACCGGCATCTATGCAAAATATAGTGAGATGAAGGTTCAAGATTCAGCTTGTGATATCCAAACGCTACGTTAACGAGTTGGATCTTAGGTCATGTATACGCGCATCTAAGGTCCGTTTAACGATACAAAGTCGAACTTCATACTGTTTCTTCTTTGGTGGAATAAATACGAGAGACACGTACTTCCAATTAAGGTGTTGTTTTATCATATTTACCCTCTCAAAAAATGTTCTTAGAGTTTAGCAAGTTCCTTATAAATCTTACCTTGTATGTATAATGGTGCGTTTTTGCGTCCATGGGGTTCACACTTTCATTAACAATATATACATTTTAACCTTGTATTAACCAAGCTCTGAAATGATTTTGGATTACTTACTTTGGAACAGTTATCTGACGAGGATCTGCTAACACTTCCGTAGCACCTGAGATCTACCCTATCTGTTTTGTGTAGTTTATGTTGCTCAGTCTTTAGTTTTCTATTATGTGTTTTGTAAATTATTGTTTATCTTTTATTCAGTTTCCGTTTAATACCATAGCGTAGTCAGTTTGTCATCGACTTGTTATCTTTTTGTCAGTTTCCGTTTAATACCATGGCGTAGTCAGTTTGTCATCGACTTGTTATCTTTTTGTCAGTTTCCGTTTAATACCATGGCGTAGTCAGTTTGTCGTCGACTGTTATCTTTTTGTCAGTTTCCGTTGAATACCATGGCGTAGTCAGTTTGTCGTCGACTTGTTATCTTTTTGTCAGTTTCCGTTTAATACCATGGCGTAGTCAGTTTGTCATCGACTTGTTATCTTTTGTCAGTTTCCGTTTAATACCATGGCGTAGTCAGTTTGTCGTCGACTTGTTATCTTTTTGTCAGTTTCCGTTTAATACCATGGCGTAGTCAGTTTGTCGTCGACTTGTTATCTTTTTGTCAGTTTCCGTTTAATACCATGGCGTAGTCAGTTTGTCGTCGACTTGTTTGATTATCCCTTTGGTATCGTCCTCTCTTTTAAAAGTCGGTTGCAAGTGGATGTCCTAGTATACCCCTATAGTTGCATTGCACTACATTTAATATGTAACACATCCCTAAAGAAACGAGTTTTGATAAATCATTCGTTCCTGAAAAAAATATTACGTTTCCCCTGAAAAGGATAAGTTGAAGTTTCGAGATCTCTACCACTCGTCTATTCGACGGTTAAATCACAACTAGATAACCTGATTTTTTACCTCGTCTTTTTGTTCTAGAAAACATTTTATATTGAATATGAAATAAAATTGTACTTTTTGCCAAGTTTAGAGAAAAGCCAATGCAAGGCAGATTCATGTGTGTCAAACAAATAAGGAAACAGCGTGTCATAAAACGATTCACTGTTAAATGAAAAGTCAATTCGCTTGTAATTCAATTAACTTCTACTCTGAATCAAATTGAAATAATCCCAATTGCATTATCAAATTGACAAATCAACAATTAAGACAAAACAATTGTAAAGTGTCCAATTATTATTGCAAAGTCAGCTTCTTTTAAACTGATCATGAGTTAAAGTAATGTTTGTTATATATTCATACAGCGTTCAAAAACGAAAATAAAAGATATACTGACCTCAAAACATTCGATAACAAGAAAATATCACATATCGGGAAAAAGTTCGCCTCTCTGGTCAGCACTACTTTACAAATCTGTTGATAATGTGAAGAGCCTTTTCATCGAAACAAGATAAAAATGTTAACGTCAATTAAAATGTTTGATAGATATTTCAAGAATATAATAACTGAAGTGCAGACACACATATATGTATTCTTCTTTCAGTGCGAAAAGTGAAATTCGTCAATATTTGATACGTTCAGACCTGTTCGTCAGTCCGTATATCCGTTGTCTATACAACATATACAAGAGATGAACTTCAAAGCATAATAGAACTGTACATCATTCATCTAATTTAATTTAATAATTAACAATGAAAGAAGGGATCTTAACAATTTGAAATATGTTTCCGCGTCAAGGAATATTTCGAGTTTGGGGACAATGAATACGAAATCAAATCCGCACAAAAATGACCATGTATTATTAGATATTCTTAGCAACAATACTAATGATGTGGAAAGCGCTTCATTGGCAAACTTAAGATCCAACAATGAAACCATAACTAAACATGTAGATAAAGGCAGCGCAATAGTCACTATTAAAGATAAAATCTGCCTATATTCAAGAATCTGAGCGTAAACTTTGTGATTCTACCAAAAAACTAGACTCGGATGAAACCTTGAAACAGGACATTCAGTAGATAATAACTACACGTTTATGGGTAGAAATGCACGAAATTGTTTCGTTGATGAAAAAAAAAACTCTTGATTATTTTCTCCGCCAAGAAAAACTGAAAAACTGAAACACCAACAATCAATAAATCAATCAATTACTGACTACTCTAGGATAATGCCTGCCTTTAATCATATGCCTGCCGACACATGTTTTGGGTAATCGAGCGTAATATTTCCACCTGTTGAATACCTGGTGAAATCGCAGGTGATGGTTCTGCATATAGCTGCATCTTTAATGAAATCACATTTTACAATTTAATCGTGTGGTAAAGGCTATCCAAATAGACCAATCTTATGCAAAAATATGAATGTGTGAATTAACAAACAAAAAACCCTTGAATCTACTATTGACAAACTGCTCCTTCCTGGTTTAGTTTCATAGATAATGTGGATATGAAGTGAACTGAATTTAGACAAATGTGTATCAGTCATGACAATCACTCAGTCATGACAATAACATATAAACAAGTAATACATTTTCACATGAGATATCAAAACCTAAATTTATATTCATTGTTACTTCCAGTTCTCCTACAGATGGCATGATATCCACATTCCTTCGCTGTAAGCAGACCGATTCCCAACAATACCAGTCCCCATAAAGCTGATACTCTGCTCACTGTACTAAAAGCATCCCTTACAGTCACGCATACAAAGTCAAGCCCAGGAATCAAAAACCGCTTGACGAAGAGAGGTACCACTATGTTAAGAAAAGTTTACGGAAATACGAGAGTATCACAAGGAATAGCTTCGGTGTTATTTGGAAGCATTGGAAATCAGTTGAAAAATCTCGAATTATTAAAGTTCATTTCTTTTCCCATTCCTCTACGATACATGTAGCTTTCGGACAACACAATAGTCTGAGGAATCTGCTAGTTTCTTCGGATGTATTAAAACTCAGATTTACATCTGGAGAATGCCGCTTTAGTGTTGATTAATGCTGTAAATGCTGCACACAGCTGTATTTTTCATCAATAATGCCACCCAAATGTATTATTCATCAGTAATGACACCCAAATGAAATAAAAGTTTACTTTTATAAATTTTGACTTGGATGGAGAGTTGTCTCATTGGCACTCATACCACATCTTCTTATATCTATGAAAAATATTTACCAATGCGTTCTGTAAAAGTTCGAAAATCATTTACTTTCAGGAATGTTCGATTTGTGCCATATCTCTTAGAGAGCCAAAAGTACAGTTCGAACGCAACCCAGATGACTTCAGTTGCATGAACGTTCTAGTGATTGAACAGAACAATCACTGGAATGATACTCAGCAAGATAATCGGACAGATTGTCCTACATTCAGATTGCACCAACAGAAAGACATAACTCTTTCTCATGTACTCCTCAGTTGAATGTTATGCATATTTTTGCACTTGCAATTGCATTTTATATATTATGGCATCTGTAAGTACACACACATACACACCGTTCAGTCTTGAGTTTTGTTTGTTCTATGAAGTTTACGTTATATGCAACAGTTATAGATTACCGATGTTCAAATATTGTAAATTCATTTACAAAAAATATATCAACACAGAAAAAAACCCGAATAAATTGGTATGAACTCAAAATGGAGCCAGACTTGATGCCTCAACAGGATAAGCGTCTTTTCCTTTACATTCATCACCCGCCATGCAAATGAACTCAGTCAAAATGTCATAATTGTAAATAGGATACCATGGTTAATTAAATATCAGAGCAGTGCCCTTAATCACTCGGCCAACTAGGTTACAAAATAAATTTTTCGTTAGTCGAGTAAGGCCTTTCCTCGTCGGCTTTGTCTACGGTTTTAAAAGAGGGGCGAAAGATACCAGAGGGACATTCTAACTCATAAATCGAAAATAAACTGACAACGC
The DNA here is from genome assembly GCF_021869535.1 of Mytilus californianus. Lineage (NCBI taxonomy): Eukaryota > Metazoa > Mollusca > Bivalvia > Mytilida > Mytilidae > Mytilus > Mytilus californianus. Next base: position 7,955,748 of record NW_026262690.1, read on the forward strand.
CATGGCTACTAAGTAAAAAGACAAACAGACAAACAATAGTCCACAAAACACAACATAGAAAACTAAAGACTAAGCAACACGAACCCCACATTTAACATATTACATGATGTATTGTTGCAAAAAGATTACATTCCTTACAGATCAGCTGTATTTGTCTATCGTAAAAGCAGTGCCCTTAATCACTCGGCCAACTAGGTTACAAAATAAATATTTCGTTAGTCGAGTAATGCCTTTCCTCGTCGGCTTTGTCTACGGTTTTAAAAGAGGGGCGAAAGATACCAGAGGGACATTCTAACTCATAAATCGAAAATAAACTGACAACGCCATGGCTACAAAGTAAAAAGACAAACAGACAAACAATAGTCCACAAAACACAACATAGAAAACTAAAGACTAAGCAACACGAACCCCACATTTAACATATAACATGATGTATTGTTGCAAAAAGATTAAATTCCTTACAGATCAGCTGTATTTGTCTATCGTAAAAGATGAACATTTTACTTATACAGATTTTTGCTGTCGCACGTGCTCTGATGCTTGTACCTAGACACACGCAGAAGCAATACTGTTTGAATGAGATTAATTTTTACGTATACGGGTACTTGTAGAACTGAATTGGGATCTTGAAAACGGCAATATTTATGGGCTGGCATATTTCTCACATTCTCCTATCGACATATGTCTTCTGCTGAGTTATATAGATATAAGAAGATGTGATATGAGTGCCAATGAGACAACTATATGTCTGTAATTGATGATTCGGTCCTTATTTCACTGAAATGAACCAGTCTCAAGGCAACGTATATAATAGGGAACATTTTAATTTGGAGAATCTCACTAAAGAACAATTCTAAGTTTTGTTCTGATTTGAGAAAACGGACATTGATAGACTGCGTGTTGCTTTACGGATCACTTTAAAAAATATATGAAACAATGAAACAGTAATAAGTTGCATACAATGTCTTTGTATAGTGCTGAGGCTTTATTATATCTATAGGCTTGAAGACCTCTCTCCAATTATTCAAAGGCCTTTCTATGAAATGTCTTATTTCTCTCCAAGACGCAAGACATAGTATATGACAATAACAGGCAAATTATAAATTGACCCAATTGTGGCTGTCTGAAAATAACCTTTGTACATTTACAGATGTCATTCGTGAGAGAGGGTAACGTCTTCCTAACTGTTGATGATTGATTGTTGGTCATTTTTTCATTATATACGCCTAAATATGTGAAAACTTTACTGCAGACGTTCTCCATCTCCATGATTGTAAAGAGCTAACACCTCAGTTTATATATACTTTGTCTGAAATTTATATATACATATCTTCACGAAAAAATAAGAAAAGTGAGTGTATAATGTAATATAAATGAACATTCGGACAGAGTAGAAAACGGAGCAAAAAAAACTTCTAGTGTGGGTAGAGTTATTTTTTTGCTCCGTGTTGAAGGCCTCACTGTGACTTTGAGATGTAGAACAGCAACAAAAGCGCTGTTCCTTCGCTTTTTGTGTTTTCTACTGTGTCATGGATTGATACCCCATTTCCTTTGTTTTTCTATCAAATGGAGAATCAAAACTGACAAGTCTGTAATGTTGGATTGGTATGTTCAATTCATTAGTCACTCCCAATAGTTCCTCGTTATCTATCATATGAACACAAATATGTTTCAGTTCTTACAATAAAGAAAATCAACACTCCAGTCTATCATTTTCCCACATACATGTATTAACTTCTCTCAATTTGTGACTAGTTGATACCAAAATAATAAAATGGATTTGTAGTTAACAATAAGACAAAGTTCCCAGACAATTATAAACAATAGATATTGATACACTCCCAAGTCTCAATCTTGTGCTAGAAACGACATAAAGGAGGTTACTGAATGCACTTCAAAGTAATTCTTTCTCTTGTTTTGACAGAAGCAGTCAATTAATTTCAAGAAAAAGATAATTAACGCAGTCGTAAAATATATAGCTTGTATAGGAGTATGGTTTGAACAAGTTTCAAGAAGAAGCAATATCTGGATCTAAGGGAAGATTATTTATTGTCACTAACAGTGGTTACATTTTAGAGAGAAAATTATTATCATTACTATTTTTATTATCATTATTATCATTACTATTATTTTTTTAACATGTCTATTTCTGTTTCTAATGTATTTCTCCCTTGTTGTGTTACTTAGATTAACTATAAAGGCTTCAGGTGACAGCTTTTTATTTATATCAACACGAAAGGAGGAAGTTGTTCACATATATCTGGCCAGAACATATCTCCTATATGCTTTAAGAAGCTAAAGAGAATATTTTTAAATGTCAAAAGTCTATCGATTTTAGTATCAATCGTCAAATTTACTATTTTAATTATTTAATATCATCTATAGAATATCGTGAATTGTAACAACAAATTTATTCAAAACTTCAAACTAAAATCTATCACAAACGTGGTGATTTCAATTCTCATTGTCAACTTCCCATTTCTCAGCTGTAACATACCCTCTGCTCCATCGTATGGCGCTTACATATCACAGTTAATACTTTATACTCGTGCATGTTCACACTATATGGACTTCATTAACAGGGGTGTGCTCCTTCCACAAAAACTGCTCCAACAGGGTTATGAGGAAGAACGACTGAAATCGACACTACATATATTTTACTACAACCAGCACGCATTGGTTGACTGTACGATGTGTCGGTGTCTCAACTGACTAGCGACATGTTTTAGCGGTCTTTGATCCTTAGATACCTGTCAAGCCGTATGTTCTGTAATTTTACAAATTGTGACATTTTGACTGAAGGGGAATTCGCATGGCGGGCAATAAAATTGAGAATGGAAATGGGGAATGTGTCAAAGAGACAACAACCCGACCATAGAACAGACAACAGCAGAAGGTCACCAACAGGTCTTCAATGCAGCGAGAAATTCCCGCACCCGGAGGCGTCCTTCAGCTGGCCCCTAAACAAATATATATACTAGTTCAGTGATAATGAACGCCATACTAAACTCCAAATTGTACACAAGAAACTAAAATTAAAAATAATACAAGACTGACAAAGGCTAGAGGCTCCTGACTTGGGACAGGCGCAAAAATGCGGCGGGGTTAAACATGTTTATGAGATCTCAACCCTCCCCCTATACCTCTAGCCAATGTAGGAAAGTAAACGCATAACAATACGCACATTAAAATTCAGTTCAAGAGAAGTCCGAGTCTGATGTCAGAAGATGTAACCAAAGAAAATAAACAAAATGACAATAATACATAAATAACAACAGACTACTAGCAGTTAACTGACATGCCAGCTCCAGACTTCAATTAAACTGATTGAAAGATTATGTCTTCATATGCATGCATAGCAAGATACGCTTGCCCTCTCAAAGAACCCGCTCTCGCTGCTTTTGTGCAATTTCCTCAATTTTTGTGTGTTCATCAACTTTCTGCTCAGACACTGGTGACGTTTTATAAAGTCTGAGTAGCAGCTGCAAGCTCTTGAATACCGAATGAGTTGGGCAATGTATATCCCATATGCAGGTGACGTTGGTATATTGCTGCTAAGATGAGGGAAATTTATAATTTCAAAATTAAAATCGTCTCGTTTGTCATAGATTCTGGTACTGAGATGGCCGCTTATGTCAAATTAGAGGTATAAGTCTAAAAATGAGGTGGAGGAAGCCGTGTCTGTTGTTTCTTTAATTTCTAGTTCTGGAGGATATATTAATGGAACCCAATCAGAAAAGTTTGGATTGTTAATGGAAAGAACATCATCAATATATTTGAATGTGAAATTAAATAATCTGGCTTCTTTGATCTTCTTGTTTTTGACAAGTGTCTGAAGGAACTCATACTTGTATGAAAATAAGAAGAGGTCGGCAAGGAGAGGCGCACAGTTCGTTCCCATAGGAATGCCGACAATTTGTTGAAAGTCTACCTCCAAATTCAACAAATATGTTGTCAATAAGAAGCTCCAGCATACTGATCACTTGTTCCTCTGTGTACATGTTTTACCTTTTTGTTCACTATTAACAAAATATACCGTATGGTATCCCAAAGCAATACATTTAAAGCGTATGCAACCATTTTTTTTATTGAAAATAATCGTGGATTATTCTTTTAAAACGATTTTTCAATTTCACATGGGGAATGGTGGTATAAAGAGCTGAAAAATCAAAAGTTTTGATAGAGTTAATTTCAGAGAAAGATCGAGATCTAAAATGATCTAGAAGTTCTTTAGAGCTTTTTTTTAGAATCCA